>NC_088405.1:7441111-7476482 GCF_034236695.1 Oncorhynchus nerka
AGAACAGAGGGAAAGCCACGCCCCCGAAGAACAGAGGGAAAGCCACCCCCCCCCGAAGAACAGAGGGAAAGCCACACCCCGAAGAACAGAGGGAAATCCACGCCCCCCGAAGAACAGAGGGAAAGCCCCGAAGAACAGAGGGAAAGCCACACCCCGAAGAACAGAGGAAAGCCCCCGAAGAACAGAGGGAAAGCCACACCCCGAAGAACAGAGGGAAAGCCACACCCCCGAAGAACAGAGGGAAAGCCACACCCCGAAGAACAGAGGGAAAGCCACGCCCCCGAAGAACAGAGGGAAAGTCACACCCCCCCAAAAAAAAACCTTCACTGTGAATCTCTTCCCCAACAGAAAGCATTTTCTGTTGTTGTTGTTGTTGACAAAAGGACTGCATTAAACTGACTTTTCCCTCGACTCTGTGTGATAATGGTCATACCCAACAGCTTTTTCAGACTGGAAGCTTCTAGCCATCCGTCACACCAAGGGAGAATGCTCCTAAACATTTACAGAACATAACACACTCCTTTACTTTGGCCTAAATTCATATATACGGCGTACCAGGAAATATCGTCCCCAAAAAAAATGATGTATTCAAACCTCTTTTTTTGGCCACATCGAAGATATTATATAGTATGCAGTCACCACCTCGACGATTTACAACACGGGCTAAATTTATGACAAACCACAGATTGGCTAGGAGTCCAACAGGCTGTCACAGTTGAATTAGATCCTGACCAATAGAGGGACAGCTTTCCAAGGTTCCTTCAGCCTGCCAAGGTTCCTTCACACACCCTTCCAATATTTCCACTTTAATTGTGCCACTCGAGAAATGTATGTGCCTGTGAATATGGCAGGAATCTTAAAGCTCTATTGCGAGAGTCATTAGCGGCTACATTTAAGCAACATCTGTGTGCTGTAGAACTAATTAAAGTAGGAGAAGCGTCAGCTGTAAATTCACAGGAAGAGATGGTGGATTTCAACCCGCCACTGCTGAGCTAGCTGGTAACTGTCAGCCTGTTCAGGCAATCTGCTAGTCGACGTATAAGTGCAGACACAGAACACAATGTCCAAGCCATCGCAGACCCACAAGAGGAGACTAATGATGCTATTAGCTAACGTTGTTGTTGTACCAATTTCATACAGTTTGTTTTAGTGACGCTGTCGTTTCAGCTTGTCGTTCTGTTTAGGGTTCACGGCACAGTTCAAAAGCCTCAGGAATAGTACTTTAAAGGAACTTAGAGCACGGCTTGTTGTAGGACACCAGGTGAGTTCACACAGACAGACACGTACATACTAGTGCGCGCAGACACACACACACACACATGCGAACACACACACATACACGCACGCACACACACACACACACACACACACACACACACACACACACACACACACACACACACACACACACACACACACACACACACACACACACACACACACACACACACACACACACACCTAGAGAATAAAAACCTCTATGGCCAGGGCTTGACACACTTTCACTTTCAGCTGCATCTGTGTTCTTCACTAAGAGGCTGTATTGTACAGGACTTCACTAAGAGGCTGTGTTAAACAGGATTTCACTAAGAGGCTGTGTTAAACAGGACTTCACTAAGAGGCTGTGTTAAACAGGACTTCACTAAGAGGCTGTGTTAAACAGGACTTCACTAAGAGGACTTCACTAAGAGGCTGTGTTAAACAGGACTTCACTAAGAGGCTGTGTTAAACAGGACTTCACTAAGAGGTTGTGTTAAACAGGACTTCACTAAGAGGCTGTGTTAAACAGGACTTCACTAAGAGGCTGTGTTAAACAGGACTTCACTAAGAGGCTGTGTTAAACAGGACTTCACTAAGAGGCTGTGTTAAACAGGACTTCACTAAGAGGCTGTGTTAAACAGGACTTCACTAAGAGGCTGTGTTAAACAGGACTTCACTAAGAGGCTGTGTTAAACAGGACTTCACTAAGAGGCTGTGTTAAACAGGACTTCACTAAGAGGCTGTGTTAAACAGGACTTCACTAAGAGGCTGTGTTAAACAGGACTTCACTAACAGGACTTCACTAAGAGGCTGTGTTAAACAGGACTTCACTAAGAGGCTGTGTTAAACAGGACTTCACTAAGAGGCTGTGTTAAACAGGACTTCACTAAGAGGCTGTGTAATTAAACAGGACTTCACTAAGAGGCTGTGTTAAACAGGACTTCACTAAGAGGCTCACTAAGAGGCTGTGTTAAACAGGACTTCACTAAGAGGCTGTGTTAAACAGGACTTCACTAAGAGGCTGTGTTAAACAGGACTTCACTAACAGGACTTCACTAAGAGGCTGTGTTAAACAGGACTTCACTAAGAGGCTGTGTTAAACAGGACTTCACTAAGAGGCTGTGTTAAACAGGACTTCACTAAGAGGCTGTGTTAAACAGGACTTCACAGGACTTCACTAAGAGGCTGTGTTAAACAGGACTTCACTAAGAGGCTGTGTTAAACAGGACTTCACTAAGAGGCTGTGTTAAACAGGACTTCACTAAGAGGCTGTGTTAAACAGGACTTCACTAACAGGACTTCACTAAGAGGACTTCACTAAGAGGCTGTGTTAAACAGGACTTCACTAAGAGGCTGTGTTAAACAGGACTTCACTAAGAGGCTGTAAACAGGACTTAAACAGGACTTCACTAAGAGGCTGTGTTAAACAGGACTTCACTAAGAGGCTGTGTTAAACAGGACTTCACTAACAGGACTTCACTAAGAGGACTTCACTAAGAGGCTGTGTTAAACAGGACTTCACTAAGAGGCTGTGTTAAACAGGACTTCACTAAGAGGCTGTGTTAAACAGGACTTCACTAAGAGGCTGTGTTAAACAGGACTTCACTAAGAGGCTGTGTTAAACAGGACTTCACTAAGAGGCTGTGTTAAACAGGACTTCACTAAGAGGCTGTGTTAAACAGGACTTCACTAAGAGGCTGTGTTAAACAGGACTTCACTAAGAGGCTGTGTTAAACAGGACTTCACTAAGAGGCTGTGTTAAACAGGACTTCACTAAGAGGCTGTGTTAAACAGGACTTCACTAAGAGGACTTCACTAAGAGGCTGTGTTAAACAGGACTTCACTAAGAGGCTGTGTTAAACAGGACTTCACTAACAGGACTTCACTAACAGGACTTCACTAAGAGGCTGTGTTAAACAGGACTTCACTAAGAGGCTGTGTTAAACAGGACTTCACTAACAGGACTTCACTAAGAGGCTGTGTTAAACAGGACTTCACTAAGAGGCTGTGTTAAACAGGACTTCACTAAGAGGCTGTGTTAAACAGGACTTCACTAAGAGGCTGTGTTAAACAGGACTTCACTAAGAGGCTGTGTTAAACAGGACTTCACTAAGAGGACTTCACTAAGAGGCTGTGTTAAACAGGACTTCACTAAGAGGCTGTGTTAAACAGGACTTCACTAAGAGGCTGTGTTAAACAGGACTTCACTAAGAGGCTGTGTTAAACAGGACTTCACTAAGAGGCTGTGTTAAACAGGACTTCACTAACAGGACTTCACTAAGAGGACTTCACTAAGAGGCTGTGTTAAACAGGACTTCACTAAGAGGCTGTGTTAAACAGGACTTCACTAACAGGACTTCACTAAGAGGCTGTGTTAAACAGGACTTCACTAAGAGGCTGTGTTAAACAGGACTTCACTAACAGGACTTCACTAAGTTTGTCTGTTGTGTGTTTTGTTGTGTGTTTGTCTTGTTGTGTGTTTGCTGTGTTAAACAGGACTTCACTAAGAGGCTGTGTTAAACAGGACTTCACTAAGTATTTGTCTTGCTGTGTTAAACAGGACTTCACTAAGAGGCTGTGTTAAACAGGACTTCACTAAGAGGCTGTGTTAAACAGGACTTCACTAAGAGGCTGTGTTGTTTGACTTCACTAAGAGGACTTCACTAAGAGGCTGTGTTAAACAGGACTTCACTAAGAGTTTGACTTCACTAAGAGGTTTGTATTAAACTTGTTGTGGACTTCACTTGTTGTTTGACTTCACTGAGACTGTGTTAAACAGGACTTCACAGTGTTTCACTTGTTGTTGGCTGTGTTAAACAGGACTTCACTAAGTCTTGTGTTTGTCTTGCTGTGTTTACAGATAAATGTTTGTCATTTGTTGTGTGTGTTTGTCTTGTTGTGTGTCTTGTTGTGTTTGGTGTTTTGTTTTGTTGTGTGTTTGTCTTGTTGTGTGTTTGTTTTGTTGTGTGTTTTTGTGTTTGTCTTGTTGTTTGTCTTGTTGTGTGTTTGTGTTGTGTGTTTTGTTGTGTTTGTTTTGTTTGTGTGTTTGTGTTTGTTGTGTGTTTGTTTGTTTGTGTGTGTTTTCTTGTTTGTTTGTCTTGTTGTGTGTTTGTCTTGTTGTGTGTTTGTCTTGTTGTGTGTTTGTTCTTGTTTGTCTTGTTGTGTGTTTGTCTTGTTGTGTGTTTGTCTTGTTGTGTGTTTGTCTTGTTGTGTGTTTGTCTTGTTGTGTGTTTGTCTTGTTTGTGTGTTTGTCTTGTGTTTGTCTTGTTGTGTGTTTGTCTTTTGTGTTTTGTTTTTGTGTCTTGTTTTGTTTTGTTGTTTGTCTTGTTGTGTGTTTGTCTTGTTGTGTGTTTGTCTTGTTGTGTGTTTGTCTTGTTGTGTGTTTGTCTTGTTGTGTGTTTGTTTGTCTTGTTTGTTTTGTTGTGTGTGTGTTTTGTTGTGTGTTTGTCTTGTTGTGTGTTTGTCTTGTTGTGTGTTTGTCTTGTTGTGTTTGTTTGTCTTGTGTGTGTTTTGTCTTGTTGTGTGTTTGTCTTGTTGTGTGTTTGTCTTGTGTTTTGTGTTTGTCTTGTTGTTTGTTTGTCTTGTTTGTTTGTGTTTGTCTTGTGTGTTTGTCTTGTTGTTTGTCTTGTTGTTGTCTTGTTGTGTTTGTCTTGTTTGTGTTTGTCTTGTTTTGTCTTGTTGTGTGTTTGTCTTGTTGTGTGTCTTGTTGTGTGTTTGTCTTGTTGTGTGTTTGTCTTGTTGTGTGTTTGTCTTGTTGTGTGTTTGTCTTGTTGTGTGTTTGTCTTGTTGTGTGTTTGTCTTGTTGTGTGTTTGTTTTGTTGTGTGTTTGTGTGTTTGTGTGCGTATCTCCTCTCTTTGTCACCAGTGTATTTTACCTTGTTGTGAACACCTGCAAGTCACTGGAAGTTCCTACTTCTGTTCTTTCCAACAAACAGACTATTAGACCCCCAGGAAATAACAACTTTGAATCAGGGATTCATTGGTTTGGTGTTGTTGTTGAAAAATGCATACCATTATTAAACCTATTGAATTGGAAATCCATTCAATGAATCCCCAAGTCGATTCCTTCCCAAGCACATTCAGAGAGGATAAGAGCCTCGGCGGTCACCTGAATGACCTGTCTTACCCTGCAGTAATTGTTTAACAGGTGACGTTTAGAAAACCCCAAACAGAAAGGGGGTCCGTGGACAATGGGGACAGGAGGGAAGAGGATGGAGATGATGAGGAGGGTGGTCTCCTCAAGTCCTGGTGATTAGGCTGTTTGTCTACTACTCAGCTCCATTAGGAGGCTGTCACGTCTCACTCATTAGCTGGGAGCCGGGTGCTCTTCGCCAGGCCCTGCCGGGCTGTAGCCGCTACGTACAGGGACAGAGGTGATTTAGGGAAAAATCTCTCCAATCTGCCGCATTAAACATTTGGCCGGTATGGATCCATCCAAGTATTGAAAATCAATAGTCACATGACAAGGAGAGGATCAGAGGTCACGTGAATTAAGCAGTTTAATCACTTCTGCTACACTGTCTTCCTCCCCTCCTCTCCCCTCCTCTCTTGATCCTCCCTCCTCTCTCCCTTCACCTCCTACTCTCTCCCTCCACCTCCTCTCCCTCCTCTCCCCCTCCTCTCTCTCTCCCTCTCCCTCCTCTCTCCCTTCACCTCCTCCTCTCTCCCTCCACCTCCTCCCCCTCCTCTCTCCCTCCACCTCCTCTCTCCCTCCACCTCCTCTCTCCCTCCACCTCCTCTCCCTCCTCTCCCTCCACCTCCTCTCCCACCTCCTCTCACCTCCTCTCCCTCCTCCTCTCCCCCTCCTCTCCCACCTCCTCTCTCCCTCCACCTCATCCAACTCTTTACCCCTCCTCTCCCCCTCGACCTCTCCACTTCCTCTCCATCTCCTCTCCCACCGCCTCTCTCCCTCCACCTCATCCAACTCCTCTACCCCTCCTCTTTCCCTCCTCTCCCACCACCTCTTTCCCTCCTCTCTCCCTCTACCTCATCCACCTCCTCATCCACCTCCTCTCCACCTCCTCTCCCATCTCCTTTCCCCCTCCTCTCCTCCCTCTCTCCCTCCACCTCATCCAACTCCTCTACCCCTCCTCTTTCCCTCCTCTCCCACCTCCTCTTTCCCTCCTCTCTCCCTCTACCTCATCCACCTCCTCATCCACCTCCTCTCCACCTCCTCTCCCCCTCCTCTCCCACCTACTCTCTCCCTCCACCTCCTCTCCCACCTCCTCTCTCCCTCTACCTCATCCAACTCCTCTACCCCTCCTCTTTCCCTCCTCTCCCACCTCCTCTTTCCCTCCTCTCTCCCTCTACCTCATCCACCTCCTCATCCACCTCCTCTCCACCTCCTCTCCCCCTCCTCTCCCACCTACTCTCTCCCTCCACCTCCTCTCCCACCTCCTCTCTCCCTCTACCTCATCCAACTCCTCTACCCCTCCTCTCTCCCTCGACCTCTCCACCTCCTCTCCACCACCTCTCCTCCTCCTCCTCCTCCTCTCTACCTCCCCTCCTACCCCTCCTTTCAAGATTCTGTTTAGGCTCACTTGGCCTCACCTAATCAGAAGTAGTGATATTATGTGATTGAGGATTGGATGTTCTTTCCCGAAATTACTATATGTTGAAATACAAAGACCATTTCCATTCAAAACACCCAAAACAACCCATTAGTTCACCTGTCTGTGTTTTGATGCAGGATTATCAGCCCGTTGAGCTCAGGAGGTTTTAGAAGCCAAAAGTTGCCATCCCCCGGGCAACAAACTATAAAAAAATAAATAATCATTATATTAAACTAAGAGGGATTTATTTCCCTGTTCTTTAAAAAACTAAATCCCAACGGGTCATGTATGGTTGTGATTAGCTAAAACAAAACAAACACACACACACACACACACAAACAAATGATATGTAAATCACTTGATTTGTTATTTTTGTGAGTGTTTTTTTAAAGAGGTTGTTAGAGGTCAAATAACATTGTGAGCTCATGCTTACGCTAGGACTACAGCTTCGGGGTGAGGGGTTTCATGCCAGAGAAAACACATGTAATTACCCCAGGTGTTTTGTTTACGAGTTTGCAAAACAGTACGGTTCAAAATAAAATAAAATAAATAATAAAAATAATAATGCTGGAAATTGAATGGAATCTGCTCTGTGTAGTGCGAGAAGAGCAGTCAGTGACCATAATGACTTGCTCTGACATAAATTCATTCTCAAATGAAAAGAGCCTTACAAAATAAATCCCATCCATTTATAATCCAAGATTGTCAGGGGGAGGGGAGTCTATAATCCAAGATTGTCAGGGGGAGTTGATCAACTTGTTGAGAACAAGCATTAAGGCTTAGCTGTATAACGTCAGGTACAGCTCAGCTTGTTGAATATCTTCACCCAGTAACACATTTATATGGCTTGAGTCAACAGTCATTTGACATTCCTCAGTAAGGGAAGACTTTTTGAAAATGTAATATTATAGATCGATCACCTCGATAAACGTCAAATCCTGAGCGTCAGTGTATTTCCTGTTTGACTCTACACAGCAAACGTGGGCCCATGAAGCCGGATCTGTTCAGATGAAGATCAAGTAGGAGAGACAAATCCCCTTTTTGTGTTAGAAAAGGACACATATTGGCTCTTAAATCTTAACGCCTGACACACGTCGACATCTTCTACCGGTTGAAACGCTTCTGACGTATTTATGGACCCCTGTGTCAAGACATACAGAACAACACATGAACTACAGTCTTAGAGTATTATTGTAAGATAACACTGAAAACAAGCGTACTGTATCTAACTGTGACCGTCAGTAGATTGCGTGGCGTGTCTGTCGGTCTGTCCACCAACACAAGAGACAGACACGTTGATTCTAGTATTCAACGGCAGAAACACATCGCTGAAAACCTTTCAAAAGGAAATGTGTGAGTACCTTTTGCCTTCACCAATCAAACAGCGAGTCCAAAAGCAAAGAGTTCATTTCAACGTTCACCTCAGTGCTCTGCTGGGCGTCCAGTCCTTCAGTCCTTCTTTTGCTTTTCCGCAATCTGCCACCACAGTGTCTGGATCTTTGTCTGAGCCCGGCAGGGGCGACCCGCGGTGGAGAGAACACACACTCTCCCGTCTGTCTGGGGTTGCAGAGGCTGGTGCCACTGGGTCCCCGACCAGGAAGCATTCAGGAAGGCCTGGGTTGGGCTCGTTACCTGTCCAGGGCAGTCTGCCACCCAGCACCACACCTGGTCTGTACCATATAACCCAGTACCTTATAACCCAGTTCCACATAACCCAGTACCTCATAACCCAATACCTCATAACCCAGTACCTCATAACCCAGTACCTCATAACCCAGTACCTCATAACCCAGTACCTTATAACCCAGTACCACATAACCCAGTACCTCATAACCCTGTACCTTATAACCCAGCACCTTTTAACCCAGTACCTCATAACCCAGTACCTCATAACCCAGTACCTCCCAAGCCAGTACCTTATACCCCAGTACCTAAATAACCCAGTACCTTATAACCCAGTACCTCATACCCCAGTACATCATAACCCAGTACCTCTTAACCCAGTACCTCATAACCCAGTACCTCTTAACCCTGTACCTTATAACCCAGTACCTCATAACCCAGTACCTTATAACCCAGTACCTTATAACCCAGTACCTCATAACCCAGTACCTCATAACCCAGTACCACATAACCCAGTACCTTATAACCCAACTTATAACGTACCTCATAACCCAGTACCTCATAACCCAGTACCTTATAACCCAGTACCTTATAACCCAGTACCTCATAACCCAGTACCTTATAACCCAGTACCTTATAACCCAGTACCTTATAACCCAGTACCTCTTAACCCAGTACCATATAACCCAGTACCTCATAACCTACCTTATAACCCAGTACCATATAACCCAGTACCATCATAACCCTGTACCTTATAACCCAGTACCACATAACCCAGTACCTCATAACCCTGTACCCTATAACCCAGTACCTCATAACCCAGTACCTCATAACCCAGTACCTTATAACCCAGTACCTTATAACCCAGTACCACATAACCCAGTACCTTAAAACCCAGTACCACATAACACAGTACCTCATAATCCCAGTACCTCTTAACCCAGTACCTTATAACCCAGTACCTCATAATCCCAGTACCTCATAACCCAGTACCTTATAACCCAGTACCTCCTAACCCATAACCCAGTACCTCATAACCCAGTACCTTATAACCCAGTACCTCATAACCCAGTACCTCATAATAGCACCTTTTATCCCAGTACCTCATAACCCAGTACCTCTTAACCCAGTACCTCCCAAGCCAGTACCTTATACCCCAGTACCTAAATAACCCAGTACCTTATAACCCAGTACCTCATAACCCAGTACATCATAACCCAGTACCTCTTAACCCAGTACCACATAACCCAGGACCTAACCCAGTACCTCATAACCCTGTACCTTATAACCCACTACCACATAACCCAGTACCTCATAACCCAGTACCTTATAACCCTGTACCTCATAACCCAGTACCTCATAACCCAGTACCTTATAACCCAGTACCTTATAACCCAGTACCACATAACCCAGTAGCTTATAACCCAGTACCACATAAGCCAGTACCTCATAACCCAGTACCAAATAACCCAGTACCTTGTAACCCAGTACCATATAACCCAGTACCACATAACCCTACCTCATAACCATGTACCTTATAACCCAGTACCTCATAATCCCAGTACCTCATAACCCAGTACCTTATGACCCAGTACCAGTCATAACCCAGTACCTTATAACCCAGTACCACAAAACCCAGTACCTTATAACACAGTACCACAAAACCCAGTACCTCATAACCCAGTACCTCCCAAGCCAGTACCTTATACCCCAGTACCTAAATAACCCAGTACCTTATAACCCAGTACCCCACATAACCCAGTACTCTACCAGATAACCCAGTACCTTATAACATAACCAGTACCTAACCCATAATCCAGTACCTCGCAAACCCTATAACCCAGTACCTTATAACCCAGTACCTAACCCAGTACCTTATCCCAGTACCACATCATAACCCAGTACCAGTACCTCATAATCCCAGTACCTCATAACCCAGTACCTTATAACCAGTACCTCATAATCCCGTACCTCATAACCCAGTACCTTATAACCCAGTACCTCATAACGTCATAATCCATATGCCTCATAACCAGTACCTTATAACCCAGTACCTCATAACCCAGCACCTTTTATCCCAGTACCTCATAACCCAGTACCTCATAACCCAGTACCTCCCAAGCCAGTACCTTATACCCCAGTACCTAAATAACCCAGTACCTTATAACCCAGTACCTTGTACCCCCAGTACATCATAACCCAGTACCTCTTAACCAGTACCACATAAGCCAGGACCTCATAACCCAGTACCTCATAACCCTGTACCTTATAACCCAGTACCACATAACCCAGTACCTCATAACCTGTACCTTATAACCCAGTACCTCATAACCCAGTACCTCATAACCCAGTACCTTATAACCCAGTACCTTGTAACAGTACCACATAACCCAGTAGCTTATAACCCAGTACCACATAAGCCAGTACCTCATAACCCAGTACCAATAACCCAGTACCTTATAACCCAGTACCTCATAACCCTGTACCTTTTTAACCCAGTACCACATAACCCAGTACCTCATACCCTGTACCTTATAACCCAGTACCTCATAACCCAGTACCTCATAACCCAGTACCTTATAACCCATACCACAAAACCCAGTACCTTATAACCCAGTACCACAAAACCCAGTACCTTATAACCCAGTACCCACAGTACCTTATAACCCCAGTACCTAAATAACCCAGTACCACAAGTGCCTCCAACCCCAGTACATCTTAACCCAGTACCTCTTAACCCAGTACCAACCCAGTACCTTATAACCCAGTACCACAAAACCCAGTACCTTATAACCCAGTACCACATAACCCAGTACCTCATAACCCTGTACCCTATAACCCAGTACCTCATAACCCAGTACCTCATAACCCAGTACCTTATAACCCAGTACCTTATAACCCAGTACCACATAACCCAGTACCTTAAAACCCAGTACCACATAACACAGTACCTCATAATCCCGTACCTCATAACCCAGTACCTTATAACCCAGTACCTCATAATCCCGTACCTCCCAGTACCTTATAACCCAGTACCTCATAATTGATACGTCATTTTCCCGTACCTCATAACTTAGTACCTTATAACCCAGTACCCTTTATAAATCCCAGTACCTCATAACCAGTACCATAACCTCCCCCAGTACCTTATACCCCAGTACCTAAATAATGTACCTTATAACCCAGTTGCCTCATACCCAGTACATCATAACCCAGTACCCAGTACCACATAACCCAGGACCTCATAACCCAGTACCTCATAACCCTGTACCTTATAACCCAGTACCACATAACCCACCTCATAACCCTGTACCTTATAACCCAGTACCTCATAACCCTAACCCAGTACCTTATAACCCAGTACCTCATACCCAGTAGCTTATAACCCCAGTACCACATTGGTACCTCAGTACCTTACCAAATAACCCAGTACCTTATAAACAGTACCCATAACCCTGTACCTTTTAACTCATACCACATAACCCAGTACTCATAACCCTGTACCTTTAACCCAGTACCTCATAACCCAGTACTCACCCAGTGCCTTATAACCCAGTACCTAACCCAGTACATAACCCAGTACCTTATAACCCAGTACCAACCCAGTACTTATAACCCAGTACCACAAAACCCAGTACCTCATAACCCAGTACCTCCCAACCAGTACCTTATACCCCAGTACCTAAATAACCTACCATAACCCAGTACCTCATACCCCAGTACCCCAGTACCTCTTAACCCAGTACCACATAACCCAGTACCTTATAACCCAGTACCACAAAACCCAGTACCTTATAACCCAGTACCACATAACCCAGTACCTCATAACCCTGTACCTTATAACCCAGTACCACATAACCCAGTACCTCATAACCCTGTACCTTATAACCCAGTACCTCATAACCCAGTACCTCATAACCCAGTACCTTATAACCAGTACCTTGTAACCCAGTACCACATAACCCAGTAGCTTATAACCCAGTACCACATAAGCCAGTACCTCATAACCCAGTACCAAATAACCCAGTACCTTATAACACAGTGGCCTCATAACCCTGTACCTTTTAACCCAGTACCACCCAGTACCTCATAACCATTTACCTTATAACCCAGTACCTCATAACCCAGTACCTCATAACCCAGTACCTTATAACCCAAACCCAGTACCACATAACCCAGTGCCTTAACCCAGTACCACAAAACCCAGTACCTTATAACCCAGTACCACAAAACCCAGTACCTCACCAACCCAGTACCTCCCAAGCCAGTACCTTATACCCCAGTACCTAAATAACCCAGTACCTTATAACCCAGTACCTCATACCCCAGTACATCATAACCCAGTACCTCTTAACCCAGTACCACATAACCCAGTACCTTATAACCCATAAACCAGTACCTCAGTACCCAGTACCTTATAACCCAGTACCACAAAACCCAGTACCCCAATACCCTGGCCATATAACCCAGTAACCCAGTACCTTATAACCCAATTGCCTAACCCAGTACCTCATAACCTGTACCTTATAACCCAGTACCACATAACCCAGTACCTTATAACCCAGTACCTTATAACCCAGTTCATAACCCAGTACCTCTTAACCCAGTACCATATAACCCAGTACCTCATAACCCAGTACCTCATAACTTAAGTACCTCATAACCCAGTACCACATAACCCAGTACCTTATATACCACAAAACCCAGTACCTTATAACCCAGTACCACACCAGTACCTCATAACCCTGTACCTATAAAACCCAGTACCTCATAACACAGTACCTTATAAACCAGTACCTTATAACCCAGTACCACATAACCCAGTACCTTAAAACCCAGTACCACCACAGTACCTCATAATCCCGTACCTCATAACCCAGTACCTTATAACCCAGTACCTCATAATCCCTACCTCATAACCCAGTACCTTATAACCCAGTACCTCATAACCCAGTACGTCATTTTCCCGTACCTCATAACCCAGTACCTTATAACCCAGTACCTCATAACCCAGTACCTCATAACCCAGCACCTTTTATCCCAGTACCTCATAACCCAGTACCTCATAACCCAGTACCTCCCAAGCCAGTACCTTATACCCCAGTACCTAAATAACCCAGTACCTTATAACCCAGTACCTCATACCCCAGTACATCATAACCCAGTACCTCTTAACCCAGTACCACATAACCCAGGACCTCATAACCCAGTACCTCATAACCCTGTACCTTATAACCCAGTACCACATAACCCAGTACCTCATAACCCTGTACCTTATAACCCAGTACCTCATAACCCAGTACCTCATAACCCAGTACCTTATAACCCAGTACCTTGTAACCCAGTACCACATAACCCAGTAGCTTATAACCCAGTACCACATAAGCCAGTACCTCATAACCCAGTACCAAATAACCCAGTACCTTATAACACAGTACCTCATAACCCTGTACCTTTTAACCCAGTACCACATAACCCAGTACCTCATAACCCTGTACCTTATAACCCAGTACCTCATAACCCAGTACCTCATAACCCAGTACCTTATAACCCAGTACCTTGTAACCCAGTACCACATAACCCAGTACCTTATAACCCAGTACCACAAAACCCAGTACCTTATAACCCAGTACCACAAAACCCAGTACCTCATAACCCAGTACCTCCAAGCCAGTACCTTATACCCCAGTACCTAAATAACCCAGTACCTTATAACCCAGTACCTCATACCCCAGTACATCATAACCCAGTACCTCTTAACCCAGTACCACATAACCCAGTACCTTATAACCCAGTACCACAAAACCCAGTACCTTATAACCCAGTACCACATAACCCAGTACCTCATAACCCTGTACCTTATAACCCAGTACCACATAACCCAGTACCTCATAACCCTGTACCTTATAACCCAGTACCTCATAACCCAGTACCTCATAACCCAGTACCTTATAACCCAGTACCTTGTAACCCAGTACCACATAACCCAGTAGCTTATAACCCAGTACCACACAAGCCAGTACCCTCATAACCCAGTACCAAATAACCCAGTACCTTATAACACAGTACCTCATAACCCTGTACCTTTTAACCCAGTACCACATAACCCAGTACCTCATAACCCATTTACCTTATAACCCAGTACCTCATAACCCAGTACCTCATAACCCAGTACCTTATAACCCAGTACCTTGTAACCCAGTACCACATAACCCAGTGCCTTATAACCCAGTACCACAAAACCCAGTACCTTATAACCCAGTACCACAAAACCCAGTACCTCATAACCCAGTACCTCCAAGCCAGTACCTTATACCCCAGTACCTAAATAACCCAGTACCTTATAACCCAGTACCTCATACCCCAGTACATCATAACCCAGTACCTCTTAACCCAGTACCACATAACCCAGTACCTTATAACCCAGTACCACAAAACCCAGTACCTCATAACCCAGTACCTTATAACCCAGTACCACATAACCCAGTACCTCATAACCCAGTACCCCAATACCCTGTACCATATAACCCAGTACCTCATAACCCAGTACCTTATAACCCAGTACCTCATAACCCAGTACCTCATAACCCTGTACCTTATAACCCAGTACCACATAACCCAGTACCTTATAACCCAGTACCTTATAACCCAGTTCCCTCTTAACCCAGTACCATATAACCCAGTACCTCATAACCCAGTACCTCATAACCCAGTACCTCATAACCCAGTACCACATAACCCAGTACCTTATAACCCAGTACCACAAAACCCAGTACCTTATAACCCAGTACCACATAACCCAGTACCTCATAACCCTGTACCCTATAACCCAGTACCTCATAACCCAGTACCTCATAACCCAGTACCTTATAAACCAGTACCTTATAACCCAGTACCACATAACCCAGTACCTTAAAACCCAGTACCACATAACACAGTACCTCATAATCCCGTACCTCATAACCCAGTACCTTATAACCCAGTACCTCATAATCCCGTACCTCATAACCCAGTACCTTATAACCCAGTACCTCATAACCCAGTACGTCATTTTCCCGTACCTCATAACCCAGTACCTTATAACCCAGTACCTCATAACCCAGTACCTCATAACCCAGCACCTTTTATCCCAGTACCTCATAACCCAGTACCTCATAACCCAGTACCTCCCAAGCCAGTACCTTATACCCCAGTACCTAAATAACCCAGTACCTTATAACCCAGTACCTCATACCCCAGTACATCATAACCCAGTACCTCTTAACCCAGTACCACATAACCCAGGACCTCATAACCCAGTACCTCATAACCCTGTACCTTATAACCCAGTACCACATAACCCAGTACCTCATAACCCTGTACCTTATAACCCAGTACCTCATAACCCAGTACCTCATAACCCAGTACCTTATAACCCAGTACCTTGTAACCCAGTACCACATAACCCAGTAGCTTATAACCCAGTACCACATAAGCCAGTACCTCATAACCCAGTACCAAATAACCCAGTACCTTATAACACAGTACCTCATAACCCTGTACCTTTTAACCCAGTACCACATAACCCAGTACCTCATAACCCTGTACCTTATAACCCAGTACCTCATAACCCAGTACCTCATAACCCAGTACCTTATAACCCAGTACCTTGTAACCCAGTACCACATAACCCAGTACCTTATAACCCAGTACCACAAAACCCAGTACCTTATAACCCAGTACCACAAAACCCAGTACCTCATAACCCAGTACCTCCCAAGCCAGTACCTTATACCCCAGTACCTAAATAACCCAGTACCTTATAACCCAGTACCTCATACCCCAGTACATCATAACCCAGTACCTCTTAACCCAGTACCACATAACCCAGTACCTTATAACCCAGTACCACAAAACCCAGTACCTTATAACCCAGTACCACATAACCCAGTACCTCATAACCCTGTACCTTATAACCCAGTACCACATAACCCAGTACCTCATAACCCTGTACCTTATAACCCAGTACCTCATAACCCAGTACCTCATAACCCAGTACCTTATAACCCAGTACCTTGTAACCCAGTACCACATAACCCAGTAGCTTATAACCCAGTACCACATAAGCCAGTACCTCATAACCCAGTACCAAATAACCCAGTACCTTATAACACAGTACCTCATAACCCTGTACCTTTTAACCCAGTACCACATAACCCAGTACCTCATAACCATTTACCTTATAACCCAGTACCTCATAACCCAGTACCTCATAACCCAGTACCTTATAACCCAGTACCTTGTAACCCAGTACCACATAACCCAGTGCCTTATAACCCAGTACCACAAAACCCAGTACCTTATAACCCAGTACCACAAAACCCAGTACCTCATAACCCAGTACCTCCCAAGCCAGTACCTTATACCCCAGTACCTAAATAACCCAGTACCTTATAACCCAGTACCTCATACCCCAGTACATCATAACCCAGTACCTCTTAACCCAGTACCACATAACCCAGTACCTTATAACCCAGTACCACAAAACCCAGTACCTCATAACCCAGTACCTTATAACCCAGTACCACATAACCCAGTACCTCATAACCCAGTACCCCAATACCCTGTACCATATAACCCAGTACCTCATAACCCAGTACCTTATAACCCAGTACCTCATAACCCAGTACCTCATAACCCTGTACCTTATAACCCAGTACCACATAACCCAGTACCTTATAAACCTTTATAACCCAGTTCCACATAACCCAGTACCTCTTAACCCATAACCCAGTACCTCATAACCCAGTACCTCATAACCCAGTACCTCTTAACCCAGTACCATATAACCCAGTACCTCATAACCCAGTACCACATAACCCAGTACCTTATAACCCAGTACCACAAAACCCAGTACCTTATAACCCAGTACCACATAACCCAGTACCTCATAACCCTGTACCCTATAACCCAGTACCTCATAACCCAGTACCTCATAACCCAGTACCTTATAACCCAGTACCTTATAACCCAGTACACATAACCCAGTACCTTAAAACCCAGTACCACATAACACAGTACCTCATAATCCCCGTGCCTCATAACCCAGTACCCTTATAACCCAGTACCTCATAATCCGTGCCTCATAACCCAGTACCTTATAACCCAGTACCTCATAACCCAGTATGTCATTTTCCCGGCCTCATAACCCAGTACCTTATAACCCAGTACCTCATAACCCAGTACCTCATAACCCAGCACCTTTTATCCCAGTACCTCATAACCCAGTACCTCATAACCCAGTACCTCCCAAGCCAGTACCTTATACCCCAGTACCTAAATAACCCAGTACCTTATAACCCAGTACCTCATACCCCAGTACATCATAACCCAGTACCTCTTAACCCAGTACCACATAACCCAGGACCTCATAACCCAGTACCTCATAACCCTGTACCTTATAACCCAGTACCACATAACCCAGTACCTC
Source organism: Oncorhynchus nerka (assembly GCF_034236695.1). Taxonomy (NCBI): domain Eukaryota; kingdom Metazoa; phylum Chordata; class Actinopteri; order Salmoniformes; family Salmonidae; genus Oncorhynchus; species Oncorhynchus nerka. Next base: position 7,459,016 of record NC_088405.1, read on the forward strand.
ATAACCCTGTACCTTATAACCCAGTACCTCATAACCCAGTACCTCATAACCCAGTACCTTATAACCCAGTACCTTGTAACCCAGTACCATAACCCAGTAGCTTATAACCCAGTACCACATAAGCCAGTACCTCATAACCCAGTACCAAATAACCCAGTACCTTATAACACAGTACCTCATAACCCTGTACCTTTTAACCCAGTACCACATAACCCAGTACCTCATAACCCTGTACCTTATAACCCAGTACCTCATAACCCAGTACCTCATAACCCAGTACCTTATAACCCAGTACCTTGTAACCCAGTACCACATAACCCAGTACCTTATAACCCAGTACCACAAAACCCAGTACCTTATAACCCAGTACCACAAAACCCAGTACCTCATAACCCAGTACCTCCCAAGCCAGTACCTTATACCCCAGTACCTAAATAACTTAGTACCTTATAACCCAGTACCTCATACCCCAGTACATCATAACCCAGTACCTCTTAACCCAGTACCACATAACCCAGTACCTTATAACCCAGTACCACAAAACCCAGTACCTCATAACCCAGTACCTTATAACCCAGTACCACATAACCCAGTACCTCATAACCCAGTACCCCAATACCCTGTACCATATAACCCAGTACCTCATAACCCTGTACCTTATAACCCAGTACCTCATAACCCAGTACCTCATAACCCTGTACCTTATAACCCAGTACCACATTTGTATAACCCAGTACCTTATAACCCAGTTAGTACTTATAACCCAGTACCATATAACCCAGTACCTCATAACCCAGTACCTCATAACCCAGTACCTCATAACCAATTGCCTCTTAACCCAGTACCACAAAACCCAGTACCTCATAACCCAGTACCTCCCCAAGCCAGTACCTTATACCCCAGTACCTAAATAACCCAGTACCTTATAACCCAGTACCTCAGTAGTACATCATGTTTGCCAGTACCTCTTAACCCCAGTACACATAGTTTACAGTACCTTATAACCCAGTACCACAAAACCCCAGTACCTTATAACCCAGTGCCACATAACCCAGTACCTCATAACCCTGTACCTATAACCCAGTACCTCATAACCCAGTACCTCATAACCCCAGTACCTTATAACCCAGTACCTTATAACCCAGTACCACATAACCCAGTACCTTAAAACCCAGTACCACATAACACAGTACCTCATAATCCGTACCTCAGTAACCCAGTACCTTATAACCCAGTACCTCATAATCCCGTACCTCATAACCCAGTACCTTATAACCCAGTACCTCATAACCCAGTACGTCATTTTCCCGTACCTCATAACCCAGTACCTTATAACCCAGTACCTCATAACCCAGTACCTCATAACCCAGCACCTTTATCCCAGTACCTCATAACCCAGTACCTCATAACCCAGTACCTCCCAAGCCAGTACCTTATACCCCAGTACCTAAATAACCCCAGTACCTTATAACCCAGTACCTCATACCCCAGTACATCATAACCCAGTACCTCTTAACCCAGTACCACATAACCCAGGACCTCATAACCCAGTACCTCACCAACCCTGTACCTTATAACCCAGTACCACATAACCCAGTACCTCATAACCCTGCCTTATAACCCAGTGCCTCATAACCCAGTACCTCATAACCCAGTACCTTATAACCCAGTACCTTGTAACCCAGTACCACATAACCCAGTAGCTTATAACCCAGTACCACATAAGCCAGTGCCTCATAACCCAGTACCAAATAACCCAGTACCTTATAACACAGTACCTCATAACCCTGTACCTTGCAACCCAGTACCACATAACCAGTACCTCATAACCCTGTACCTTGTAACCCAGTACCACATAAGCCAGTACCTCATAACCCAGTACCAAATAACCCAGTACCTTATAACACAGTGCCTCATAACCCTGTACCTTTTAACCCAGTACCACATAACCCAGTACCTCATAACCCTGTGCCTTGACAGTACCACATAACCCAGTACCTTATAACCCAGTACCACAAAACTCAGTACCTTATAACCCAGTACCACAAAACCCAGTACCTCATAACCCAGTACCTCCCAAGCCAGTACCTTATGCCCCAGTACCTAAATAACCCAGTACCTTATAACCCAGTACCTCATACCCCAGTACATCATAACCCAGTACCTCTTAACCCAGTGCCACATAACCCAGTACCTTATAGCCCAGTACCACAAAACCCAGTACCTCATGACAGTACCTTATAACCCAGTGCCACATAACCCAGTACCTCATAACCCAGTACCCCAATACCCTGTACCATATAACCCAGTACCTCATAACCCAGTACCTTATAACCCAGTACCTCATAACCCAGTACCTCATAACCCTGTACCTTATAACCCAGTACCACATAACCCAGTACCTTATAACCCAGTACCTTATAACCCAGTACCTCATAACCCAGTACCTCTTAACCCAGTACCATATAACCCAGTACCTTATAATCCAGTACCACATAACCCAGTACCTTAAAACCCAGTACCACATAACACAGTACCTCATAATCCCGTACCTCATAACCCAGTACCTTATAACCCAGTACCTCATAATCCCGTACCTCATAACCCAGTACCTTATAACCCAGTACCTCATAACCCAGTACGTCATTTTCCCGTACCTCATAACCCAGTACCTTATAACCCAGTACCTCATAACCCAGTACCTCATAACCCAGCACCTTTTATCCCAGTACCTCATAACCCAGTACCTCATAACCCAGTACCTCCCAAGCCAGTACCTTATACCCCAGTACCTAAATAACCCAGTACCTTATAACCCAGTACCTCATACCCCAGTACATCATAACCCAGTACCTCTTAACCCAGTACCACATAACCCAGGACCTCATAACCCAGTACCTCATAACCCTGTACCTTATAACCCAGTACCACATAACCCAGTACCTCATAACCCTGTACCTTATAACCCAGTACCTCATAACCCAGTACCTCATAACCCAGTACCTTATAACCCAGTACCTTGTAACCCAGTACCACATAACCCAGTACCTCATAACCCTGTACCTTATAACCCAGTACCTCATAACCCAGTACCTCATAACCCAGTACCTTATAACCCAGTACCTTGTAACCCAGTACCACATAACCCAGTAGCTTATAACCCAGTACCACATAAGCCAGTACCTCATAACCCAGTACCAAATAACCCAGTACCTTATAACACAGTACCTCATAACCCTGTACCTTTTAACCCAGTACCACATAACCCAGTACCTCATAACCCTGTACCTTGTAACCCAGTACCACATAAGCCAGTACCTCATAACCCAGTACCAAATAACCCAGTACCTTATAACACAGTACCTCATAACCCTGTACCTTTTAACCCAGTACCACATAACCCAGTACCTCATAACCCTGTACCTTGTAACCCAGTACCACATAACCCAGTACCTTATAACCCAGTACCACAAAACCCAGTACCTTATAACCCAGTACCACAAAACCCAGTACCTCATAACCCAGTACCTCCCAAGCCAGTACCTTATACCCCAGTACCTAAATAACCCAGTACCTTATAACCCAGTACCTCATACCCCAGTACATCATAACCCAGTACCTCTTAACCCAGTACCACATAACCCAGTACCTTATAACCCAGTACCACAAAACCCAGTACCTCATAACCCAGTACCTTATAACCCAGTACCACATAACCCAGTACCTCATAACCCAGTACCCCAATACCCTGTACCATATAACCCAGTACCTCATAACCCAGTACCTTATAACCCAGTACCTCATAACCCAGTACCTCATAACCCTGTACCTTATAACCCAGTACCACATAACCCAGTACCTTATAACCCAGTACCTTATAACCCAGTACCTCATAACCCAGTACCTCTTAACCCAGTACCATATAACCCAGTACCTTATAACCCAGTACCACATAACCCAGTACCTTAAAACCCAGTACCACATAACACAGTACCTCATAATCCCGTACCTCATAACCCAGTACCTTATAACCCAGTACCTCATAATCCCGTACCTCATAACCCAGTACCTTATAACCCAGTACCTCATAACCCAGTACGTCATTTTCCCGTACCTCATAACCCAGTACCTTATAACCCAGTACCTCATAACCCAGTACCTCATAACCCAGCACCTTTTATCCCAGTACCTCATAACCCAGTACCTCATAACCCAGTACCTCCCAAGCCAGTACCTTATACCCCAGTACCTAAAAAACCCAGTACCTTATAACCCAGTACCTCATACCCCAGTACATCATAACCCAGTACCTCTTAACCCAGTACCCCAATACCCTGTACCATATAACCCAGTACCTCATAACCCAGTACCTTATAACCCAGTACCTCATAACCCAGTACCTCATAACCCTGTACCTTATAACCCAGTACCACATAACCCAGTACCTTATAACCCAGTACCTTATAACCCAGTTCCACATAACCCAGTACCTCTTAACCCAGTACCATATAACCCAGTACCTCATAACCCAGTACCTCATAACCCAGTACCTCATAACCCAGTACCTCTTAACCCAGTACCATATAACCCAGTACCTCATAACCCAGTACCACATAACCCAGTACCTTATAACCCTGCACCTTATAACCCAGTACCTTATAACCCAGTACCATATAACCCAGTTCCACATAACCCAGTACCTCTTAACCCAGTACCATATAACCCAGTACCTCATAACCCAGTTCCACATAACCCAGTACCTCTTAACCCAGTACCATATAACTCAGTACCTCATAACCCAGTACCTCATAACCCAGTACCTCATAACCCAGTACCTCTTAACCCAGTACCATATAACCCAGTACCTCATAACCCAGTACCATATAACCCAGTACCTCATAACTCAGTACCTCTTAACCCAGTACCATATAACCCAGTACCTCATAACCCAGTACCATATAACCCAGTACCTCATAACTCAGTACCTCTTAACCCAGTACCATATAACCCAGTACCTCATAACCCAGTACCATATAACCCAGTACCTCATAACTCAGTACCTTTAACCCAGTACCATATAACCCAGTACCTCTTAACCCAGTACCTTATAACCCAGTACCTCATAACCCAGTACCATATAACCCAGTACCTCATAACCCCCCACACTAATCCACAGGCATTGACCCACAGGCTGTTTCTCTGCCTCTCTGCATATCGTCAAGCTTCTCAAAGTGCTGTTGACTCTGAAAATAAATGCTTTTCAGAGAAGCAAAAACATTTAAACATAATATGACTCTCATGAAAATACAAGCAATAGTTTACTGCAACATTTTGAGTGAAAATATAAGATTTGCGTTGCGGAAAGCATTCATTCCTCTATGTGAATATGGCACTTTTAACATTGCACTTAACCTACTGTAGATACACAGTGATGGTTGTACAGATGGCTATATTACTCAGTTATACTGTAGATACACAGTGATGGTTGTACAGATGGCTATATTACTCAGTTATACTGTAGATACACAGTGATGGTTGTACAGATGGCTGTAGTTACACAGTGATGGTTGTACAGATGGCTATATTACTCAGTTATAATGTAGATACACAGTGATGGTTGTACAGATGGCTATATTACTCAGTTATAATGTAGATACACAGTGATGGTTGTACAGATGGCTATATTACTCAGTTATACTGTAGATACACAGTGATGGTTGTACAGATGGCTATATTACTCAGTTATACTGTAGGTACACAGTGATGGTTGTACAGATGGCTGTAGTTACACAGTGATGGTTGTACAGATGGCTATATTACTCAGTTATACTGTAGTTACCAGGGATGGTTGTACAGATGGCTATATTACTCAGTTATACTGTAGGTACACAGTGATGGTTGTACAGATGGCTGTAGTTACACAGTGATGGTTGTACAGATGGCTATATTACTCAGTTATACTGTAGTTACCAGGGATGGTTGTACAGATGGTTATATTACTCCGTTATACTGTAGTTACACAGTGATGGTTGTACAGATGGCTATATTACTCAGTTATACTGTAGTTACACAGTGAGGGTTGTACAGATGGCTATATTACTCAGTTATACTGTAGTTAGACAGTGATGGTTGTACAGATGGCTGTAGTTACACAGTGAGGGTTGTACAGATGGCTATATTACTCAGTTATACTGTAGTTACACAGTGATGGTTGTACAGATGGCTATATTACTCAGTTATACTGTAGTTAGACCGTGATGGTTGTACAGATGGCCAAGCTCTAAATACCCCACCTCTACATACCCCACCTCTAAATACCCCACCTCTACATACCCCACCTCTAAATACCCTCTCTAATTACCCCACCTCTAAATACCCCACCTCTAAATACACCACCTTTAAATACCCCACCTCTAAATGTCCCCCCTCTACATACCCCACCTCTACATACCCCCCCTCTAAATACCCCACCTCTAATTACCCCACCTCTAAATGTCCCCCCTCTAAATACCCCCTCTAAATACCCCCCCTCTCTAAATACCCCACCTCTAAATACCCCACCTCTAAATGCCCCACCTCTACATACCCCCTCTCTAAATACCCCACCTCTAAATACCCCACCTCTACATACCCCACCTCTAAATACCCCCCTCTAAATACCCCACCTCTAAATGTCCCCCTCTACATACCCCACCTCTAAATACCCCACCTCTAAATACCCCACCTCTAAATACCCCACCTCTAATTACCCCACCTCTACATACCCCCCCACCTCTAAATACCCCCTCTCTAAATACCTCCCCCTCTAAATACCCCACCTCTACATACCCCACCTCTAAATACCCTCTCTAAATACCCCACCCATAAAACCCCCTCTAAAAATTCCCCCCTCTAAATACCCCACCTCTAAATACCCTCTCTAAATACCCCCCCACCCATAAACCCCCCTCTAAATACCACCCCCCCTCTAAATACCCCACCTCTAAATCCCCCACTTCTAAAATTCCCCCTCTAAATCCCCCACCTCTAAATACCCCAACTCTACATACCCCACCTCTAAATACCCCACCTCCACCTCTAAATACCCCACCTCTACATACCCCACCTCTAAATACCCCACCTCTAAATACCCTCTCTAAATACCCCCCTCTAAATACCCCCTCTAAATACCCCCCCTCCTCTAAATACCCTCTCTAAATACCCCCTCTAAATACCCCACCCCCCTCTAAATACCCCCCTCCTCTAAATACCCCACCTCTAAATACCCCACCTCTACATACCCCACCTCTAAATACCCCACCTCTAAATACCCTCTCTAAATACCACCCCTCTAAATACCCCACCTCTAAAACCCCCTCTAAATACCCCCCTCTAAATACCCCAACTCTAAATACCCCACCTCTAAATACCCTCTCTAAATACCCCCCTCTAAATACCCCCACCTCTAAAACCCCCCTCTAAATACCCCCCTCTAAATACCCCAACTCTAAATACCCCACCTCTAAATACCCCACCTCTAAATACCCCACCTCTACATACCCCACCTCTAAATACCCCCTCTAAATACCCCACCTCTAAATACCTAAATACCTCCTCACCTCTAAATACCCCACCTCTAAATACCCCACCTCTAAATACCCCACCTCTAAATACCCCACCTCTACATACCCCACCTCTACATACCCCACCCCCTCTACATACCCCACCTCTACATACCCCACCTCTAAATACCCCACCTCTACATACCACCCCTCTAAATACCCCACCTCTAAAACCCCCCTCTAAATACCCCCCTCTAAATACCCCAACTCTAAATACCCCACCTCTAAATACCCCACCTCTAAATACCCCACCTCTACATACCCCACCTCTAAATACCCCCCTCTAAATACCCCACCTCTAAATACCCCACCTCTACATACCCCACCTCTAAATACCCCACCCTCTAAATACCCCACCTCTAAATACCCCACCTCTAAATACCTCCCCCCTCTAAATACCCCACCTCTACCCCACCTCTAAATACCCCACCTCTAAATACCCCACCTCTAAATACCCCACCTCTACATACCCCACCTCTACATACCCCACCTCTAAATACCCCACCTCTACATACCCCACCTACATACCCCACCTCTAAATACCCCACCTCTACTCTAAATACCCCACCTCTACATACCCCCTCTAAATACCCCACCTCTAAATACCCCACCTCTACATACCTCCCCCTCTCTAAATACCCCACCTCTAAATACCCCACCTCTAACATACCCCACCTCTACATACCCCATACCCTCTACATACCCCACCTCTAAATACCCCACCTCTACATACCCCACCTCTAAATACCCCCCTCTAAATACCCCACCTCTAAATACCCCACCTCTACATACCCCACCTCTAAATACCCCCCTCTAAATACCCCACCTCTAAATACCCCACCTCTACATACCCCACCTCTAAATACCCCACCTCTACATACCCCACCTCTAAATACCCCACCTCTACATACCCCACCTCTAAATACCCCAACATACCCCACCTCTACATACCCCACCTCTACATACCCCACCTCTACATACCCCACCTCTACATACCCCACCTCTACATACCCCCCCTCTAAATACCCCTCCTCTAAATACCCCACCACTAATTTCCACATTTGTACATGTTTTGTTTCCCTTCTGACTGTGAAGCCTGATCCAGAACTTGACTATTCTATCAGGTCACGGTGAAATCAATGAACACGTCTGGGCACTAAACAAAAACAGAGCGTATTTAAAAAGGTACGCGAAGTGAGACTGTGAATATTATGCAGCGCTGCATAAACAGAAGTGTTTTCTCAAATGTCTAACACATTTAGCAGAGCATGGCCACGATGAGCCAATCAAACCAGGGATTGATGGAACTGCGTGGTGTGAGAAACACCCAGCCGTCTTGCCAATCACAGCCAAGTAGAGACCAAAAAGGGGGAGGGGCTGACACCCTGAGCTCCAACTTCTGTTCCAGCTTCCGTCTCCAAACAATCTTGATTTGAATTCTGATTGATGTAAATGCCTCCACAACACACCCACACATGTTCTCACACCTACAGCTATGTACTGTACACACAAGGCACAAGTGGTGTAATTAGCGCACACGTTGTGTGTTTTCTGTTATATTTGATTGGGGTTAGGTTTATTTTTAATTATTTAAATTGCCAAGACAAGGCCCAATCATCAGGCTGAACTGTCACAATATTCTATTCTATTTTATATATTTGTTTTGGGAAGACTGCAAAAAGTGTGAAACTATTTAACTAACACAGAGAAGACACCATAACACTGTAAACACCATCAACACAACGACAATACTGTGGCGCTACTGAACGACTAGCAGACTGCAGGAAGGCAGGACCCACCGATCAGAATGTGAATCTCAGGGAGATTTCTGAGGGATTGGAGGAGAGAGAGAGAGAGAGAGAGAGAGAGAAGGACTCAATCCCTCAGCAAAGGATCTTTAAGCTCTCTAAAAGCACAGTCAGCAGTCAGTATTTTACAATTAATAATTCATGTCTTTGTATGGGGGAGAGGTACGTCGGCTCTAACTTACAAAAGAAACATCTCAGATGAAGGAAAAACAATTTTTTTTTTAAAAGAAATTCATGGCTTGTGGATTTAGCTGAAATTCTCAGGGTACGTAACGACATCTATAATCAGAAATATATTATTTATTACAGGACATGACTTGGTATATTTTATTCAGAGGGAAACTATAATTCATTCAGGTTACTGGAGGTAGTGTGGTGTAAGGAAAGCATGTGGGCCTCTTCTAAATATACACGGGACAGTGGACGCATCACGTCAACATGGCTGCTGTGTTTTCCTCCCACTCCACTACACAACAAGAGGTTCAGGAAAGAGGGCATTAGAACACACGCCGTACATACAGGAAGATGAAACACTTATTTGACCCACAAAACACTTTTCAAAAGAACTGAAGCCTTCTCAGCCAGCTCAGTATTCGTGCTCCGATCTCCCCTTTTCAAACAGAGAGAGAGAGAGGATGAAAGAGAGACAGAGACAGAGAGAGAGAGAGAGAGAGAGCAAGAACGAGAGAGAGCTAGAGAGAGACAGAGCAAGAACGAGAGAGAGAGACAGAGAGAGAGAGAGACAGAAAGAGGGAGAGAGAGAGCAAGAAAGAGAGAGAGCAAGAGAGAGAGAGACAGAGAGAGAGAGAGACAGAGAGAGGGAGAGAGAGAGCAAGAAAGAGAGAGAGAGAGTGACAGAGAGAGGGGGAGAGAGAGAGAGGAGAGACAGAGACAGAGAGAGTGACAGAGAGCGAGAGAGATACAGAGAGAGAGAGAGAGAGAGAGAGAGAGAGAGACAGAGACAGAGACAGAGAGAGTGACAGAGAGCGAGAGAGAGAGAGAGAGAGAGAGAGAGACAGAGACAGAGACAGAGACAGAGACAGAGACAGAGACAGAGACAGAGAGAGATAGAGAGACAGAGACAGAGACAGAGACAGAGACAGAGACAGAGACAGAGACAGCGACAGAGACAGAGACAGAGAGAGAGACAGAGACAGAGACAGAGACAGAGACAGAGACAGAGGCAGAGACAGAGACAGAGACAGAGACAGAGACAGAGACAGAGACAGAGACAGAGACAGAGACAGAGACAGAGACAGAGACAGAGACAGAGACAGAGACAGAGAGAGACAGAGACAGAGACAGAGACAGAGACAGAGACAGAGACAGAGACAGAGACAGAGACAGAGACAGAGACAGAGACAGAGACAGAGGCAGAGACAGAGACAGAGACAGAGACAGAGACAGAGACAGAGACAGAGACAGAGACAGAGACAGAGACAGAGACAGAGACAGAGACAGAGACAGAGACAGAGACAGAGACAGACAGAGACAGAGACAGAGACAGAGAGAGACAGAGACAGAGACAGAGACAGAGAGAGAGACAGAGACAGAGACAGAGGCAGAGGCAGAGACAGAGACAGAGACAGAGACAGAGGCAGAGACAGAGGCAGAGGCAGAGGCAGAGGCAGAGGCAGAGACAGAGACAGAGACAGAGACAGAGAGAGAGACAGAGACAGAGACAGAGAAGAAGAGTTTATAAAAGGCTGTTTTTTCTCCCTGGTCAAGGGCATCCATTTCATTATAAGAGGTAGTCCCGCCAAAACAAATATTATTTTTGTATCTTTCATTATCTTTCTCTCTGGAAATGGGCTAAAACAGCATGTGTTGGTATTAGATGCGGCAGGGCCAGCTGTCGTGCCTGGCTGCACAGTGACTCAGTGTCAGCAGTTCAAAGCCGAGCACCGACTGAAGGGAAGGAAATCTGATAGGTCAGTAGAGCTCCACTCCAGAGCCTAAAGGACACGGCTATCTTTGTAAATCATATTATTCCATCGCGTTATTTTTCTTCTTCGTCTTCTTCTTCTCCTTCTTTTCACAATTTTGTAGCACTGCCCTGTCTGTATCTGCTGCCTGCAGCACAGTGGTAGAGTTAGAGAGACAGTAGAGATGGTCTGGGTGTGTGTGGGAGGGGGCGGCGGGGAGGGGGGGGCAGCGGGGAGGGGGGGGCAGAGGAGACCCACATGAGGTGAGCATCAAACACATCTATCTAGAACAGTTACGGAGGTGAACGGTCCACAGTGACAACAGCAGCAGGAGATATTTTATCTTGTGTCCTTTAACCATTTGTTAAAACACTGTATATATATATAATATGACATTTGTAATGTCTTTACTGTTTTGAAACTTCTGTATGTGTAATGTTTACTGTTAATTTTTTATTGTTTATTTCACTTCATATATTCACTTTATATATTATCTACCTCACTTGCTTTGGCAATGTTAACACATGTTTCCCCATGCCAATAAAGCCCTTGAATTGAATTGAATTGATATTATTGCTATAACAATGGTCAACATAATCAATCTTTATCTTTTAATATACTAAAGACAATTACAATCCTGGTAGAAGAACAATGGGAGGCGGAGTCAGACATAGGCTGCATCCAAAATAGCATTATATTCCCTATGTAGTATACCACATAGTACACTACTTTTGACCAGGCTAAGGTAAAAAAAAAAAAAAGTTTAAAAAAAGTAGTGCACTATATAGGGAGTAGGGTGCTATTTGGGATGAAGGCATCGTCTCTGAGAAGAGGACAGAGTAATGAAATCCTCAGTAGCAGTGCACACACATTTGACAGGTTGAGAGGGTTAATGAACACTGTATTGAATTCTGCACAAGACAGTCCCGCTTCTTAAAGGTTCCCCTATTACTGGTGCCTACGAGCAAAAAGGGGACTTTATCTGTGTCGAGCCGTGATTTATGAAGTCAGTCTCAATATCACTGAGTTTAACGACATAATGTAAGGGAGCAAATTGCTCAATTTGAGGCAAAACATGCGACGGTGATTCCCATCTTTTCTCCCCCTCCCTTCTCTTCCCCGATGGAAGGAAGAAAAAAAAACACTACAGGAAAGAGAAATATAACCATTATTTTTCATATTGATTCAGGGTGGAATTTAAGGTTGACGTCTTGTCACAGGCCTTTCCTTTAATGATGCACGGGTGACTTTAATGTCGAAGGATCCTGGTCAGATGGAAAATCAGTCATTAGTCCCTACGAGAGGGACCTTTACTCCGTCTCTCTGATTCACTTCTTGATCAGCCCACCAATCATACACTGTTTAATGCAATTACATCACAGAGACCCGTTTCAAAGAGCATCTCACCTCACCTCCCCCCCAAACCCCTCCTTCCAGTCGACCCCTCTCCCAAAATGAGGAGACACATAGAAGGCCAGGACCCAGTGAAGTCATCCAGATAACAAGTGGAGGAAGGGAATGAGGATTTCAGAGCTGCTTGCCTAGCAGGGCACCTCTCTCTCTGTGGTGATGTGAATTCACCTCTATCTCTCTCTCTCTCTCTCTCTCTCTCTCTCTCTCTCTCTCTCTCTCTCTCTCTCTCTCTCTCTCTCTCTGTCTCTCTCTCTCTCTGTCTCTGTCTGTCTCTCTCTCTCTCTCTGTCTCTCTCTCTTTCTCTCTGTCTCTCTCTGTCTGTCTCTCTCTCTCTCTCTCTCTCTCTGTCTCTCTCTCTTTCTCTCTGTCTCTCTCTGTCTCTCTGTCTCTCTCTCTCTCTCTCTCTCTGTCTCTCTGTCTCTGTCTCTGTCTCTCTCTCTCTCAATTCAATTCAATTCAATTCAATTCAATTCAATTCAAGGGCTTTATTGGCATGGGAAACATGTGTTAACATTGCCAAAGCAAGTGAGGTAGACAACATACAAAGTGAATATATAAAGTGAAAAACAACAAAAATTAACAGTAAACATTACACATACAGAAGTTTCAAAACAGTAAAGACATTACAAATGTCATATGATATATATATATACAATGTACAAATAGTTAAAGGACACAAGATAAAATAAATAAGCATAAATATGGGTTGTATTTACAATGGTGTTTGTTCTTCACTGGTTGCCCTTTTCTCGTGGCAACAGGTCACAAATCTTGCTGCTGTGATGTCACACTGTGGAATTTCACCCAAAAGATATGGGAGTTTTTCAAAATTGGATTTGTTTTCTGAGGGAATTCTTTGTGGATCTGTGTAATCTGGGGAAATATGTCTCTCTAATATGGTCATACATTGGACAGGAGGTTAGGAAGTGCAGCTCAGTTTCCACCTCATTTTGTGGGCAGTGAGCACATAGCCTGTCTTCTCTTGAGAGCCATGTCTGCCTACGGCAGCCTTTCTCAATAGCAAGGCTATGCTCACTGAGTCTGTACATAGTCAAAGCTTTCCTTAATTTTGGGTCAGTCACAGTGGTCAGGTATTCTGCCAAATATTATTCAACCATGCTGGTCATTTATGAACATTTGTACTCTCTGTGTCGGAGGACCTGAGCCCTAGGAAACTAGCATGATGATTCAGTCCAGACTTGCTGCTCTCCAGTTTTTTTGTTAATCGACCATCTGGTCATTTTCATTTGAACATCTTGGTCATGTTCTGTTAAGTAATTATCTAGGGAGTTTTTTGTTTTCATTGTTTGCTGTTTGGGGTTTTAGGCTGGGTTTCTGTACAGCACTTTGAGATATGGGTACGAAGGGCTAATTCTAGTTTGCTCTGTTTTTTTGTTAATTCTTTCCTGTGGGCTCTGTAGGGTGTGTTTGTGTTTGTGAACAGAGCCCCAGGACCAGCTTGCTTAGGGGACTCTTCTCCAGGTTCATCTCTCTGTAGGTGATGGCTTTGTTATGGAAGGTTTGTGAATCGCTTCCTTTTAGGTGGTTGTAGAATCTCTCTCTCTCTCTCTCTCTCTCTCTCTCTTTTAAATAGCTCCCCTTGAGGTTCTATTGTCTCAGGACCTTTGATTAGTGGAGGCTCCAGCCCGCTGTCCTGGCATCATTAGCAATCTCACAAACCAGTGTTAGAGCAGAGGTCATTCTTCATCTACCCTTCCACCTGTCTCTCTCTCTCTCTCTCTCTCTCTCTCTCTCTCTCTCTCTCTCTCTCTCTCTCTCTCTCTCTCTCTCTCTCTCTCTCTCTCTCTCTCCGCCTGCCTAAACCGACCCCAACCCCATCACATCCAGGCTGTAGCTGTATATATACATACCAACCAACTTTATATTCAGCCCATATGGTGAAAAGGAGAGGCTGCCTGTCTTCCTGCTCCACACGGGTAGGGAGCAGGTGTCCAATGACATCTTTTTTTTTTTTTTTTTTTTTTCCACCTTTACTTAACCAGGTAGGCCAGTTGAGAACAGGTTGTCATTTTTCAACTGCGACCTGGGCCCACTCTGTCTCCACCAGCCATGCACCAGGCGTGTTTGGCACAATCAGATAAATGTATTACATACACACAGCTAACACATCAGAGTGCATACAACACAATTACTGTGATGCTTTGGCATTGAACATTGTTTTGACTATTGTTGACTTGAGTTCAATATGAATCATCCAGTGTGTCAAGGAGGTTCTACTAAACTGCACTGCCCTCTGTTGGAAAAACAGACTGGGTTTAATATTAAACAGGGTAGATCAGAGGAGGATCTGGGTTTAATATTAAACAGGGTAGATCAGAGGAGGATCTGGGTTTAATATTAAACAGGGTAGATCAGAGGAGGATCTGGGTTTAATATTAAACAGGGTAGATCAGAGGAGGATCTGGGTTTAATATTAAACAGAGTAGATCAGAGGAGGTTTAATATCTGGGTTTAATATTAAACAGGGTAGATCAGAGGAGGATCTGGGTTTAATATTAGGGTAATCAGAGGAGGATCTGGGTTTAATAAACAGGAGTAGATCAGAGGAGGATCTGGGTTTAATATTAAACAGACAGAGTAGATCAGAGGAGGAGTAGATCAGAGGAGGATCTGGGTTTAATATTAAACAGGTATGAGTAGATCAGAGGAGGATCTGGGTTTAATATTAAACAGAGTAGATCAGAGGAGGATCTGGGTTTAATATTCTGATCAGAGGAGGATCTGGGTTTAATATTAAACAGAGTAGATCAGAGGAGGATCTGGGTTTAATATTAAACAGAGTAGATCAGAGGAGGATCTGGGTTTAATATTAAACAGAGTAGATCAGAGGAGGATCTGGGTTTAATATTAAACAGGGTAGATCAGAGGAGGATCTGGGTTTAATATTAAACAGAGTAGATCAGAGGAGGATCTGGGTTTAATATTAAACAGGGTAGATCAGAGGAGGATCTGGGTTTATTATTAAACAGGGTAGATCAGAGGAGGATCTGGGTTTAATATTAAACAGGGTAGATCAGAGGAGGATCTGGGTTTAATATTAAACAGGGTAGATCAGAGGAGGATCTGGGTTTAATATTAAACAGGGTAGATCAGAGGAGGATCTGGGTTTAATATTAAACAGAGTAGATCAGAGGAGGATCTGGGTTTAATATTAAACAGGGTAGATCAGAGGAGGATCTGGGTTTAATATTAAACAGGGTAGATCAGAGGAGGATCTGGGTTTAATATTAAACAGGGTAGATCAGAGGAGGATCTGGGTTTAATATTAAACAGGGTAGATCAGAGGAGGATCTGGGTTTAATATTAAACAGGGTAGATCAGAGGAGGATCTGGGTTTAATATTAAACAGGGTATGAGTAGATCAGAGGAGGATCTGGGTTTAATATTAAACAGGGTAGATCAGAGGAGGATCTGGGTTTAATATTAAACAGGGTAGATCAGAGGAGGATCTGGGTTTATTATTATTATGATTTAGCTATTTTAAGTGTAAGAACACTGTAGTTTGTGTTTGAAGTCGCGTTTGAAAATGAAGCCCTCTTTTTCATATTTTACATCACGCTTTGATGAACTGTGTCTCTTTTAATTTGAATATGATATGTGTGCATGTGGTTATTAAAAAAAAAAGTGTTTTAGATTCCTGTAATGCGTTGTTTGGTCGCACCAAACCCCTTTCCATCTGGTTGTTTAATTGACATGTTGTTTAATTGACATGGATATATACAGTATGTTTCTCCAGTGTGAGTTTATGTCGTATTTATGCCTTTGATTATGTTTCTATGTGTTTTTAAAATTATAAATATTTATATATATATATACTCTATATCTTATGTTTTCAGAAATTCACAAAAGCCAGATTTTTTTCTCTCTGAGATTTCCAGAGTGCCTCATTAGAACAGATGAGGCTCCCTTTGCGGGCGCACTCTGACCCACCTCCAACCCCCCAACCCTCTTAGCTCCACCCCCCAACCCTCTTAGCTCCACCCCCAACCCTCTTAGCTCCACCCCCCCACCCCCAAAGGAACCTTTACAATCTGCTTGCATAGACATTGGAAGTAGAGCACATTGGGACTGAGGAGAGAAAACAGAGAAGCACTAAAACTGACAGTGTAGCCTGCTGCATTCAGTCTGATAGAACAGATGAGGCTCCCTCTGCGATAGCACTCTGACCCACCTCCAGCCCACCCCCCCCCCACCCCTCTTAGCTCCACCCCATCCCTCTTAGCCCCCTAAAGCTGACAGTGTAGCCTGCTGCATTCAGTCTGATAGAACAGATGAGGCTCCCTCTGCGATAGCACTCTGACCCACCTCCAACCCCCAACCCTCTTAGCTCCACCCCCATCCCTCTTAGCCCCTAAAGCCCCCATAGCCCTCATTCAGTCTGAAAGAACAGATGAGGCCTGCTGCATTCAGTCTGACCTCCAAGAACTCTTAGCTCCACCCCCATCCCTCTTAGCCCCCTGACAGTGTAGCTGCATTCAGTCTGATAGCCTGCTCATTCAGTCTGATAGAACAGATGAGGCTCCCTCCCAGCACTCTGACCCACCTCCAACCCCCCACCCCTCTTAGCTCCACCCCCCATCCCTCTTAGCCCCCTAAAGCTGACAGTGTAGCCTGCTGCATTCAGTCTGATAGAACAGATGAGGCTCCCTCTGCGATAGCACTCTGACCCACCTCCAACCCCCCACCCTCTTAGCTCCAC
>NC_088405.1:7476982-7494664 GCF_034236695.1 Oncorhynchus nerka
TGTGTTTGTCTTGTTGTGTGTTTGTTTTGTTGTGTGTTTGTCTTGTTGTGTGTTTGTCTTGTTGTGTGTTTTGTTGTGTGTTTGTCTTGTTGTGTGTTTGTCTTGTTGTGTGTTTGTTTTGTTGTGTGTTTGTCTTGTTGTGTGTTTGTCTTGTTGTGTGTTTGTCTTGTTGTGTGTTTGTTGTTGTGTGTTTTGTTGTGTGTTTGTCTTGTTGTGTGTTTGTCTTGTTGTGTGTTTTGTTGTGTTTGTCTTGTTGTGTGTTTATCTTGTTGTGTGTTTATCTTGTTGTGTGTTTATTTTGTTGTGTGTTTGTCTTGTTGTGTGTTTTGTTGTGTGTTTGTCTTGTTGTGTGTTTGTCTTGTTGTGTGTTTATCTTGTTGTGTGTTTATCTTGTTTGTGTTTTGTTGTGTGTTTGTCTTGTTGTGTGTTTGTCTTGTTGTGTGTTTGTCTTGTTGTGTGTTTGTCTTGTTGTGTGTCATTTGTTTGTCTTGTTGTGTGTTTGTCTTGTTGTGTGTGTTTGTCTTGTTGTGTGTCTTGTTGTGTGTTTGTTTGTTGTGTGTTTGTCTTGTTGTGTGTTTGTTTTGTTGTGTGTCTTGTTGTGTGTTTGTCTTGTTGTGTGTGTTTGTCTTGTTGTGTGTTTGTCTTGTTGTGTGTTTGTGTGCGTATCTCCTCTCTTTGTCACCAGTGTATTTTACCGAACACCTGCAAGTCACTGGAAGTTCCTACTTGTTCTTTCCAACAAACAGACTATTAGACCCCCAGGAAATAACAACTTTGAATCAGGGATTCATTGGTTTGGTGTTGTTGTTGAAAAATGCATACCATTATTAAACCTATTGAATTGAAATCCATTCAATGAATCCCCAAGTCGATTCCTTTACAAGCACATTCAGAGAGGAATAAGAGCCTCGGCGGTCACCTGAATGACCTGTCTTACCCCTGCAGTAATTGTTTAACAGGTGACGTTTAGAAAACCCCAAACAGAAAGGGGTCCGTGGACAATGGGGACAGGAGGGAAGAGGATGGAGATGATGAGGAGGGTGGTCTCCTCAAGTCCTGGTGATTAGGCTGTTTGTCTACTACTCAGCTCCATTAGGAGGCTGGCACGTCTCACTCATTAGCTGGGAGCCGGGTGCTCTTCGCCAGGCCCTGCCGGGCTGCTAGCCGCTACGTACAGGGACAGAGGTGATTTAGGGAAAAATCTCTCCAATCTGCCGCATTAAACATTTGGCCGGTATGGATCCATCCAAGTATTGAAAATCAATAGTCACATGACAAGGAGAGGATCAGAGGTCACGTGAATTAAGCAGTTTAATCACTTCTGCTACACTGTCTTCCTCCCCTCCTCTCCCCTCCTCTCTTGATCCTCCCTCCTCTCTCCCTTCACCTCCTACTCTCTCCCTCCACCTCCTCTCCCTCTCTCCCCCTCTCTCTCTCTCTCCCTCTCCCTCCTCCTCTCTCCCTTCACCTCCTCCTCTCTCCTCCACCCTCCTCCTCCTCTCCCCTCCACCTCCTCTCTCCCTCCACCTCCCTCTCTCCCTCCACCTCCTCTCCCTCCTCTCCCTCCACCTCCTCTCCCACCTCCCTCTCACCTCCTCTCCCTCCTCCTCTCCCCCTCCTCTCCCACCTCCTCTCTCCCCTCCACCTCATCCAACTCTTTACCCCTCCTCTCCCCCTCGACCTCTCCACTTCCTCTCCATCTCCTCTCCCACCGCCTCTCTCCCTCCACCTCATCCAACTCCTCTGCCCCTCCTCTTTCCCTCCTCTCCCACCACCTCTTTCCCTCCTCTCTCCCTCTACCTCATCCACCTCCTCATCCACCTCCTCTCCACCTCCTCTCCCATCTCCTTTCCCCCTCCTCTCCCACCGCCTCTCTCCCTCCACCTCATCCAACTCCCTCTACCCCCCTCTTTCCCTCCTCTCCTCTCCCACCTCCTCTTTCCCTCCTCTCTCCCTCTACCTCATCCACCTCCTCATCCACCTCCTCTCCACCTCCTCTCCCCCTCCTCTCCCACCTACTCTCTCCCCTCCACCTCCTCTCCCACCTCCTCTCTCCCTCTACCTCATCCAACCTCTACCCCTCCTCTTTCCCTCCTCTCCCACCTCCTCTTTCCCTCCTCTCTCTCCCTCTACCTCATCCACTCCTCATCCACCTCCTCTCCACCTCCTCTCCCCCTCCTCTCCCACCTACTCTCTCCCTCCACCTCCTCTCCCACCTCCTCTCTCCCTACACCTCATCCAACTCTTCTACCCCTCCTCTCTCCCTCGACCTCTCCACCTCCTCTCCACCACCTCTCCTCCTCCTCCTCCTCTCTACCTCCCTCCTACCCCTCCTTTTTCAAGATTCTGTTTAGGCTCACTTGGCCTCACCTAATCAGAAGTAGTGATATTATGTGATTGAGGATTGGATGTTCTTTCCCGAAATTACTATATGTTGAAATACAAAGACCATTTCCATTCAAAACACCCAAAACAACCCATTAGTTCACCTGTCTGTGTTTTGATGCAGGATTATCAGCCCGTTGAGCTCAGGAGGTTTTAGAAGCCAAAAGTTGCCATCCCCCGGGCAACAAACTATAAAAAAATAAATAATCATTATATTAAACTAAGAGGGATTTATTTCCCTGTTCTTTAAAAAACTAAATCCCAACGGGTCATGTATGGTTGTGATTAGCTAAAACAAAACAAACACACACACACACAAAAAAACAAATGATATGTAAATCACTTGATTTGTTGTTTTTGTGAGTGTTTTTTTAAAGAGGTTGTTAGAGGTCAAATAACATTGTGAGCTCATGCTTACGCTAGGACTACAGCTTCGGGGTGAGGGGTTTCATGCCAGAGAAAACACATGTAATTACCCCAGGTGTTTTGTTTACGAGTTTGCAAAACAGTACGGTTCAAAATAAAATAAAATAAATAATAAAAATAATAATGCTGGAAATTGAATGGAATCTGCTCTGTGTAGTGCGAGAAGAGCAGTCAGTGACCATAATGACTTGCTCTGACATAAATTCATTCTCAAATGAAAAGAGCCTTACAAAATAAATCCCATCCATTTATAATCCAAGATTGTCAGGGGGAGGGGAGTCTATAATCCAAGATTGTCAGGGGGAGTTGATCAACTTGTTGAGAACAAGCATTAAGGCTTAGCTGTATAACGTCAGGTACAGCTCAGCTTGTTGAATATCTTCACCCAGTAACACATTTATATGGCTTGAGTCAACAGTCATTTGACATTCCTCAGTAAGGGGAAGACTTTTTGAAAAATGTAATGTTATAGATCGATCACCTCGATAAACGTCAAATCCTGAGCGTCAGTGTATTTCCTGTTTGACTCTACACAGCAAACGTGGGCCCATGAAGCCGGATCTGTTCAGATGAAGATCAAGTAGGAGAGACAAATCCCTTTTTGTGTTGAAAAGGACACATATTGGCTCTTAAATCTTAACGCCTGACACACGTCGACATCTTCTACCGGTTGAAACGCTTCTGACGATTTATGGACCCCTGTGTCAAGACATACAGAACAACACATGAACTACAGTCTTAGAGTATTATTGTAAGATAACACTGAAAACAAGCGTACTGTATCTAACTGTGACCGTCAGTAGATTGCGTGGCGTGTCTGTCGGTCTGTCCACCAACACAAGAGACAGACACGTTGATTCTAGTATTCAACGGCAGAAACACATCGCTGAAAACCTTTCAAAAGGAAATGTGTGAGTACCTTTTGCCTTCACCAATCAAACAGCGAGTCCAAAAGCAAAGAGTTCATTTCAACGTTCACCTCAGTGCTCTGCTGGGCGTCCAGTCCTTCAGTCCTTCTTTTGCTTTTCCGCAATCGGCCACCACAGTGTCTGGATCTTTGTCTGAGCCCGGCAGGGGCGACCCGCGGTGGAGAGAACACACACTCTCCCGTCTGTCTGGGGTTGCAGAGGCTGGTGCCACTGGGTCCCCGACCAGGAAGCATTCAGGAAGGCCTGGGTTGGGCTCGTTACCTGTCCAGGGCAGTCTGCCACCCAGCACCACACCTGGTCTGTACCATATAACCCAGTACCTTATAACCCAGTTCCACATAACCCAGTACCTCATAACCCAATACCTCATAACCCAGTACCTCATAACCCAGTACCTCATAACCCTGTACCTTATAACCCAGTACCACATAACCCAGTACCTCATAACCCTGTACCTTATAACCCAGCACCTTTTAACCCAGTACCTCATAACCCAGTACCTCATAACCCAGTACCTCCCACCCCAGTACATTATAACCTAGTACCCTTAACCCAGTTTAACCCAGTACCTTATAACCCAGTACCTCATACCCCAGTACATCATAACCCAGTACCTCTTAACCCAGTACCTCATAACCCAGTACCTCTTAACCCTGTACCTTATAACCCAGTACCTTATAACCCAGTACCTCATAACCCAGTACCTGATAACCCAGCACCTTATAACCCATTACCTTATAACCCAACACGTCATAATCCAGTACCTCATAACCCAGCACCTTATAACCCAGTACCTTATAACCCAACACCTCATAACCCAGTACCATATAACCCAGTACCTCATAACCCAGTACCTCATAACCCAGTACCTCTTAACCCAGTACCATATAACCCAGTACCTCTTAACCCAGTACCATATAACCCAGTACCTCATAACCCAGTACCTCATAACCCAGTACCTCATAGCCCAGTACCTCTTAACCCAGTACCATATAACCCAGTGCCATATAACCCAGTACCTCATGACAGTGCCTCATAACCCAGTGCCATATAACCCAGTGCCTCATAACTCAGTACCTCTTAACCTGTGCCATATAACCCAGTGCCTCATAACCCAGTGCCTCTTAACAGTGCCTTATAACCCAGTACCTCATAACCCAGTACCTCTTAACCCAGTACCATATAACCCAGTACCATATAACCCAGTACCTCATAACCCAGTACCTCATAACCCAGTACCATATAACCCAGTACCTCATAACTCAGTACCTCTTAACCCAGTACCTCATAACCCAGTACCTCATAACCCAGTACCATATAACCCAGTACCTCATAACTCAGTACCTCTTAACCCAGTACCTTATAACCCAGTACCTTATAACCCAGTACCTCTTAACCCAGTACCTCATAACCCAGTACCTCATAACCCAGTACCTTATAACCCTGCACCTTATAACCCAGTACCTAAATAACCAGTACCAACCACCCCAGTCATCATAACAGTACCTCTTAACCCAGTACCATATAACCCAGTACCTATAACCCTGTACCTTATAACCCAGTGCCATATAACCCAGTACCTCATAACCCTGTACCTTATAACCCAGTGCCTCATAACCCAGTACCCTCATAACCCAGTACCTTATAACCCAGTACCCTATGTGGTACCCACATAACCCGGTGGCTTATAAACCCAGTTGCACATAAGCCAGTGCCTCATAACCCAGTGCCAAATAGCCCAGGTGCCTTATAATTGGTGCCTCATGGCTTTGTACCTTTTAACCCAGTACCACATAGCCCGGTACCTCTTAACCCTGTACCCTTATAATTGATTACCTCACCAACCCAGTACCTCATGACCCAGTACCTTATAACCCAATTGCCTTGTAACCCGGTGCCACATAAGCCCAGTACCTTATAACCCAGTGCCACAAAATGAGTGCCCAGTATAAGCACAGTGCCACCAGAGCCAGTGCCATCATATTTGGTGCCTCCCAAATGATTGCAATATGCCCAGTGCCTAAAATAAGCCCGGTACTTGTATGACGGTGCCTCATGCCCCAGGTGCATCATGACAGTTGCCTCTTGACGGTACTTGGATAAACGGTGCCTTATGGCCCAGTGCCACAAGGCCCAGTACCTTATAACCCAGTACCACATAACCCAGTACCTCATAACCCTGTACCCTATAACCCAGTGCCTCATAACCCGGTGCCTCATATTGCTGCCAGTATAGCCCAGTGCCTTATAGCCCAGTGCCACATGACTGATGCCTTAAGGCCCAGTGCCACATAACACAGTACCTCATGATCCCGTTTCCTCATGGCCCAGTACCTTATAACCCAGTACCTCATAATCCCGTACCTCATAACCCAGTACCTTATAACCCAGTGCCTCATGACAGTCCCGTCATAATCCGTGCCTATAACCCAGTACCTTATAACCCAGTACCTCATGACAGCACCTTTGTCCAGTGCCTCATAACCCAGTGCCTCATAACCCAGTACCTCCCAAGTAAGTGCCTTATACCCCAGTACCTAAATAACCCAGTACCTTATAACCCAGTACCTCATGCCCCCAGTACATGCCTTGGCCCAGTACCTCTTAAGCGGTACCACATAGCCCGGGACCTCATAACCCAGTGCCTCACCTACCCTGTACCTTATAAGCCCAGTGCCACATAAACCCGGTACCTCCGCAACCCTGTGCCTTATAGCCCAGTGCCTCACTAACCCAGTTGCCCTCATGACCAGTACCTTATAGCCCGGTAGCTTGTGACGGTGCCACATAGCCCAGTGGCTTATGACCCAGTACCACATAAACGAGTGCCTGCATACCCGAGTGCCAAACATTGGTACCCATATAACCCAGTGCCTCACGGCAACCTGTTGCCTTTTGACCCAGTTGCCACACCTACGGTGCCTCATGACCTAGTACCTTATGACCCGGTGCCTCCATAACCGAGTGCCTCATGACCCAGTGCCTTATAACCCGAGTGCCACAAAGGCCAGTGCCTTACATGACGGTGCCACAAGGCCCAGTGCCTCCCATGACCCAGGTACCTCCGAGCCAGTTGCCTTATACGCCCCGGTGCCTAAATGACGGTGCCCAGCACCAGCATATGAGCCGAGTGCCTCATGCCCCGGTTGCGTCTTGACCCGGTGCCTCTTGACCCGGTGCCACACGACGGTGCCTTACGACCCGGTGCCGCAAGGCCCGGTGCCTTATAACCCGGTGCCACGCGACCCGGTGCCTCCTTAGCCACTGTTGCCCTATAGCCCAGTGCCTCATAACCCAGTGCCTCTTAAGCCCAGTGCCTTATAACACCAGTGCCTGTATGACCCAGTATCCACATAACCCAGTGCCTTAAAGACCCAGTGCCACATAGCACGGTGCCTCATAATCCGGTGCCTCATGACCCGGTGCCTTATATTGGTGCCTCATGATCCGGTGCCTCATGGCAGTGCCTTATAACCCAGTGCCTCATGACCGAGTGCGTCGTTTTCCGGTGCCTCATAACCCAGTGCCTATATAAGCCCAGTACCTCATAGCCTTAGTGCCTCATAACCCAGCACCTTTTATCGCCAGTGCCTCATGACCCAGTGCCTCGCAACCCAGTGCCTCCCAAAGCCAGTACCTATGCCCCAGTGCCTAAATAACCCGGTGCCTTCATAACCCAGTTTACCTCATGATCCCAGTACATCATAACCCAGTACCTCTTAACCCAGTACCACATAACCCAGGACCTCATAACCCAGTGCCTCATAACCCTGTGCCTTATAACCCGGTACCACATAACCCAGTACCTCTGCCCTGTACTTATAACCCAGTGCCTCATGACAGTACCTCATAACCCGGTACCTTATAACCCAGTGCCTTGTGACAGTACCACATAACCAGTAGCTTGTAAGCGGTGCCACATAAGCCAGTGCCTCATAACCCGATTACCAAATGACAGTGTATGACACGGTGCCTCCATGACCCTGTAGCTTGACCCAGTGCCACATGACCCAGTACCTATCATGACCCTGTGCCTTATATGACGGTGCCTCATAAGCCCGGTGCCTCATGGCCCAGTGCCTTATAACCCAGTGCCTTGTAATCGATTGCCACATAGCCAGTGCCTTATACCCGGTGCCACAAGACCAGTTGCCTTATATTCGGTGCCACAAAGCCCGGTGCCTCATATCCGAGTGCCATCCCAAGCCGGTTACCTTATGCCCCAGTGCCTAGATAACCGGTACCTTATAACCCAGTGCCTCATGCCCCAGTGCGTCATAACCCAGTGCCTCTTGACCCAGTGCCACATAACCCAGTGCCTGTATGACTTGGTGCCACAAGGCCAATTGCCTTATAACCCAGTGCCACATGACCGGTGCCTCATAACACTGTACCTTATAACCCAGTGCCACATAACCCAGTACCTCATAACCCTGTACCTTATAGCCCAGTACCTCATAACCCAGTGCCTCATAACCAGTACCTTATAACCGGTGCCTTGTGACCCAGTGCCACATACCCAGTGGCTTATAACCCGGTGCCACATAGGCGGTGCCTCATAACCCAGTGCCAAATAGCCAGTGCCTTATCGACACGGTGCCTCATAACCCTGCCTTGTGACCAGCGGTGCCACGCAGCCAGTGCCTCATAACCGTTTGCCTTATGATCAGTGCCTCATGACCCGGTGCCTCACAACCCGGTGCCCTATTACTTTGTTTATGACCAGTACCACATAACCCAGTGCCTTACTAACCCAGTGCCACAAGACCCAGTGCCTTATACCCGGTGCCACAGAACCCAGTGCCTCATAACCCAGTTACCTCCCCAAGCCAGTACCTTATACCCCAGTACCTAAATAACCCAGTGCCTTATAACCCAGTGCCTCATGCCCCAGTGCATCATAACCCAGTACCTCTTGACCGGTGCCACATCAACCCAGTGCCTTATAGCCCAGTGCCACGAAGGCCAGTGCCTCCATGGCCCAGTGCCTTATGACCCGGTGCCACATGACCCAGTGCCTCACTTGCCCATGTGCCCCAATACCCTGTGCCATATAATTGAGTACCTCATAAGCCCCGGTGCCTTATGATCGAGTGCCTCCATAACCGAGTACCTCATAACCCTGTGCCTTATAAGCCCAGTGCCACATAACCCAGTACCTTATAAGCCCGGTGCCTTATAAACGGTTCCACATAACCCAGTGCCTCTTGACGGTGCCATATAAGCCCGGTGCCTCATAAGCCCAGTGCCTCCATGGCCAGTGCCTCATGACAGTGCCATGACCCAGTGCCTTATATTGGTACCACCAAGGCCGGTGCCTTATAGCCCAGTGCCACATGGCCCAGTGCCTCATAAACCCTGTTGCCCTGGCCAGTGCCTCCAACCCAGTGCCTCTTAAGCCCGGTGCCTTATAAACCAGTGCCAGTAGCCCATATTGATGCCACATGACCAGTGCCAGCCCAAGACGGTGCCACATAGCACGGTGCCTCATAGTCCGTGCCTCCTTGACGGTGCCTTATATTGGTGCCTCATGATCCGGTGCCTCATGACGGTGCCTTGTAACCCGGTGCCTCATGGCCAGTGGATCGTTTTCCGTTGCCTCTTGACGGTGCCATATAACCCAGTACCTCAACCCAGTACCTCATAACCCAGCACCTTTTATCCAGTACCTCATAACCCAGTGCCTCATAACCCAGTGCCTCCCAAGCCAGTACCTTATGCCCCAGTACCTAAATAACCCAGTACCTTATATTGCAGTACCTCATACCCCAGTACATCATAACCCAGTACCTCTTAACCCAGTACCACATAACCCAGGACCTCATAACCCAGTACCTCATAACCCTGTACCTTATAACCCAGTACCACATAACCCAGTACCTCATAACCCTGTACCTTATAACCCAGTACCTCATAACCCAGTACCTCATAACCCAGTACCTTATAACCCAGTACCTTGTAACCCAGTACCACATAACCCAGTAGCTTATAACCCAGTACCACATAAGCCAGTACCTCATAACCCAGTACCAAATAACCCAGTACCTTATAACACAGTACCTCATAACCCTGTACCTTTTAACCCAGTACCACATAACCCAGTACCTCATAACCCTGTACTCTTATAACCCAGGTACCTCATAACCCAGTACCTCATAACCCAGTACCTTATAACCCAGTACCTTGTAACCCAGTACCACATAACCCAGTACCTTATAACCCAGTACCACAAAACCCAGTACCTTATAACCCAGTACCACAAAACCCAGTGACCTCATAACCCAGTACCCTCCCAAGCCAGTGACCTTATACCCCAGTACCTAAATAACCTAGTACCTTATAACCCAGTACCTCATACCCCAGTACATCATAACCCAGTACCTCTTAACCCAGTACCACATAACCCAGTACCTTATAACCCAGTACCACAAGACCCAGTACCTTATAACCCAGTACCACATAACCCAGTACCTCACAACCCTGTACCTTATAACCCAGTACCACATAACCCAGTACCTCATAACCCTGTACCTTATAACCCAGTACCTCATAACCCAGTACCTCATAACCCAGTACCTTATAACCCAGTACCTTGTAACCCAGTACCACATAACCCAGTAGCTTATAACCCAGTACCACATAAGCCAGTACCTCATAACCCAGTACCAAATAACCCAGTACCTTATAACCCAGTACCTCATAACCCTGTACCTTTTAACCCAGTACCACATAACCCAGTACCTCATAACCCTGTACCTTATAACCCAGTACCTCATAACCCAGTACCTCATAACCCAGTACCTTATAACCCAGTACCTTGTAACCCAGTACCACATAACCCAGTGCCTTATAACCCAGTACCACAAAACCCAGTGACCTTATAACCCAGTACCACAAAACCCAGTACCTCATAACCCAGTGCCTCCTAGAGCCGGTACCTTATGCCCCGGTGCCTAAATGACCCAGTGCCTTATAACCCAGTACCTCATACCCCAGTACATCATAACCCA
The DNA here is from genome assembly GCF_034236695.1 of Oncorhynchus nerka. Classification (NCBI taxonomy): domain Eukaryota; kingdom Metazoa; phylum Chordata; class Actinopteri; order Salmoniformes; family Salmonidae; genus Oncorhynchus; species Oncorhynchus nerka. Next base: position 7,487,733 of record NC_088405.1, read on the forward strand.
GTGCCTCTTAACCCGGTGCCACATAACCCAGTACCTTATAACCCAGTGCCACTAAACCCAGTACCTCATAACCCAGTACCCTTATAACCCAGTACCACATAACCCAGTACCTCATGCCAGTACCCCAATACCCTGTACCATATACCTAGTACCTCATAACCCAGTGCCTTATAACCCAGTACCTCATAACCCAGTACCTCATAACCCTGTGCCTTATAACCCAGTCCACATAACCCAGTACCTTATAACCCAGTACCTTATAACCCAGTTCCACATAACCCAGTACCTCTATAACCCAGTACCATATAACCCAGTACCTCATAACCCAGTGATGCCTCTATAACCCAGTTACCAACCCGGTGCCTTATAACCCAGTACCACAACCCAGTACCTTATAACCCAGTGCCACATAACCCAGTGCCTCATAGACCCTGTGCCCTGGCCCAGTACCTCATAACCCAGTGCCTCATAAGCCCGGTACCTTATAAACCAGTACCTTATAACCCAGTACCACATAACCCAGTACCTTAAAGACCCAGTACCACATAACACAGTACCTCATAATCCCGTGCCTCATAACCCAGTACCTTATAACCCAGTACCTCATAATCCGTGCACTCATAACCCAGTACCTTATAACCCAGTGCCTCATAACCCAGTATCGTCATTTTCCGTGCCTCATAACCCAGTGCCTTATAACCCAGTACCTCATAACCCAGTACCTCATAACCCAGCACCTTTTATCCCAGTACCTCATAACCCAGTACCTCATAACCCAGTGCCTCCCAAGCCAGTACCTTATACCCCAGTACCTAAATAACCCAGTACCTTATAATCCAGTACCTCATACCCCAGTACATCATAACCCAGTACCTCTTAACCCAGTACCACATAACCCAGGACCTCATAACCCAGTACCTCATAACCCTGTACCTTATAACCCAGTACCACATAACCCAGTACCTCATAACCCTGTACCTTATAACCCAGTACCTCATAACCCAGTACCTCATAACCCAGTACCTTATAACCCAGTACCTTGTAACCCAGTACCACATAACCCAGTAGCTTATAACCCAGTACCACATAAGCCAGTACCTCATAACCCAGTACCAAATAACCCAGTACCTTATAACACAGTACCTCATAACCCTGTACCTTTTAACCCAGTACCACATAACCCAGTACCTCATAACCCTGTACCTTATAACCCAGTACCTCATAACCCAGTACCTCATAACCCAGTACCTTATAACCCAGTGCCTTGTAACCCAGTACCACATAACCCAGTACCTTATAACCCAGTACCACAAAACCCAGTACCTTATAACCCAGTACCACAAAACCCAGTACCTCATAACCCAGTACCTCCCAAGCCAGTACCTTATACCCCAGTACCTAAATAACCTAGTACCTTATAACCTAGTACCTCATACCCCAGTACATCATAACCCAGTACCTCTTAACCCAGTACCACATAACCCAGTACCTTATAACCCAGTACCACAAAGCCCAGTACCTATAACCCAGTACTCTCATAACCCTGTACCTTATAACCCAGTACCACATAACCCAGTACCTCATAACCCTGTACCTTATAACCCAGTACCTCATAACCCAGTACCTCATAACCCAGTACCTTATAACCCAGTGCCTTGTAACCCAGTACCACATAACCCAGTAGCTTATAACCCAGTACCACATAAGCCAGTACCTCATAACCCAGTACCAAATAACCCAGTACCTTATAACTACAGTACCTCATAACCCTGTACCTTTAACCCAGTACCACATAACCCAGTACCTCATAATCCATGTACCTTATAACCCAGTACCTCATAACCCAGTGCCTCATAACCCAGTACCTTATAACCCAGTACCTTGTAACCCAGTACCACATAACCCAGTGCCTTATAACCCAGTACCACAAAACCCAGTACCTTATAACCCAGTACCACAAAACCCAGTACCTCATAACCCAGTACCCTCCCAAGCCAGTACCTTATACCCCGGTGCCTACAATGACCCAGTACCTTATAACCTAGTACCTCATGCCCCAGTGCATCATAACCCAGTGCCTCTTAACCCAGTACCACATAACCCAGTACCTTATAACCCAGTACCACAAAACCCAGTGCCTCATAACCCAGTACCTTATAACCCGGTACCACATAACCCAGTACCTCATAACCCAGTGCCCCAATACCCTGTACCATATAACCCAGTACCTCATAACCCAGTGCCTATATAACCCAGTACCTCATAACCCAGTACCTCATAACCCTGTACCTTATAACCCAGTGCCACATAACCCAGTACCTTATAACCCAGTACCTTATAACCCAGTTCCACACTGACAGTACCTCTTAACCTGAGTACTAGTATAACCCAGTACCTCATACCCAGTACCTCATAACCCAGTGCCTTATCTTGATACCTCTATAACCCGGTGCCATATAACCAGTACCTCATAACCCAGTACCACATAACCCGGTACCTTATAACCCGGTACCACAAAACCCAGTGCCTTATAGCCCAGTGCCACATAACCCAGTACCTCATGCCCTGTGCCCTATAACCCAGTACCTCATAACCCGGTGCCTCATAACCCAGTACCTTATAACCCAGTACCTTATAACCCAGTACCACATAACCCAGTACCTTATAAGACCCAGTACCACATAACACAGTACCTCATAATCCCGTGCCTCATAACCCAGTACCTTATGACCCAGTGCCTCATAATCCAGTGTACCTCATAACCCAGTACCTTATGACAGTGCCTCATAACCCAGTGTCGTCATTTTCCCAGTGCCTCATAACCCAGTGCCTCTATAACTAGTACCTCATAGCCCAGTACCTCATAACCCAGCACCTTTTATCCCAGTGCCTCATAGACCCAGTACCTCATAACCGAGTGCCTCCCAAGCCAGTGCCTTATACCTCCAGTACCTAAATAACCCAGTACCTTATAATCCAGTACCTCATACCCCAGTACATCATAACCCAGTACCTCTTAACCCAGTACCACATAACCCAGGACCTCATAACCCAGTACCTCATAACCCTGTACCTTATAACCCAGTACCACATAACCCAGTACCTCATAACCCTGTACCTTATAACCCAGTACCTCATAACCCAGTACCTCATAACCCAGTACCTTATAACCCAGTACCTTGTAACCCAGTACCACTAACCCAGTAGCTTATAACCCAGTACCACATAAGCCAGTACCTCATAACCCAGTACCAAATAACCCAGTACCTTATAACACAGTACCTCATAACCCTGTACCTTTTAACCCAGTACCACATAACCCAGTACCTCATAACCCTGTACCTTTATAACCCAGTACCTCATAACCCAGTACCTCATAACCCAGTACCTTATAACCCAGTACCTTGTAACCCAGTACCACATAACCCAGTACCTTATAACCCAGTACCACAAAACCCAGTGCCTTATAACCCAGTACCACAAAGCCCAGTGCCTCATAACCCAGTACCCTCCCAAGCCAGTGCCTTATACCCTCGGTACCTAAATAACCCAGTACCTTATAACCCAGTACCTCATACCCCAGTACATCATAACCCAGTACCTCTTAACCAGTGCCCGCACAGCCCGGTGCCTTATAAGCCCAGGTGCCACTAAAGAGCCAGTACCTCATAACCCAGTGCCTTATGACCCCGGTGCCATAGCCCAGTGCCTCATCGCCCACTGTGCCCCAATACCCTGTGCCATATAACCCGGTGCCTCATAACCCCAGTGCCTTATAACCCAGTACCTCACAACCCAGTGCCTCACCAACCCTGTGCCTTATAACCCAGTGCCACCTTACCCAGTACCTTATAACCCAGTACCTTATAGCCCAGTTCCACTGCTGACAGTGCCTCTTAACCCAGTGCCATATAACCCAGTACCTCATAACCCAGTACCTCATTACTCCCGGTGCCTCCTTAAACCCGGTTGCCAGCCCGAGTAGCCTTCCAGTGACCACGGTACCACAAGGCAGTGCCTTGCCAGCCCGGTGCCACATGACCCGGTGCCCTATCGCCAGCCCGTGCCTGGCCCGGTTATCATAAACCCGGTGCCCTCCATAGCCAGTACCTCATAACCCAGTACCTTATAACCCAGTACCTTATAACCCAGTACCACATAACCCAGTACCTTAAAGACCCAGTACCACATAACACAGTGCCTCATAATCCGTACCTCATAACCCAGTACTGCTTATAACCCAGTACCTCATAATCCGTGCCTCATAACCTAGTACCTTATAACCCAGTACCTCATAACCCAGTATCGTCATTTTCCCGTACCTCATAACCCAGTACCTCCATAACCCAGTACCTGCATAACCCAGTACCCTCACATAACCCAGCGCCTTTTTGTATCCCAGTACCTCATAACCCAGTACCTCATAACCCAGTACCTCCCAAGCCAGTACCTTATACCTCCAGTTGCCTTAAACAACCCCAGTACCTGTATAACTCCAGTACCATCATACTCCCAGTACATCATAACCCAGTACCTCTTAACCCAGTACCACATAACCCAGGACCTCATAACCCAGTACCTCATAACCCTGTACCTTATAACCCAGTACCACATAACCCAGTACCTCATAACCCTGTACCTTATAACCCAGTACCTCATAACCCAGCACTCATAACCCAGTACCTTATAACCCCAGTACCTTGTAACTCCAGTACCATAGCCTTAGTGGCTTATAACCCAGTGCCACATAAGCTTCAGTGCCCTAACCTGCAGTACCAAATAACCCAGTGCCTTATAACACAGTACCTCATAACCCTGTGACCTTTTAACCCAGTACCACATGACCCAGTACCTCATAACCCTGTATGTAGCAACTAATTTTTACATAAGCCAGTGCCTCTACAACCAATTGCAAACAGCCAGTGCCTCATAGCACGGTGCCTCCTAACCCTGTGCCTTTTAACCCAGTACCTCGTAACCCAGTACCTCACGACCCTGTGCCTTGTAACCCAGCACCACATAACCGTACCTTATAAGCAGTACCACAAAACCCAGTACCTTACCAGTGCCACAAGTCAGTGACCTCATAACCCAGTGCCTCCCAAGCCAGTGACCTTATGCCCCAGTACCTAAATAACCCAGTACCTTATAACCCAGTACCTCATACCAGTACATCCTGCCCAGTACCTCTTAACCCAGTGCCACATAACCCAGTGCCTTATAACCTAGTACCACAAAGACAGTACCTCATAGCCCAGTACCATCATAACCAGGTACCTCACAACCCAGTACCACATAACCCAGTACCACTTATATCTGGTACCTCATAACCCAGTACCTTATAACCCAGTACCCATAGCCCAGTACCTCATAACCCTGTACCTTATAACCCAGTACCTCATAACCCAGTACCTCATAACCCAGTACCTTATAACCCAGTACCTTATAACCCAGTACCACATAACCCAGTACCTTAAAACCCAGTACCACATAACACAGTACCTCATAATCCCGTACCTCATAACCCAGTACCTTATAACCCAGTACCTCATAATCCCGTACCTCATAACTTGAGTACCTTATAACCCAGTACCTCATAACCCAGTGCGTCATTTTCCCCCCGTGCCTCATAACCCAGTACCTATAACCTGTACCTCAACCCAGTACCTCATAACCCAGCACCTTTTATCAGTACCTCATAACCCAGTACCTCATAACCCAGTACCTCCTAAGCCAGTACCTTATACCCCAGTACCTAAATAACCCAGTACCTTATAACTCCAGTACCTCTATACCCCAGTACATCGCAACCCAGTACCTCTTAACCCAGTACCACATAACCCAGGACCTCATAACCCGTACCTCATAACCCTGTACCTTATAACCCAGTACACATAACCCAGTACCACATAACCCAGTACCTCATAACCCAGTACCACCGTACCTTATAACCCAGTACCTTGTAACCCAGTACCACATAACCCAGTACCTCATAACCCTGTACCTTATAACCCAGTACCTCATAACCCAGTACCTCATAACCCAGTACCTTATAACCCAGTACCTTGTAACCCAGTACCACATAACCCAGTAGCTTATAACCCAGTACCACATAAGCCCAGTACCTCATAACCCAGTACCAAATAACCCAGTACCTTATAACACAGTACCTCATAACCCTGTACCTTTAACCCAGTACCACATAACCCAGTACTCTCATAACCCTGTACCTTATAACCCAGTAACCTCATAACCCAGTACCTCATAACCCAGCACCTTATAACCCAGTACCTTGTAACCCAGTACCACATAACCCAGCACCTTATAATCCCAGTACCACAAAACCCAGTACCTTATAACCCAGTACCACAAACCCAGTAGCACCTCGTAACCCAGTACCCTCCCAAGCCAGTACCTTATACCCCAGTACCTAAATAACCTAGTACCTTATAACCCAGTACCTCATACCCCAGTACATCATAACCCAGCACCCTCTTAACCCAGTACCACATAACCCAGTACTCCATAACCCAGTACCACAAACCCAGTACCTTACTAACCCAGACATAACCCAGTACTCTCAGCCCTTAGTACCTTATAACCCAGTACCACATAACCCAGTACCTCATGACCCTGTGGAAACCCCTATACCCTGTACCTTATAACCCAGTACACTCGCAACCCAGTGCCTCATAACCCAGTACCTCCCAATTACCTCAGCCTGTACCTTTGTAAACCCGATACCGCATAAGCGAGTACGCTTCTAACCCAGATACCTTCTCGCCAGTACCTCATAACCCAGTACCTCTTAACCCAGTACCATATAACCCAGTACCTTATAACCCAGTACCACATAACCCAGTACCTTAAAACCCAGTACCACATAACCAGTACCTCATAATCCCGTACCTCATAACCCAGTACCTTATAAC
>NC_088405.1:7495164-7535164 GCF_034236695.1 Oncorhynchus nerka
AGGGGTACCGGTACAGAGTCAATGTGGAGGCTATATACAGGGGGTACCGGTACAGAGTCAATGTGGAGGCTATATACAGGGGTACTGGTACAGAGTCAATGTGGAGGCTATATACAGGGGTACTGGTACAGAGTCAATGTGGAGGCTATATACAGGGGTACTGGTACAGAGTCAATGTGGAGGCTATATACAGGTGGTACTGGTACAGAGTCAATGTGGAGGCTATATACAGGGGTACCGGTACAGAGTCAATGTGGAGGCTATATACAGGGGTACCGGTACAGAGTCAATGTGGAGGCTATATACAGGGGGTACTGGTACAGAGTCAATGTGGAGGCTATATACAGGGGGTACCGGTACAGAGTCAATGTGGAGGCTATATACAGGGGGTACCGGTACAGAGTCAATGTGGAGGCTATATACAGGGGTACTGGTACAGAGTCAATGTGGAGGCTATATACAGGGGGTACCGGTACAGAGTCAATGTGGAGGCTATATACAGGGGGTACCGGTACAGAGTCAATGTGGAGGCTATATACAGGGGGTACCTGTACAGAGTCAATGTGGAGGCTATATACAGGGTGTTACGGTACAGAGTCAATGTGGAGGCTATATACAGGGGGTACCGGTACAGAGTCAATGTGGAGGCTATATACAGGGGTACCGGTACAGAGTCAATGTGGAGGCTATATACAGGGGGTACTGGTACAGAGTCAATGTGGAGACTATATACAGGGGGTACCGGTACAGAGTCAATGTGGAGGCTATATACAGGGGGTACCGGTACAGAGTCAATGTGGAGGCTATATACAGGTGGTACTGGTACAGAGTCAATGTGGAGGCTATATACAGGGGGTACCGGTACTGAGTGGAGGCTATATACAGGGGGTACCGGTACAGAGTCAATGTGGAGGCTATATACAGGGGGTACTGGTACAGAGTCAATGTGGAGGCTATATACAGGGGGTACCGTACAGAGTCAATGTGGAGGCTATATACAGGGTGTTAAGGTACAGAATCAATGTGGAGGCTATATACAGGGGGTACCGGTACAGAGTCAATGTGGAGGCTATATACAGGGGGTACCGGTACAGAGTCAATGTGGAGGCTATATACAGGGGGTACTGTTACAGAGTCAATGTGGAGACTATATACAGGGTGTTACGGTACAGAGTCAATGTGGAGACTATATACAGGGGGTACCGGTACAGAGTCAATGTGGAGGCTATATAGAGGGGGTACCGGTACAGAGTCAATGTGGAGGCTATATACAGGGGGTACCGGTACAGAGTCAATGTGGAGGCTATATACAGGGGGTACCTGTACAGAGTCAATGTGAAGGCTATATACAGGGTGCTACGGTGCAGAGTCAATGTGGAGGCTATATACAGGGGGTACAGGTACAGAGTCAATGTGGAGACTATATACAGGGGGTACTGGTACAGAGTCAATGTGGAGGCTATATACAGGGGGTACCGGTACAGAGTCAATGTGGAGGCTATATACAGGGGGTACTGGTACAGAGTCAATGTGGAGGCTATATACAGGGGGTACTGGTACAGAGTCAATGTGGAGGCTATATACAGGGGTACCGGTACAGAGTCAATGTGGAGGCTATATACAGGGGGTACTGGTACAGAGTCAATGTGGAGGCTATATACAGGGGGTACTGGTACAGAGTCAATGTGGAGGCTATATACAGGGGGTACTGGTACAGAGTCAATGTGGAGGCTATATACAGGGGGTACCGGTACAGAGTCAATGTGGAGCTATATACAGGGTGTTACTGTACAGAGTCAATGTGGAGGCTATATACAGGGGGTACGGTACAGAGTCAATGTGGAGGCTATATACAGGGGGTACCGGTACAGAGTCAATGTGGAGGCTATATACAGGGTGTTAAGGTACAGAATCAATGTGGAGGCTATATACAGGGGGTACCAGTACAGAGTCAATGTGGAGGCTATATACAGGGGGTACCGGTACAGAGTCAATGTGGAGGCTATATACAGGGGGTACTGGTACAGAGTCAATGTGGAGACTATATACAGGGGGTACCGGTACAGAGTCAATGTGGAGGCTATATACAGGGGGTACCGGTACAGAGTCAATGTGGAGGCTATATACAGGTGGTACTGGTACAGAGTCAATGTGGAGGCTATATACAGGGGGTACCGGTACAGAGTGGAGGCTATATACAGGGGGTACCGGTACAGAGTCAATGTGGAGGCTATATACAGGGGGTACTGGTACAGAGTCAATGTGGAGGCTATATACAGGGGGTACCGGTACAGAGTCAATGTGGAGGCTATATACAGGGTGTTAAGGTACAGAATCAATGTGGAGGCTATATACAGGGGGTACCGGTACAGAGTCAATGTGGAGGCTATATACAGGGGGTACTGGTACAGAGTCAATGTGGAGGCTATATACAGGGGGTACTGGTACAGAGTCAATGTGGAGACTATATACAGGGGTACCGGTACAGAGTCAATGTGGAGGCTATATACAGGGGGTACCGGTACAGAGTCAATGTGGAGGCTATATACAGGTGGTACTGGTACAGAGTCAATGTGGAGGCTATATACAGGGGGTACCGGTACAGAGTCAATGTGGAGGCTATATACAGGGGTACTGGTACAGAGTCAATGTGGAGGCTATATACAGGGGTACTGGTACAGAGTCAATGTGGAGGCTATATACAGGGGGTACTGGTACAGAGTCAATGTGGAGGCTATATACAGGGGGTACCGGTACAGAGTCAATGTGTAGGCTATATACAGGGGGTACTGGTACAGAGTCAATGTGGAGGCTATATACAGGGGGTACCGGTACAGAGTCAGTCTGGAGGCTATATACTGGGGGTACCGGTACAGAGTCAATGTGGAGGCTATATACAGGGGGTACCTGTACAGAGTCAATGTGGAGGCTATATACAGGGTGTTACGGTACAGAGTCAATGTGGAGGCTATATACAGGGGGTACCGGTACAGAGTCAATGTGGAGGCTATATACAGGGGGTACTGGTACAGAGTCAATGTGGAGGCTATATACAGGGGGTACTGGTACAGAGTCAATGTGGAGGCTATATACAGGGGTACTGGTACAGAGTCAATGTGGAGGCTATATACAGGGGTACCGGTACAGAGTCAATGTGGAGGCTATATACAGGGGGTACCTGGTACAGAGTCAATGTGGAGGCTATATACAGGGGTACTAGTACAGAGTCAATGTGGAGGCTATATACAGGGGTACTGGTACAGAGGCAATGTGGAGGCTATATACAGGGGGTACTGGTACAGAGTCAATGTGGAGGCTATATACAGGGGTACCGGTACAGAGGGTGGAGGCTATATACAGGGGGTACCGGTACAGAGTCAATGTGGAGGCTATATACAGGGGGGTACTGGTACAGAGTCAATGTGGAGGCTATATACAGGGGGTACCGGTACAGAGTCAATGTGGAGGCTATATACAGGGGGTACTGGTACAGAGTCAATGTGGAGGCTATATACAGGGGGTACTGGTACAGAGTCAATGTGGAGGCTATATACAGGGGGTACGGTACAGAGTCAATGTGGAGGCTATATACAGGGGGTACCTACAGAGTCAATGTGGAGGCTATATACAGGGGTACCGGTACAGAGTCAATGTGGAGGCTATATACAGGGTGTTACGGTACAGAAGTCAATGTGGAGGCTATATACAGGGGGTACCGGTACAGAGTCAATGTGGAGGCTATATACAGGGGGTACCGGTACAGAGTCAATGTGGAGGCTATATACAGGGGGTACTGGTACAGAGTCAATGTGGAGGCTATATACAGGGGGTACCGGTACAGAGTCAATGTGGAGGCTATATACAGGGGGTACTGGTACAGAGTCAATGTGGAGGCTATATACAGGTGGTACTGGTACAGAGTCAATGTGGAGGCTATATACAGGGGGTACCGGTACAGAGTCAATGTGGAGGCTATATACAGGGGTACGGTACAGAGTCAATGTGGAGGCTATATACAGGGGGTACTGGTACAGAGTCAATGTGGAGGCTATATACAGGGGGTACCGGTACAGAGTCAATGTGGAGGCTATATACAGGGTGTTAAGGTACAGAATCAATGTGGAGGCTATATACAGGGGGTACCAGTACAGAGTCAATGTGGAGGCTATATACAGGGGGTACCGGTACAGAGTCAATGTGGAGGCTATATACAGGGGGTACTGGTACAGAGTCAATGTGGAGACTATATACAGGGGGTACCGGTACAGAGTCAATGTGGAGGCTATATACAGGGGGTACCGGTACAGAGTCAATGTGGAGGCTATATACAGGTGGTACTGGTACAGAGTCAATGTGGAGGCTATACAGGGGGGTACCGGTACAGAGTCAATGTGGAGGCTATATACAGGGGTACTGGTACAGAGTCAATGTGGAGGCTATATACAGGGGTACTGGTACAGAGTCAATGTGGAGGCTATATACAGGGGTACCAGTACAGAGTCAATGTGGAGGCTATATACAGGGGGTACCGGTACAGAGTCAATGTGGAGGCTATATACAGGGGTACTGGTACAGAGTCAATGTGGAGGCTATATACAGGGGGTACCGGTACAGAGTCAATGTGGAGGCTATATACAGGGGTTACGGTACAGAGTCAATGTGGAGGCTATATACAGGGGTACCTGGTACAGAGTCAATGTGGAGGCTATATACAGGGGTACGGTACAGAGTCAATGTGGAGGCTATATACAGGGGTACTGGTACAGAGTCAATGTGGAGGCTATATACAGGGGTACTGGTACAGAGTCAATGTGGAGGCTATATACAGGGGTACGGTACAGAGTCAATGTGGAGGCTATATACAGGGGTTACTGGTACAGAGTCAATGTGGAGGCTATATACAGGGGGTACCGGTACAGAGTCAATGTGGAGGCTATATACAGGGGTACTGGTACAGAGTCAATGTGGAGGCTATATACAGGGGTACTGGTACAGAGTCAATGTGGAGGCTATATACAGGGGTACCGGTACAGAGTCAATGTGGAGGCTATATACAGGGGGTACTGGTACAGAGTCAATGTGGAGGCTATATACAGGGGTACCTGGTACAGAGATGTGGAGGCTATATACAGGGGTACCGGTACAGAGTCAATGTGGAGGCTATATACAGGGGTACTGGTACAGAGTCAATGTGGAGGCTATATACAGGGGGTACCGGTACAGAGTCAATGTGGAGGCTATATACAGGGGTACTGGTACAGAGTCAATGTGGAGGCTATATACAGGGGTACTGGTACAGAGTCAATGTGGAGGCTATATACAGGGGGTACTGGTACAGAGTCAATGTGGAGGCTATATACAGGGGGTCCTGGTACAGAGTCAATGTGGAGGCTATATACAGGGGGTACTGGTACAGAGTCAATGTGGAGGCTATATACAGGGGGTACCGGTACAGAGTCAATGTGGAGGCTATATACAGGGGTACCGGTACAGAGTCAATGTGGAGGCTATATACAGGGGTACTGGTACAGAGTCAATGTGGAGGCTATATACAGGGGTACGGTACAGAGTCAATGTGGAGGCTATATACAGGGGTACCGGTACAGAGTCAATGTGGAGGCTATATACAGGGGTTACGGTACAGAGTCAATGTGGAGGCTATATACAGGGGGTACCGGTACAGAGTCAATGTGGAGGCTATATACAGGGGTGTTAAGGTACAGAATCAATGTGGAGGCTATATACAGGGGTACTGGTACAGAGTCAATGTGGAGGCTATATACAGGGGGTACTGGTACAGAGTCAATGTGGAGGCTATATACAGGGGTACTGGTACAGAGTCAATGTGGAGGCTATATACAGGGGTACGGTACAGAGTCAATGTGGAGGCTATATACAGGGGTACTGGTACAGAGTCAATGTGGAGGCTATATACAGGGGGTACCGGTACAGAGTCAATGTGGAGGCTATATACAGGGTGTACTGTACAGAGTCAATGTGGAGGCTATATACAGGGGTACTGGTACAGAGTCAATGTGGAGGCTATATACAGGGTGTTAAGGTACAGAATCAATGTGGAGGCTATATACAGGGGGTACTGGTACAGAGTCAATGTGGAGGCTATATACAGGGGGTACCGGTACAGAGTCAATGTGGAGGCTATATACAGGGGGTACTGGTACAGAGTCAATGTGGAGCTATATACAGGGGGTACCGGTACAGAGTCAATGTGGAGGCTATATACAGGGGTACTGGTACAGAGTCAATGTGGAGGCTATATACAGGGGTACCGGTACAGAGTCAATGTGGAGGCTATATACAGGGGGTACCGGTACAGAGTCAATGTGGAGGCTATATACAGGGGTACTGGTACAGAGTCAATGTGGAGGCTATATACAGGGTACCTGTACAGAGTCAATGTGGAGGCTATATACAGGGGTACCGGTACAGAGTCAATGTGGAGGCTATATACAGGGGGTACTGGTACAGAGTCAATGTGGAGGCTATATACAGGGGGTACCGGTACAGAGTCAGTCTGAGGCTATATACAGGGGGGTACCGGTACAGAGTCAATGTGGAGGCTATATGGGGGTACCGGTACAGAGTCAATGTGGAGGCTATATACAGGGGGTACTGGTACAGAGTCAATGTGGAGGCTATATACAGGGGGTACCGGTACAGAGTCAATGTGGAGGCTATATACAGGGGTACTGGTACAGAGTCAATGTGGAGGCTATATACAGGGGGTACTGGTACAGAGTCAATGTGGAGGCTATATACAGGGGGTACCGGTACAGAGTCAATGTGGAGGCTATATACAGGGGGTACTGGTACAGAGTCAATGTGGAGGCTATATACAGGGGTACCGGTACAGAGTCAATGTGGAGGCTATATACAGGGGGTACTGTACAGAGTCAATGTGGAGGCTATATACAGGGGGTACTGGTACAGAGTCAATGTGGAGGCTATATACAGGGGGTACGGTACAGAGTCAATGTGGAGGCTATATACAGGGGGTACCTGGTACAGAGTCAATGTGGAGGCTATATACAGGGGTACTGGTACAGAGTCAATGTGGAGGCTATATACAGGGGGTACCGGTACAGAGTCAATGTGGAGGCTATATACAGGGTGTTACTGGTACAGAGTCAATGTGGAGGCTATATACAGGGGTTACGGTACAGAGTCAATGTGGAGGCTATATACAGGGGGTACCGGTACAGAGTCAATGTGGAGGCTATATACAGGGGTACCGGTACAGAGTCAATGTGGAGGCTATATACAGGGTGTACTGGTACAGAGTCAATGTGGAGGCTATATACAGGGGGTACGGTACAGAGTCAATGTGGAGGCTATATACAGGGGGGTACTGGTACAGAGTCAATGTGGAGGCTATATACAGGGGTACTGGTACAGAGTCAATGTGGAGGCTATATACAGGGGGTACTGGTACAGAGTCAATGTGGAGGCTATATACAGGGGTACTGGTACAGAGTCAATGTGGAGGCTATATACAGGGGGTACCGGTACAGAGTCAATGTGGAGCTATATACAGGGGTACCTGGTACAGAGTCAATGTGGAGGTATATACAGGGGTACTGGTACAGAGTCAGAGTGGAGGCTATATACAGGGGGTACTGGTACAGAGTCAATGTGGAGGCTATATACAGGGGGTACGGTACAGAGTCAATGTGGAGGCTATATACAGGGGGTACTGGTACAGAGTCAATGTGGAGGCTATATACAGGGGGTACTGGTACAGAGTCAATGTGGAGGCTATATACAGGGGGTACTGGTACAGAGTCAATGTGGAGGCTATATACAGGGGTACTGGTACAGAGTCAATGTGGAGGCTATATACAGGGGGTACCGGTACAGAGTCAATGTGGAGGCTATATACAGGGGGTACTGGTACAGAGTCAATGTGGAGGCTATATACAGGGGTACCGGTACAGAGTCAATGTGGAGGCTATATACAGGGGTACCTGGTACAGAGTCAATGTGGAGGCTATATACAGGGGTACTGGTACAGAGTCAATGTGGAGGCTATATACAGGGGTACTGGTACAGAGTCAATGTGGAGGCTATATACAGGGGGTACTGGTACAGAGTCAATGTGGAGGCTATATACAGGGGGTACTGGTACAGGGTCAATGTGGAGGCTATATACAGGGGTACCGGTACAGAGTCAATGTGGAGGCTATATACAGGGGTACTGGTACAGAGTCAATGTGGAGGCTATATACAGGGGTACTGGTACAGAGTCAATGTGGAGGCTATATACAGGGGTACTGGTACAGAGTCAATGTGGAGGCTATATACAGGGGTACGGTACAGAGTCAATGTGGAGGCTATATACAGGGGTACCTGTACAGAGTCAATGTGGAGGCTATATACAGGGGTACGGTACAGAGTCAATGTGGAGGCTATATACAGGGTGGTACCGGTACAGAGTCAATGTGGAGGCTATATACAGGGGGTACTGGTACAGAGTCAATGTGGAGGCTATATACAGGGGGTACCGGTACAGAGTCAATGTGGAGGCTATATACAGGGGGTACTGGTACAGAGTCAATGTGGAGGCTATATACAGGGTGTACTGGTACAGAGTCAATGTGGAGGCTATATACAGGGTGTTACGGTACAGAGTCAATGTGGAGGCTATATACAGGGGTACTGGTACAGAGTCAATGTGGAGGCTATATACAGGGGTACTGGTACAGAGTCAATGTGGAGGCTATATACAGGGGTACTGGTACAGAGTCAATGTGGAGGCTATATACAGGGGTACTGGTACAGAGTCAATGTGGAGGCTATATACAGGGGTACTGGTACAGAGTCAATGTGGAGGCTATATACAGGGGTACCGGTACAGAGTCAATGTGGAGGCTATATACAGGGGTACTGGTACAGAGTCAATGTGGAGGCTATACAGGGGGTACCTGGTACAGAGTCAATGTGGAGGCTATATACAGGGGGTACCGGTACAGAGTCAATGTGGAGGCTATATACAGGGGGTACTGGTACAGAGTCAATGTGGAGGCTATATACAGGGGGTACTGGTACAGAGTCAATGTGGAGGCTATATACAGGGGTACTGGTACAGAGTCAATGTGGAGGCTATATACAGGGGTACTGGTACAGAGTCAATGTGGAGGCTATATACAGGGGTACTGGTACAGAGTCAATGTGGAGGCTATATACAGGGGTACCGGTACAGAGTCAATGTGGAGGCTATATACAGGGGGTACTGGTACAGAGTCAATGTGGAGGCTATATACAGGGGTACTGGTACAGAGTCAATGTGGAGGCTATATACAGGGGTACGTACAGAGTCAATGTGGAGGCTATATACAGGGGTACTGGTACAGAGTCAATGTGGAGGCTATATACAGGGGTACTGGTACAGAGTCAATGTGGAGGCTATATACAGGGGTACTGGTACAGAGTCAATGTGGAGGCTATATACAGGGGTACTGGTACAGAGTCAATGTGGAGGCTATATACAGGGGTACTGGTACAGAGTCAATGTGGAGGCTATATACAGGGGGTACCGGTACAGAGTCAATGTGGAGGCTATATACAGGTGTACTGGTACAGAGTCAATGTGGAGGCTATATACAGGGGTACCGGTACAGAGTCAATGTGGAGGCTATATACAGGGGGTACTGGTACAGAGTCAATGTGGAGGCTATATACAGGGGGTACCTGGTACAGAGTCAATGTGGAGGCTATATACAGGGTGTTACGGTACAGAGTCAATGTGGAGGCTATATACAGGGGTACCTGGTACAGAGTCAATGTGGAGGCTATATACAGGGTGTTAAGGTACAGAATCAATGTGGAGGCTATATACAGGGGTACCGGTACAGAGTCAATGTGGAGGCTATATACAGGGGTACCGGTACAGAGTCAATGTGGAGGCTATATACAGGGGGTACTGGTACAGAGTCAATGTGGAGACTATATACAGGGGTACTGGTACAGAGTCAATGTGGAGACTATATACAGGGGGTACCGGTACAGAGTCAATGTGGAGGCTATATACAGGGGGTACCGGTACAGAGTCAATGTGGAGGCTATATACAGGGGTACTGGTACAGAGTCAATGTGGAGGCTATATACAGGGGTACCTGTACAGAGTCAATGTGGAGGCTATATACAGGGGTACTGGTACAGAGTCAATGTGGAGGCTATATACAGGGGGTACTGGTACAGAGTCAATGTGGAGGCTATATACAGGGGGTACTGGTACAGAGTCAATGTGGAGGCTATATACAGGGGGTACCGGTACAGAGTCAATGTGGAGGCTATATACAGGGGTACCGGTACAGAGTCAATGTGGAGGCTATATACAGGGGTACTGGTACAGAGTCAATGTGGAGGCTATATACAGGGGTACCGGTACAGAGTCAATGTGGAGGCTATATACAGGGGGTACTGGTACAGAGTCAATGTGGAGGCTATATACAGGGGTACTGGTACAGAGTCAATGTGGAGGCTATATACAGGGGTACTGGTACAGAGTCAATGTGGAGGCTATATACAGGGGGTACGGTACAGAGTCAATGTGAAGGCTATATACAGGGGTACGGTACAGAGTCAATGTGGAGGCTATATACAGGGGTACCCGGTACAGAGTCAATGTGGAGGCTATATACAGGGTGTTACGGTACAGAATCAATGTGGAGGCTATATACAGGGGGTACCGGTACAGAGTCAATGTGGAGGCTATATACAGGGGTACCGGTACAGAGTCAATGTGGAGGCTATATACAGGGGGTACTGGTACAGAGTCAATGTGGAGGCTATATACAGGGGTACCGGTACAGAGTCAATGTGGAGGCTATATACAGGGGTACTGGTACAGAGTCAATGTGGAGGCTATATACAGGGGTACTGGTACAGAGTCAATGTGGAGGCTATATACAGGGGTACTGGTACAGAGTCAATGTGGAGGCTATATACAGGGGTACTGGTACAGAGTCAATGTGGAGGCTATATACAGGGGTACTGGTACAGAGTCAATGTGGAGGCTATATACAGGGGTACCGGTACAGAGTCAATGTGGAGGCTATATACAGGGTACTGGTACAGAGTCAATGTGGAGGCTATATACAGGGGTACCGGTACAGAGTCAATGTGGAGGCTATATACTGGGGGTACCTGTACAGAGTCAATGTGGAGGCTATATACAGGGGTACCTGGTACAGAGTCAATGTGGAGGCTATATACAGGGGTACTGGTACAGAGTCAATGTGGAGGCTATATACAGGGGTACCGGTACAGAGTCAATGTGGAGGCTATATACAGGGGGTACTGGTACAGAGTCAATGTGGAGGCTATATACAGGGGGTACTGGTACAGAGTCAATGTGGAGGCTATATACAGGGGTACTGGTACAGAGTCAATGTGGAGGCTATATACAGGGGGTACCGGTACAGAGTCAATGTGGAGGCTATATACAGGGGGTACTGGTACAGAGTCAATGTGGAGGCTATATACAGGGGTACTGGTACAGAGTCAATGTGGAGGCTATATACAGGGGGTACTGGTACAGAGTCAATGTGGAGGCTATATACAGGGGGTACTGGTACAGAGTCAATGTGGAGGCTATATACAGGGGGTACCGGTACAGAGTGGAGGCTATATACAGGGGGTACCGGTACAGAGTCAATGTGGAGGCTATATACAGGGTACTGGTACAGAGTCAATGTGGAGGCTATATACAGGGTACCTGTACAGAGTCAATGTGGAGGCTATATACAGGGGTACTGGTACAGAGTCAATGTGGAGGCTATATACAGGGGTGCTGGTACAGAGTCAATGTGGAGGCTATATACAGGGGGTACGGTACAGAGTCAATGTGGAGGCTATATACAGGGGGTACTGGTACAGAGTCAATGTGGAGGCTATATACAGGGGTACTGGTACAGAGTCAATGTGGAGGCTATATACAGGGGTACCGGTACAGAGTCAATGTGGAGGCTATATACAGGGGTACCGGTACAGAGTCAATGTGGAGGCTATATACAGGGGGTACTGGTACAGAGTCAATGTGGAGGCTATATACAGGGGTACCGGTACAGAGTCAATGTGGAGGCTATATACAGGGGTACCGGTACAGAGTCAATGTGGAGGCTATATACAGGGTGTTACTGGTACAGAGTCAATGTGGAGGCTATATACAGGGGTACCGGTACAGAGTCAATGTGGAGGCTATATACAGGGTGTTAAGGTACAGAATCAATGTGGAGGCTATATACAGGGGTACCGGTACAGAGTCAATGTGGAGGCTATATACAGGGGTACCGGTACAGAGTCAATGTGGAGGCTATATACAGGGGTACTGGTACAGAGTCAATGTGGAGACTATATACAGGGTGTTACTGGTACAGAGTCAATGTGGAGGCTATATAGAGGGGGGTACAGAGTCGGTACAGAGTCAATGTGGAGGCTATATACAGGGGTACCGGTACAGAGTCAATGTGAAGGCTATATACAGGGGTACTGGTACAGAGTCAATGTGGAGGCTATATACAGGGGGGTACCGGTACAGAGTCAATGTGGAGGCTATATACAGGGGTTACTGGTACAGAATCAATGTGGAGGCTATATACAGGGGTACCGGTACAGAGTCAATGTGGAGGCTATATACAGGGGGTGGTACAGAGTCAATGTGGAGGCTATATACAGGGGGTACTGGTACAGAGTCAATGTGGAGACTATATACAGGGGGGTACTGGTACAGAGTCAATGTGGAGGCTATATACAGGGGGTACTGGTACAGAGTCAATGTGGAGGCTATATACAGGGGTACTGGTACACAGTCAATGTGGAGGCTATATACAGGGGGTACGGTACAGAGTCAATGTGGAGGCTATATACAGGGGTACTGGTACAGAGTCAATGTGGAGGCTATATACAGGGGTACCGGTACAGAGTCAATGTGGAGGCTATATACAGGGGTACTGGTACAGAGTCAATGTGGAGGCTATATACAGGGGGTACTGGTACAGAGTCAATGTGGAGGCTATATACAGGGGTACCGGTACAGAGTCAGTGTGGAGGCTATATACAGGGGTACCGGTACAGAGTGGAGGCTATATACTGGGGGTACTGGTACAGAGTCAATGTGGAGGCTATATACAGGGGTACCTGGTACAGAGTCAATGTGGAGGCTATATACAGGGGGTACCGGTACAGAGTCAATGTGGAGGCTATATACAGGGGTACTGGTACAGAGTCAATGTGGAGGCTATATACAGGGGTACTGGTACAGAGTCAATGTGGAGGCTATATACAGGGGTACCGGTACAGGGTCAATGTGGAGGCTATATACAGGGGTACTGGTACAGAGTCAATGTGGAGGCTATATACAGGGGTACCGGTACAGAGTCAATGTGGAGGCTATATACAGGGGTACTGGTACAGAGTCAATGTGGAGGCTATATACAGGGGGTACTGGTACAGAGTCAATGTGGAGGCTATATACAGGGGTACCGGTACAGAGTCAATGTGGAGGCTATATACAGGGGTACCTGTACAGAGTCAATGTGGAGGCTATATACAGGGTGTTACGGTACAGAGTCAATGTGGAGGCTATATACAGGGGGTACCGGTACAGAGTCAATGTGGAGGCTATATACAGGGTGTTAAGGTACAGAATCAATGTGGAGGCTATATACAGGGGCTACCGGTACAGAGTCAATGTGGAGGTTATATACAGGGGGTACCGGTACAGAGTCAATGTGGAGGCTATATACAGGGGGTACTGGTACAGAGTCAATGTGGAGACTATATACAGGGTGTTACGGTACAGAGTCAATGTGGAGGCTATATAGAGGGGGTACCGGTACAGAGTCAATGTGGAGGCTATATACAGGGGGTACCGGTACAGAGTCAATGTGAAGGCTATATACAGGGTGCTACGGTGCAGAGTCAATGTGGAGGCTATATACAGGGGGTACCGGTACAGAGTCAATGTGGAGGCTATATACAGGGTGTTAAGGTACAGAATCAATGTGGAGGCTATATACAGGGGGTACCGGTACAGAGTCAATGTGGAGGCTATATACAGGGGGTACCGGTACAGAGTCAATGTGGAGGCTATATACAGGGGGTACTGGTACAGAGTCAATGTGGAGACTATATACAGGGGGTACCGGTACAGAGTCAATGTGGAGGGTATATACAGGGGGTACCGGTACAGAGTCAATGTGGAGGCTATATACAGGGGGTACCGGTACAGAGTGGAGGCTATATACAGGGGGTACCGGTACAGAGTCAATGTGGAGGCTATATACAGGGGGTACTGGTACAGAGTCAATGTGGAGGCTATATACAGGGGGTACCGGTACAGAGTCAATGTGGAGGCTATATACAGGGGGTACCGGTACAGAGTCAACGTGTAGGCTATATACAGGGGGTACTGGTACAGAGTCAATGTGGAGGCTATATACAGGGGGTACCGGTACAGAGTCAGTCTGGAGGCTATATACAGGGGGTACCGGTACAGAGTGGAGGCTATATACTGGGGGTACCGGTACAGAGTCAATGTGGAGGCTATATACAGGGGGTACCTGTACAGAGTCAATGTGGAGGCTATATACAGGGGGTACCGGTACAGAGTCAATGTGGAGGCTATATACAGGGGTACTGGTACAGAGTCAATGTGGAGGCTATATACAGGGGTACTGGTACAGAGTCAATGTGGAGGCTATATACAGGGGGTACCGGTACAGGGTCAATGTGGAGGGTATATACAGGGGGTACTGGTACAGAGTCTATGTGGAGGCTATATACAGGGCGTACTAGTACAGAGTCAATGTGGAGGCTATATACAGGGGGTACTGGTACAGAGTCAATGTGGAGGCTATATACAGGGGGTACTGGTACAGAGTCAATGTGGAGGCTATATACAGGGGGTACCGGTACAGAGTCAATGTGGAGGCTATATACAGGGGGTACCTGTACAGAGTCAATGTGGAGGCTATATACAGGGTGTTACGGTACAGAGTCAATGTGGAGGCTATATACAGGGGGTACCGGTACAGAGTCAATGTGGAGGCTATATACAGGGTGTTAAGGTACAGAATCAATGTGGAGGCTATATACAGGGGGTACCGGTACAGAGTCAATGTGGAGGCTATATACAGGGGGTACCGGTACAGAGTCAATGTGGAGGCTATATACAGGGGGTACTGGTACAGAGTCAATGTGGAGACTATATACAGGGGGTACCGGTACAGAGTCAATGTGGAGGCTATATACAGGGGGTACCGGTACAGAGTCAATGTGGAGGCTATATACAGGGGGTACTGGTACAGAGTCAATGTGGAGGCTATATACAGGGGGTACTGGTACAGAGTCAATGTGGAGGCTATATACAGGGTGTTAAGGTACAGAATCAATGTGGAGGCTATATACAGGGGTACCGGTACAGAGTCAATGTGGAGGCTATATACAGGGGTACCGGTACAGAGTCAATGTGGAGGCTATATACAGGGGTACTGGTACAGAGTCAATGTGGAGGCTATATACAGGGTGTTACGGTACAGAGTCAATGTGGAGGCTATATACAGGGGGTACCGGTACAGAGTCAATGTGGAGGCTATATACAGGGGGTACCGGTACAGAGTCAATGTGGAGGCTATATACAGGGTGTTACGGTACAGAGTCAATGTGGAGGCTATATACAGGGGTACCGGTACAGAGTCAATGTGGAGGCTATATACAGGGGTACTGGTACAGAGTCAATGTGGAGACTATATACAGGGTGTACCGGTACAGAGTCAATGTGGAGGCTATATACAGGGGTACCGGTACAGAGTCAATGTGGAGGCTATATACAGGGGTACTGGTACAGAGTCAATGTGGAGGCTATATACAGGGGGTACGGTACAGAGTCAATGTGGAGGCTATATACAGGGGTACCGGTACAGAGTCAATGTGGAGGCTATATACAGGGTGTTAAGGTACAGAATCAATGTGGAGGCTATATACAGGGGGTACCGGTACAGAGTCAATGTGGAGGCTATATACAGGGGGTACCGGTACAGAGTCAATGTGGAGGCTATATACAGGGGGTACTGGTACAGAGTCAATGTGGAGGCTATATACAGGGGTACCGGTACAGAGTCAATGTGGAGGCTATATACAGGGGTACCGGTACAGAGTCAATGTGGAGGCTATATACAGGGGGTACCGGTACAGAGTGGAGGCTATATACAGGGGGTACCGGTACAGAGTCAATGTGGAGGCTATATACAGGGGGTACTGGTACAGAGTCAATGTGGAGGCTATATACAGGGGGTACCGGTACAGAGTCAATGTGGAGGCTATATACAGGGGTACTGGTACAGAGTCAATGTGGAGGCTATATACAGGGGTACTGGTACAGAGTCAATGTGGAGGCTATATACAGGGGGTACCGGTACAGAGTCAGTCTGGAGGCTATATACAGGGGTACCTGGTACAGAGTCAATGTGGAGGCTATATACTGGGGGTACCGGTACAGAGTCAATGTGGAGGCTATATACAGGGGTACCTGTACAGAGTCAATGTGGAGGCTATATACAGGGGTACCGGTACAGAGTCAATGTGGAGGCTATATACAGGGGTACTGGTACAGAGTCAATGTGGAGGCTATATACAGGGGTACTGGTACAGAGTCAATGTGGAGGCTATATACAGGGGGTACCGGTACAGGTCAATGTGGAGGCTATATACAGGGGTACTGGTACAGAGTCAATGTGGAGGCTATATACAGGGCGTACTAGTACAGAGTCAATGTGGAGGCTATATACAGGGGTACTGGTACAGAGTCAATGTGGAGGCTATATACAGGGGTACCGGTACAGAGTCAATGTGGAGGCTATATACAGGGGGTACCGGTACAGAATCAATGTGGAGGCTATATACAGGGGGTACCTGTACAGAGTCAATGTGGAGGCTATATACAGGGTGTTACGGTACAGAGTCAATGTGGAGGCTATATACAGGGGTACCGGTACAGAGTCAATGTGGAGGCTATATACAGGGTGTTAAGGTACAGAATCAATGTGGAGGCTATATACAGGGGCTACCGGTACAGAGTCAATGTGGAGGTTATATACAGGGGTACTGGTACAGAGTCAATGTGGAGGCTATATACAGGGGGTACTGGTACAGAGTCAATGTGGAGACTATATACAGGGTGTTACGGTACAGAGTCAATGTGGAGGCTATATAGAGGGGGTACCGGTACAGAGTCAATGTGGAGGCTATATACAGGGGGTACCGGTACAGAGTCAATGTGAAGGCTATATACAGGGTGCTACGGTGCAGAGTCAATGTGGAGGCTATATACAGGGGGTACCGGTACAGAGTCAATGTGGAGGCTATATACAGGGTGTTAAGGTACAGAATCAATGTGGAGGCTATATACAGGGGGTACTGGTACAGAGTCAATGTGGAGGCTATATACAGGGGGTACGGTACAGAGTCAATGTGGAGGCTATATACAGGGGTACTGGTACAGAGTCAATGTGGAGACTATATACAGGGGGTACCGGTACAGAGTCAATGTGGAGGGTATATACAGGGGGTACCGGTACAGAGTCAATGTGGAGGCTATATACAGGGGTACCGGTACAGAGTGGAGGCTATATACAGGGGTACCGGTACAGAGTCAATGTGGAGGCTATATACAGGGGTACTGGTACAGAGTCAATGTGGAGGCTATATACAGGGGTACCGGTACAGAGTCAATGTGTAGGCTATATACAGGGGGTACTGGTACAGAGTCAATGTGGAGGCTATATACAGGGGGTACCGGTACAGAGTCAGTCTGGAGGCTATATACAGGGGGTACCGGTACAGAGTGGAGGCTATATACTGGGGGTACCGGTACAGAGTCAATGTGGAGGCTATATACAGGGGGTACCTGTACAGAGTCAATGTGGAGGCTATATACAGGGGGTACCGGTACAGAGTCAATGTGGAGGCTATATACAGGGGGTACTGGTACAGAGTCAATGTGGAGGCTATATACAGGGGGTACTGGTACAGAGTCAATGTGGAGGCTATATACAGGGGGTACCGGTACAGGGTCAATGTGGAGGCTATATACAGGGGGTACTGGTACAGAGTCTATGTGGAGGCTATATACAGGGCGTACTAGTACAGAGTCAATGTGGAGGCTATATACAGGGGGTACTGGTACAGAGTCAATGTGGAGGCTATATACAGGGGGTACTGGTACAGAGTCAATGTGGAGGCTATATACAGGGGGTACCGGTACAGAGTCAATGTGGAGGCTATATACAGGGGGTACCTGTACAGAGTCAATGTGGAGGCTATATACAGGGTGTTACGGTACAGAGTCAATGTGGAGGCTATATACAGGGGGTACCGGTACAGAGTCAATGTGGAGGCTATATACAGGGTGTTAAGGTACAGAATCAATGTGGAGGCTATATACAGGGGCTACCGGTACAGAGTCAATGTGGAGGTTATATACAGGGGGTACCGGTACAGAGTCAATGTGGAGGCTATATACAGGGGGTACTGGTACAGAGTCAATGTGGAGACTATATACAGGGTGTTACGGTACAGAGTCAATGTGGAGGCTATATAGAGGGGGTACCGGTACAGAGTCAATGTGGAGGCTATATACAGGGGGTACCGGTACAGAGTCAATGTGAAGGCTATATACAGGGTGCTACGGTGCAGAGTCAATGTGGAGGCTATATACAGGGGGTACCGGTACAGAGTCAATGTGGAGGCTATATACAGGGGGTACTGGTACAGAATCAATGTGGAGGCTATATACAGGGGTACTGGTACAGAGTCAATGTGGAGGCTATATACAGGGGGTACTGGTACAGAGTCAATGTGGAGGCTATATACAGGGGTACTGGTACAGAGTCAATGTGGAGACTATATACAGGGGTACTGGTACAGAGTCAATGTGGAGGCTATATACAGGGGTACCGGTACAGAGTCAATGTGGAGGCTATATACAGGTGGTACTGGTACAGAGTCAATGTGGAGGCTATATACAGGGGGTACTGGTACAGAGTCAAGTGGAGGCTATATACAGGGGGTACCGGTACAGAGTCAATGTGGAGGCTATATACAGGGGGTACTGGTACAGAGTCAATGTGGAGGCTATATACAGGGGGTACTGGTACAGAGTCAATGTGGAGGCTATATACAGGGGGTACCGGTACAGAGTGGAGGCTATATACTGGGGGTACCGGTACAGAGTCAATGTGGAGGCTATATACAGGGGGTACCTGTACAGAGTCAATGTGGAGGCTATATACAGGGGGTACCGGTACAGAGTCAATGTGGAGGCTATATACAGGGGGTACTGGTACAGAGTCAATGTGGAGGCTATATACAGGGGGTACTGGTACAGAGTCAATGTGGAGGCTATATATAGGGGGTACCGGTACAGGGTCAATGTGGAGGCTATATACAGGGGGTACTGGTACAGAGTCTATGTGGAGGCTATATACAGGGCGTACTAGTACAGAGTCAATGTGGAGGCTATATACAGGGGGTACTGGTACAGAGTCAATGTGGAGGCTATATACAGGGGGTACTGGTACAGAGTCAATGTGGAGGCTATATACAGGGGGTACCGGTACAGAGTGGAGGCTATATACAGGGGGTACCGGTACAGAGTCAATGTGGAGGCTATATACAGGGGGTACTGGTACAGAGTCAATGTGGAGACTATATAC
This sequence comes from Oncorhynchus nerka, assembly GCF_034236695.1. NCBI lineage: Eukaryota > Metazoa > Chordata > Actinopteri > Salmoniformes > Salmonidae > Oncorhynchus > Oncorhynchus nerka. The sequence goes on from NC_088405.1 coordinate 7,514,898, forward strand.
AGGGGGTACCGGTACAGAGTCAATGTGGAGGCTATATACAGGGGGTACTGGGACAGAGTCAATGTGGAGGCTATATACAGGGGGTACCGGTACAGAGTCAATGTGGAGGCTATATACAGGGGGTACCGGTACAGAGTCAATGTGGAGGCTATATACAGGAGGTACTGGTACAGAGTCAATGTGGAGACTATATACAGGGGGTACCGGTACAGAGTCAATGTGGAGGCTATATACAGGGGGTACCGGTACAGAGTCAATGTGGAGGCTATATACAGGGGGTACTGGTACAGAGTCAATGTGGAGGCTATATACAGGGGTACTGGTACAGAGTCAATGTGGAGGCTATATACAGGGGTACCGGTACAGAGTCAATGTGGAGGCTATATACAGGGGTACCGGTACAGAGTCAATGTGGAGGCTATATACAGGGGGTACCGGTACAGAGTCAATGTGGAGGCTATATACAGGGGTACTGGTACAGAGTCAATGTGGAGGCTTTATAGAGGGGTACTGGTACAGAGTCAATGTGGAGGCTTTATATAGGGGGTACTGGTACAGAGTCAATGTGGAGGCTATATACAGGGGGTACTGGTACAGAGTCAATGTGGAGGCTATATACAGGGGGTACCAGTACAGAGTCAATGTGGAGGCTATATACAGGGAGTACCAGTACAGAGTCAATGTGGAGGCTATATACAGGGGGTACCAGTACAGAGTCAATGTGGAGACTATATACAGGGGGTACCAGTACAGAGTCAATGTGGAGGCTATATACAGGGGGTACCGGTACAGAGTCAATGTGGAGACTATATACAGGGGGTACCAGTACAGAGTCAATGTGGAGGCTATATACAGGGGTACTGGTACAGAGTCAATGTGGAGACTATATACAGGGGGTACCGGTACAGAGTCAATGTGGAGGCTATATACAGGGGGTACTGGTACAGAGTCAATGTGGAGGCTATATACAGGGGGTACCGGTACAGAGTCAATGTGGAGACTATATACAGGGGGTACCGGTACAGAGTCAATGTGTGATAACACCGGTTACCTTGACTACCGGTACAAGACTCACTTGTTATTTTACTGCTGCTGTTTTAATTAATTGTTTCTTTAATTTTACATTTTTTACTTATCTTTAATTTTTTTACTTAACACTTATTTTCTTAATACTACATTGTTGGTTAATAAGGGCTGGTAAGTAATAATTTCACTGTAAGGTCTACACCTGTTGTATTCGGCGCGTGTGACAAATACAATTTGATTTTGATTCATAGCCAAGTTAGTATAACTCATAATATACAGACGTGAGGTTATCACAGTAGTGGACATCAACATGAAATGTAATGTGAGTATAAATCACTGAGTTCAGGAAAAACAGGTTATTTCCAGCTCAACGTTTTGATTTCAATGTACGTGTAAGAAACGACTAACTGTAAAAACGTTCCAATTTAGCAAGAACATCGTTTCGGTGAAGAGAACAAACACCCATAAACAGCTGGTTCCACGCTGAATAATGATCCACATTCTCATTCTGGAATGTTAGTAATTGTCCATTCTTTAAACACTCGCCTTTCCCTCCCCGAGGTTGTTGGCCACGTGGCAACGCTAAGCAAACAAAAGAGTCATTCAAACCGAAAAGCCACATTTGAATGTGATAACACTTTTTAACTCAGAGCCAACGAATGTCAAGAGTTGAACTCTTTGACTTTCAGCACCTCCGCTAAGAGTTGTGAAGCCGCGGGCCAAGAGAAACAAGTCCGCTTAGAGGGAACAACCACTAACCCTCATTACTCGGTCTGAGTTGAACACAGCCTCTCATTTCAGGTGCTATAAAACACAGCAGTGTGGTACAACGAGTGAATGAGCAGTAGGATGTAACCGTTGGTGAAAACTGTAAGCTTGTACTCTGCATTACTCTGCGGGTTGAGACGTTGATTTGCTGGGTCAGTAATGAGCTCCTTGCTGGGTTCTAGATGTTGATTTGCTGGGTCAGTAATGAGCTCCTTGCTGGGTTGAGATGTTGATTTGCTGGGTCAGTAATGAGCTCTGTGCTTGGTTAAGATGTTGATTTGCTGGGTCAGTAATGAGCTCTATGCTGGTTTGAGATGTTGATTTGCTGGGTCAGTAATGAGCTCTGTGCTGGTTCTAGATGTTGATTTGCTGGGTCAGTAATGAGCTCTGTGCTGGATTGAGACGTTGATTTGCTGGGTCCTTGCTGGGTTCTAGACGTTGATTTGCTGGAGCGCATGCTACGGATGGGTGTTGCCATCGTGACCAGTGAACTGAGATAAGGCGGAGCTTTACCTAGCATGGCCTTGTAGATGACCTGGAGCCAGTGGGTCTGGCGACGAATATGTAGCGAGGGCCAGCCGACTAGAGCATACAAGTCCCAGTGGTGGGTAGTATAAGGTGCTTTAGTGACAAAACGGATGGCACTGTGATAAACTGCATCCAGTTTGCTGAGTAGAGTGTTGGAAGCAATTTTGTAGATGACATCGCCGAAGTCGAGGATCGGTAGGATAGTCAGTTTTACTAGGGTAAGCTTGGCAGCTTGACGTTGGTCCTGGGGTATTTCAGCTTGACGTTGGTCCTGGGGTATTTCAGCTTGACGTTGGTCCTGGGGTATTTCAGTTTGACTGGTCCTGGGGTATTTCAGTTTGACATTGGTCCTGGGGTATTTCAGTTTGACATTGGTCCTGGGGTATTTCAGTTTGACATTGGTCCTGGGGTATTTCAGTTTGACATTGGTGCTCGGGTATTTCAGTTTGACATTGGTGCTCGGGTATTTCAGTTTGACATTGGTCCTCGGGTATTTCAGTTTGACATTGGTGCTCGGGTATTTCATTTTGACATTGGTCCTCGGGTATTTCAGCTTGACGTTGGTCCTGGGGTATTTCAGTTTGACATTGGTCCTGGGGTATTTCAGCTTGACATTGGTCCTGGGGTATTTCAGTTTGACTGGTCCTGGGGTATTTCAGATTGATGTTGGTCCTGGGGTATTTCAGCTTGACGTTGGTCCTAGGGTATTTCAGTTTGACATTGGTCCTGGGGTATTTCAGCTTGACGTTGGTCCTGGGGTATTTCAGTTTGGGTCAGTAATGAGCTCTGTGCTGGATTGAGACGTTGATTTGCTGGGTCCTTGCTGGGTTCTAGACGTTGATTTGCTGGAGCGCATGCTACGGATGGGTGTTGCCATCGTGACCAGTGAACTGAGATAAGGCGGAGCTTTACCTAGCATGGCCTTGTAGATGACCTGGAGCCAGTGGGTCTGGCGACGAATATGTAGCGAGGGCCAGCCGACTAGAGCATACAAGTCCCAGTGGTGGGTAGTATAAGGTGCTTTAGTGACAAAACGGATGGCACTGTGATAAACTGCATCCAGTTTGCTGAGTAGAGTGTTGGAAGCAATTTTGTAGATGACATCGCCGAAGTCGAGGATCGGTAGGATAGTCAGTTTTACTAGGGTAAGCTTGGCAGCTTGACGTTGGTCCTGGGGTATTTCAGCTTGACGTTGGTCCTGGGGTATTTCAGCTTGACGTTGGTCCTGGGGTATTTCAGTTTGACTGGTCCTGGGGTATTTCAGTTTGACATTGGTCCTGGGGTATTTCAGTTTGACATTGGTCCTGGGGTATTTCAGTTTGACATTGGTCCTGGGGTATTTCAGTTTGACATTGGTGCTCGGGTATTTCAGTTTGACATTGGTGCTCGGGTATTTCAGTTTGACATTGGTCCTCGGGTATTTCATTTTGACATTGGTCCTCGGGTATTTCAGCTTGACGTTGGTCCTGGGGTATTTCAGTTTGACATTGGTCCTGGGGTATTTCAGCTTGACATTGGTCCTGGGGTATTTCAGTTTGACTGGTCCTGGGGTATTTCAGATTGATGTTGGTCCTGGGGTATTTCAGCTTGACGTTGGTCCTAGGGTATTTCAGTTTGACATTGGTCCTGGGGTATTTCAGCTTGACGTTGGTCCTGGGGTATTTCAGTTTGACTGGTCCTGGGGTATTTCAGTTTGACGTTGGTCCTGGGGTATTTCAGCTTGACATTGGTCCTGGGGTATTTCAGTTTGACATTGGTCCTGGGGTATTTCAGCTTGACGTTGGTCCTGGGGTATTTCAGCTTGACGTTGGTCCTAGGGTATTTCAGTTTGACATTGGTCCTGGGGTATTTCAGTTTGACGTTGGTCCCGGGGTATTTCAGTTTGACGTTGGTCCTGGGGTATTTCAGCTTGACGTTGGTCCTGGGGTATTTCAGTTTGACTGGTCCTGGGGTATTTCAGCTTGACATTGGTCCTGGGGTATTTCAGCTTGACATTGGTCCTGGGGTATTTCAGCTTGACGTTGGTCCTGGGGTATTTCAGCTTGACTGGTCCTGGGGTATTTCAGTTTGACATTGGTCCTGGGGTATTTCAGTTTGACGTTGGTCCCGGGGTATTTCAGTTTGACGTTGGTCCTGGGGTATTTCAGCTTGACATTGGTCCTGGGGTATTTCAGTTTGACTGGTCCTGGGGTATTTCAGTTTGACATTGGTCCTGGGGTATTTCAGTTTGACATTGGTCCTGGGGTATTTCAGTTTGACATTGGTCCTGGGGTATTTCAGTTTGACATTGGTGCTCGGGTATTTCAGTTTGACATTGGTGCTCGGGTATTTCAGTTTGACATTGGTCCTCGGGTATTTCAGTTTGACATTGGTGCTCGGGTATTTCATTTTGACATTGGTCCTCGGGTATTTCAGCTTGACGTTGGTCCTGGGGTATTTCAGTTTGACATTGGTCCTGGGGTATTTCAGCTTGACATTGGTCCTGGGGTATTTCAGTTTGACTGGTCCTGGGGTATTTCAGATTGATGTTGGTCCTGGGGTATTTCAGCTTGACGTTGGTCCTAGGGTATTTCAGTTTGACATTGGTCCTGGGGTATTTCAGCTTGACGTTGGTCCTGGGGTATTTCAGTTTGACTGGTCCTGGGGTATTTCAGTTTGACGTTGGTCCTGGGGTATTTCAGCTTGACATTGGTCCTGGGGTATTTCAGTTTGACATTGGTCCTGGGGTATTTCAGCTTGACGTTGGTCCTGGGTTATTTCAGCTTGACGTTGGTCCTAGGGTATTTCAGTTTGACATTGGTCCTGGGGTATTTCAGTTTGACATTGGTCCTGGGGTATTTCAGTTTGACGTTGGTCCTGGGGTATTTCAGTTTGACGTTGGTCCTGGGGTATTTCAGTTTGACATTGGTCCTGGGGTATTTCAGTTTGACATTGGTCCTGGGGTATTTCAGTTTGACATTGGTGCTCGGGTATTTCAGTTTGACATTGGTGCTCGGGTATTTCAGTTTGACATTGGTCCTCGGGTATTTCAGTTTGACATTGGTGCTCGGGTATTTCATTTTGACATTGGTCCTCGGGTATTTCAGCTTGACGTTGGTCCTGGGGTATTTCAGTTTGACATTGGTCCTGGGGTATTTCAGCTTGACATTGGTCCTGGGGTATTTCAGTTTGACTGGTCCTGGGGTATTTCAGTTTGATGTTGGTCCTGGGGTATTTCAGTTTGACGTTGGTCCTGGGGTATTTCAGTTTGACATTGGTCCTGGGGTATTTCAGTTTGACATTGGTCCTGGGGTATTTCAGTTTGACTGGTCCTGGGGTATTTCAGTTTGACATTGGTCCTGTATTTCATTTTGACATTGGTCCTGGGGTATTTCAGTTTGACGTTGGTCCTGGGGTATTTCAGTTTGACATTGGTCCTGGGGTATTTCAGCTTGACGTTGGTCCTCAGGGTATTTCAGTTTGACATTGGTCCTGGGGTATTTCAGTTTGACGTTGGTCCTGGGGTATTTCAGTTTGACGTTGGTCCTGGGGTATTTCAGTTTGACGTTGGTCCTGGGGTATTTCAGTTTGACTGGTCCTGGGGTATTTCAGTTTGACGTTGGTCCTGGGGTATTTCAGCTTGACATTGGTCCTGGGGTATTTCAGTTTGACATTGGTCCTGGGGTATTTCAGCTTGACGTTGGTCCTGGGTTATTTCAGCTTGACGTTGGTCCTAGGGTATTTCAGTTTGACATTGGTCCTGGGGTATTTCAGTTTGACATTGGTCCTGGGGTATTTCAGTTTGACGTTGGTCCTGGGGTATTTCAGTTTGACGTTGGTCCTGGGTTATTTCAGCTTGACGTTGGTCCTAGGGTATTTCAGTTTGACATTGGTCCTGGGGTATTTCAGTTTGACATTGGTCCTGGGGTATTTCAGTTTGACGTTGGTCCTGGGGTATTTCAGCTTGACGTTGGTCCTGGGGTATTTCAGTTTGACTGGTCCTGGGGTATTTCAGCTTGACATTGGTCCTGGGGTATTTCAGCTTGACATTGGTCCTGGGGTATTTCAGCTTGACTTTGGTCCTGGGGTATTTCAGTTTGACTGGTCCTGGGGTATTTCAGTTTGACGTTGGTCCTGGGGTATTTCAGTTTGACGTTCGTCCTGGGGTATTTCAGTTTGACATTGGTCCTGGGGTATTTCAGTTTGACTGGTCCTGGGGTATTTCAGTTTGACTGGTCCTGGGGTATTTCAGCTTGACGTTGGTCCTGGGGTATTTCAGCCTGACGTTGGTCCTGGGGTATTTCAGCTTGACTGGTCCTGGGGTATTTCAGTTTGACATTGGTCCTGGGGTATTTCAGTTTGACGTTGGTCCCGGGGTATTTCAGTTTGACATTGGTCCTGGGGTATTTCAGTTTGACTGGTCCTGGGGTATTTCAGCTTGACGTTGGTCCTGGGGTATTTCAGTTTGACATTGGTCCTGGGGTATTTCAGTTTGACGTTGGTCCTGGGGTATTTCAGCTTGACGTTGGTCCTGGGGTATTTCAGTTTGACGTTGGTCCCGGGGTATTTCAGGAACACGTTGTATATGGTGCAGTATAACGCTCATCTAATATGTACGTTTTTACAAAAGTTGAATCCTGTGAAAAAGTAAAATATTCTCAAACTGAAATAAAACCCTTTCGAACTGATAATGAATCATTTACTCCCTAATGATTTAAAAACAATTCCATTCTGCAGCGCTATCAGGTTGCATTAGACTCAGAGTGTAACTGTACTTGAGTTGTCTCCTGCTTTCTATCCACTGAACCCATGAGGTTTGAGCTCCAATTCATTATGTGTGAGGCTCAACTTACAGTACTTGACTGTTGATTAATACAACGTTTTCAGTTGGTGTGTACATTGGTTTTGCATACAATATAAATTCCTATTCTTTCAGGTCTAATTATTTATACAAAGAATCACACTGTAACACTGACACTTACACATAAGAGGGAGAATACCGTTTATTATTCAGACATGTATTCTTGGTCTGGCCCACAGGGCAGTTGTTGAATGCAGATTATTTCAGGGGATCTGACAGCTGAAAAAATAGAGTTATTAATACTGTAAATGTGATACTTAAAGGGCAAACAAGCAATCCGCACTGATCACACTACAGTACAGTCTCATGCATAAATATGAGGAGTGTGTGTGTGTGTGCGTGCGTGCGTGCGTGCGTGCGTGCGTGCGTGCGTGCGTGCGTGTGTGTGTGTGTGTGTGTGTGTGTGTGCATGTTAATGCAATACATACTGTATTTAATAGCAACTCGCTTGACAACTCAAGTACATGACATCCTGTGTGATCCTATTCTTATGTATCATTGTTGGTCAGATTGTATCTAGTGGTGATACATTGTTGGTCAGATTGTATCTAGTGGTGATACATTGTTGGTCAGATTGTGTCTAGTGGTGATACATTGTTGGTCAAATTGTGTCTAGTGATGTAACATTGTTGGTCAGATTGTATCTAGTGATGAAACATTGTTGGTCAGATTGTGTCTAGTGATGAAACATTGTTGGTCAGCTTGTGTCTAGTGATGAAACATTGTTGGTCAGATTGTGTCTAGTGAACATTGTTGGTCAGATTGTGTCTAGTGAACATTGTTGGTCAGATTGTGTCTAGTGAACATTGTTGGTCAGATTGTGTCTAGTGATGTAACATTGTTGGCCTGATTGTATCTAGTGATGTAACATTGTTGGTCAGAGTGTGTCTAGTGATGAAACATTGTTGGTCAGATTGTGTCTAGTGATGAAACATTGTTGGTCAGAGTGTGTCTAGTGATGTAACATTGTTGGTCAGATTGTGTCTAGTGAACATTGTTGGTCAGATTGTGTCTAGTGAACATTGTTGGTCAGATTGTGTCTAGTGATGTAACATTGTTGGCCTGATTGTATCTAGTGATGTAACATTGTTGGTCAGAGTGTGTCTAGTGATGTAACATTGTTGGTCAGATTGTATCTAGTGATGTAACATTGTTGATCAGATTGTGTCTAGTGATGAAACATTGTTGGTCAGAGTGTGTCTAGTGATGTAACATTGTTGGCCAGATTGTATCTAGTGATGTAACATTGTTGGTCAGATTGTGTCTAGTGATGTAACATTGTTGATCAGATTGTGTCTAGTGATGTAACATTGTTGGTCAGATTGTGTCTAGTGATGTAACATTGTTGGTCAGATTGTATCTAGTGAACATTGTTGGTCAGATTGTGTCTAGTGATGTAACATTGTTGGTCAGATTGTGTCTAGTGATGTAACATTGTTGGTCAGATTGTGTCTAGTGATGTAACATTGTTGGCCAGATTGTGTCTAGTGATGTAACATTGTTGGTCAGATTGTGTCTAGTGATGTAACATTGTTGGCCAGATTGTATCTAGTGATGTAACATTGTTGGTCAGATTGTGTCTAATGATGTAACATTGTTGGTCAGATTGTGTCTAATGATGTAACATTGTTGGTCAGATTGTATCTAGTGGTGATACATTGTTGGTCAGATTGTGTCGAGTGATGAAACATTGTTGGTCAGATTGTATCTAGTGATGAAACATTGTTGGTCAGATTGTATCTAGTGATAAAACATTGTTGGTCAGATTGTATCTAGTGAACATTGTTGATCAGATTGTGTCTAGTGATGAAACATTGTTGGTCAGAGTGTGTCTAGTGATGTAACATTGTTGGTCAGATTGTGTCTAGTGATGTAACATTGTTGGTCAGATTGTGTCTAGTGATGAAACATTGTTGGTCAGATTGTATCTAGTGATGTAACATTGTTGGTCAGAGTGTGTCTAGTGATGTAACATTGTTAGTCAGATTGTGTCTAGTGATGTATCATTGTTGGTCAGATTGTGTCTAGTGATGTAACATTGTTGGTCAGATTGTGTCTAGTGATGAAACATTGTTCGTCAGATTGTATCTAGTGATGTAACATTGTTGGTCAGAGTGTGTCTAGTGATGTAACATTGTTGGTCAGATTGTATCTAGTGATGAAACATTGTTGGCCAGATTGTATCTAGTGATTGAAACATTGTTGGGTGCGTGAGGTGTACACTTTTGTTTCAAAGTAGATTTGTTTAAACAATTTAAAGGCAATGCTACCAAATACTTATTGGGTGTATGTGAACTTCTGACCCACTGGGATTGTGATGAAAGAAATAAAAGCTGAAATACATAATTCTCTCTACTATTATTCTGACATTTCACATTCTTAAAATAAAGTGGGGATCCTAACTGATCTAAGACAGTGGATTTTTACGAGGATTAAATGTCAGGAATTGTGAAAAACTGAGTTTAAATGTATTTGGCTAAGGTGTATGTTAACTGCCAATTTCAACTGTATCTGATATTGCCAACAAGCTTAAATTATTGTTAATCTAACTGCACTGTCCAATTTACAGTAGCTATTACAGTGAAATAATACCATGCTATTGTTTGAGGAGAGTGCACAATTATGAACTAGAAAATGTGTTAATAAACCAATTAGGCACATTTGGGCAGTCTTGATACAAAACTTTGAACAGAAATGCAATGGTTCATTGGATCAGTCTAAACCTTTGTACATATACTGCTGCTGCCAACTAGTGGCCAAAATATAAATTGCGCCTGGGCTGGAATAATACATTATGGCCTTTCTCTTACATTTCAAAGATGATGGTAGAAAAATAAAATAATAATAATGTTTTTTTTCTTTTGTATTATATTTTACCAAATCTAATATGTTATTTTCTCCTACATTCATTTCAAATTTCCACAAACTTCAAAGTGTTTCCTTTTCAAATATGCATATCCTTGCTTCAGGTCCTGAGTTAGATTTGGGTATGTAATTTCAGGCGAAAAATTTGAAAAAAAAGTGTCGGATCCTTTTAACACGACCAAGAATTCCTAATTTAGCCCACTGTAGTAAAATGATATTATTACTGTAAGTTGCTCTGGACAAGAGCATTTGCTAGATTAGTCAAATGTAAAATGTAAATGTTTTACGTACAGATCTCATATTACTGTATTGAATAATAATAATAATAATTTGTTTTTACATTTTTTAGATATTGATGTCACAATTGTATCATTTGTATAGTTCTTCATAAAACATGTAGTTATTTGTTACATTTGACTGTAAAACCTAGCAGTGCTACTTATTTCTCTGAGAGTGAGGAGGATATACAGCATTTTGCAAAAAAACATGATTATTTGTCATTATCTGAAATGAAACCATCAAGTGTGATAAACAAATACATGTCTATCGCTGGGAACAACCAATTGCCATTATTAAATAGTACCAACTATTTTATAATTTAATTAAATAACAAAAGCTAATTTACCAACATTTATGATAATGTATTAGTAGTGTTTTGGAATAAAACTCTTCAAATTGTCCCACTGTGATTGTGTAACATGGGGGATTACTGATGATTAAGCATTTAACCAATCCTGCCGACTACGCCAGATTACAGATTCCACTCCGTAGTGAAAATCAAATCTACACAAATCAATGACGATATAATCAATCGATGTTCATTGTATGAATAGTAAGCCACACCTTGTGACAGTTTAACCCCTACATATCAGTCAATGACAACCAATCATCATGCCACTCATACTCAAACTGTCACGCTTGACCTTGATTCTAAACTCATTTGCAACTTTCATGTACCCAGAGTTCACTCATAGGATCCAAGGATATGTGTCGGCTAACGTACAACCTTTTACATTCTCTATCCACAGGACAACAATATATTCATTGAATAGAAAGCTGAAAGTATTCATGTACACTGAGTGTACAAAACATTTCCAAGAAATATAGACTGACCAGGTGAATCTATGATCCCTTATTGATGTCACCTGTTAAATCCACTTCAATCAGTGTAGATGAAGGAGAAGAGACAGGTTAAAGAATGATTTTTAAAGCCTTGAGACAATTGAGACAGATTGTATATGTGTGCCATTCAGAGTGTGAATGAGGAAGACAACATATTTACGTGCCTGTGAACGAGGTATGGTAGTAAAGGTACGTGCCTTTGAACGAGGTATGGTGGTAAAGGTACGTGCCTTTGAACGAGGTATGGTAGTAAAGGTACGTGCCTGTGAACGAGGTATGGTAGTAAAGGTACTGCCTTTGAACGAGGTATGGTGGTAAAGGTACGTACCTTTGAACGAGGTATGGAGGTAAAGGTACGTGCCTTTGAACGAGGTATGGTAGTAAAGGTACGTGCCTGTGAAAGAGGTATGGGAGTAAAGGTACGTGCCTGTGAACGAGGTATGATAGTAAAGGTACTGCCTTTGAACGAGGTATGGTGGTAAAGGTACGTACCTTTGAACGAGGTATGGTGGTAAAGGTACGTGCCTTTGAACGAGGTATGGTAGTAAAGGTACTGCCTGTGAACGAGGTATGGGTAAAGTAAAGGTACGTGCCTTTGAACGAGGTATGGTAGTAAAGGTGAACGAGGTCTTTGAGGTATGGTAGTAAAGGTACGTCCCTTTGAACGAGGTATGGTAGTAAAGGTACGTGCCTGTGAACGAGGTATGGTGGTAAAGGTACGTGCCTGTGAACGAGGTATGGTAGTAAAGGTACTTGCCTTTGTACGAGGTATGGTAGTAAAGGTACGTCCCTTTGAATGAGGTATGGTAGTAAAGGTACGTGCCTGTGAACGAGGTATGGTGGTAAAGGTACGTCCCTTTGAACGAGGTATGGTAGTAAAGGTACGTGCCTGTGAACGAGGTATGGTGGTAAAGGTACGTGCCTTTGAACGAGGTATGGTAGTAAAGGTACGTCCCTTTGAACGAGGTATGGTAGTAACGGTACGTGCCTGTGAACGAGGTATGGTGGTAAAGGTACGTGCTTTTGAACGAGGTATGGTAGTAAGTGCCCAGCGCACCGGTTTAAGTGTGTCAAAAACAGCAACATCACTGGGTTTTCACACTGAACAGTTTCCTGTGTGTATCAACAATGGAATGGTCCACCACCCAAAGGACATCCAGCCAACTTGACTGTTGGAAGAATTGGAGTTAAGATAGGCCAGCATCCCTGTGGAACGCTTTCCACACCTTGTAGAGTCCATGACCAGCATCCCTGTGGAACGCTTTCCACACCTTGTAGAGTCCACATGGACCAGCATCCCTGTGGAACGCTTTCGACACCTTGTAGAGTCCACATGGACCAGCATCCCTGTGGAACGCTTTCGACACCTTGTAGAGTCCGTGCCCCAACGAAGTGAAGCCGTTCTGAGGGCAAAAGGGGGAGCAAATCAATATTAGGAAGGTGTTCTTAATGTTTTGTCCATACCACTCAGTGTATATCACTTGAAAGATATACTGCATTAAAGCATGTAAATAATTCATGCAGTAAAAACATATGTAGCGGTCTGATCCAGATTTTCTGATTAGTTGCCAAAACATGGATTCAAACATAATTGTTGTATTTTCACATATCTAAAGCAATGATGAGAAGTCATATATCTGTGTCTCTGTCTATACTATTCTCAAGAACTGTTTGTGAACCCCTGTCGTCAATGTGCATTCAGTTGTTGATTCTGTGAGGGTTGATTATGGTGCACCATAGATGACTGACTCATCTCTTTCAGTTATTTTGTTCACACTTAGTTCACCCTCTGGTTTTTTATTATCAGCCTCAGTTCATCCCACTTAGTTCACCCTCTGGTTTTTATTATCAGCCTCAGTTCATCCCACTTAGTTCACCCTCTGGTTTTTATTATCAGCCTCAGTTCATCACACTTAGTTCACCCTCTGGTTTTTATTATCAGCCTCAGTTCATCCCACTTAGTTCACCCTCTGGTTTTTTATTATCAGCCTCAGTTCATCCCACTTAGTTCACCCTCTGGTTTTTATTATCAGCCTCAGTTCATCCCACTTAGTTCACCCTCTGGTTTTAATTATCAGCCTCAGTTCATCCCACTTAGTTCACCCTCTGGTTTTAATTATCAGCCTCAGTTCATCCCACTTAGTTCACCCTCTGGTTTTAATTATCAGCCTCAGTTCATCACACTTAGTTCACCCTCTGGTTTTAATTATCAGCCTCAGTTCATCACACTTAGTTCACCCTCTGGTTTTAATTATCAGCCTCAGTTCATCACACTTAGTTCACCCTCTGGTTGTTTATTATCAGCCTCAGTTCATCACACTTAGTTCACCCTCTGGTTTTTATTATCAGCCTCAGTTCATCACACTTAGTTCACCCTCTGGTTGTTTATTATCAGCCTCAGTTCATCACACTTAGTTCACCCTCTGGTTTTTTATTATCAGCCTCAGTTCATCACAATCATTACATATTGGATGTTTGCAGCATCTTCTGGCAGTTTTGATAATGGTTTAGACTGTGGAGATATTTCCATACACACTGTCATTTTCTGGGATATATATAAGAAAACATAAACTATTTCCCAATTCTTTATCGACATGTCAGGGACAGAAACATCACTTTGATTGATTGTATCCTCTTCACAGAAAAGTGATACAATCTGTGGAAACGATGAGTTCTGTAGGAGCCAGGAGACTTTTTTAGAAGGAGGAAGAAGGTTTTAACGTTTGATTGCCATAGATATTACATAGTTCCTGATTTAAAGTTGATTAGATGTTACATAGTTCCTGATTTAAAGGTTGATTAGATGTTACATAGTTCCTGATTTAAAGGTTGATTAGATTACATAGTTCCTGATTTAAAGGTTGATTAGATGTTACATAGTTCCTGATTTAAAGGTTGATTAGATGTTACATAGTTCCTGATTTAAAGGTTGATTAGATGTTACATAGTTCCTGATTTAAAGGTTGATAGTTACATAGTTCCTGATTTAAAGGTTGATTTAAGATGTTACATAGTTCCTGATTTAAAGGTTGATTAGATGTTACATAGTTCCTGATTTAAAGGTTGATTAGATGTTACATAGTTCCTGATTTAAAGGTTGATTAGATGTTACATAGTTCCTGATTTAAAGGTTGATTAGATGTTACATAGTTCCTGATTTAAAGGTTGATTAGATGTTACATAGTTCCTGATTTAAAGGTTGATTAGATGTTACATAGTTCCTGATTTAAAGGTTGATTAGATGTTACATAGTTCCTGATTTAAAGGTTGATTAGATGTTACATAGTTCCTGATTTAAAGGTTGATTAGATGTTACATAGTTCCTGATTTTTGATTAGATGTTACATAGTTCCTGATTTAAAGGTTGATAAGATGTTACATAGTTCTGATTTAAAGGTTGATTAGATGTTACATAGTTCCTGATTTAAAGGTTGATTAGATGTTACATAGTTCCTGATTTAAAGGTTGATTAGATGTTACATAGTTCCTGATTTAAAGGTTGATTAGATGTTACATAGTTCCTGATTTAAAGGTTGATTAGATGTTACATAGTTCCTGATTTAAAGGTTGATTAGATGTTACATAGTTCCTGATTTAAAGGTTGATTAGATGTTACATAGTTCCTGATTTAAAGGTTGATTAGATGTTACATAGTTCCTGATTTAAAGGTTGATAGATGTTACATAGTTCCTGATTTAAAGGTTGATTAGATGTTACATAGTTCCTGATTTAAAGGTTGATTAGATGTTACATAGTTCCTGATTTTTAAGATGGTTGATTTAAAGATGTTACATAGTTCCTGATTTAAAGGTTGATTAGATGTTACATAGTTCCTGATTTGATTTAAAGGTTGATTAGATGTTACATAGTTCCTGATTTAAAGGTTGATTAGATGTTACATAGTTCCTAGATGTTAAAGTTCCTGATTTTGATTAGATGTTACATAGTTCCTGATTTAAAGGTTGATTAGATGTTACATAGTTCCTGATTTAAAGTTACATAGTTTGATTAGATGTTACATAGTTCCTGATTTAAAGGTTGATTAGATGTTACATAGTTCCTGATTTAAAGTTGTTGATTAAAGGTTGATTAGAGTTCCTGATTTAAAGGTTGATTAGATGTTACATAGTTCCTGATTTAAAGGTTGATTAGATGTTACATAGTTCCTGATTTAAAGGTTGATTAGATGTTACATAGTTCCTGATTTAAAGGTTGATTAGATGTTACATAGTTCCTGATTTAAAGGATTTTGATTAGATGTTACATAGTTCCTGATTTAAAGGTTGATTAGATGTTACATTTAGTTTTGATTTAAAGGTTGATTTAAAGGTTTAGATGTTACATAGTTCCTGATTTAAAGGTTGATTAGATGTTACATAGTTCCTGATTTAAAGGTTGATTAGATGTTTAGTTCCTGATTTAAAGGTTGATAGATGTTACCTGATTTAAAGGTTGATTAGATGTTACATAGTTCCTGATTTAAAGGTTGATATTTAAAGGTTGATTAGATGTTACATAGTTCCTGATTTAAAGGTTGATAGATGTTACATATTTCCTGATTTAAAGGTTGATTAGATGTTACATAGTTCCTGATTTAAAGGTTGATTAGATGTTACATAGTTCCTGATTTAAAGGTTGATTAGATGTTACATAGTTCCTGATTTAAAGGTTGATTAGATGTTACATAGTTCCTGATTTAAAGGTTGATTAGATGTTACATAGTTCCTGATTTAAAGGTTGATTAGATGTTACATAGTTCCTGATTTAAAGGTTGATTAGATGTTACATAGTTCCTGATTTAAAGGTTGATTAGATGTTACATAGTTCCTGATTTAAAGGTTGATTAGATTTAATAGTTTGATAAAGGTTGATAGATGTTACATAGTTCCTGATTTAAAGGTTGATTAGATGTTTAGTTCCTGATTTAAAGTTGATTAGATTTAGTTCCTGATTTAAAGGTTGATTAGATGTTACATAGTTCCTGATTTAAAGGTTGATTAGATGTTCATAGTTGATTTAAAGGTTGATTAGATGTTACATAGTTCCTGATTTAAAGGTTGATTAGATGTTACATAGTTCCTGATTTAAAGGTTGATTAGATGTTACATAGTTCCTGATTTAAAGGTTGATTAGATGTTACATAGTTCCTGATTTGTTACATAGTTTGATTTAGGTTGATAGATGTTTACTGATTTAAAGTTTAGATGATTTAAAGGTTGATTAGATGTTACATAGTTCCTGATTTAAAGGTTGATTAGATGTTACATAGTTCCTGATTTAAAGTTGATTGATGTTAGATTTGATGTTACATAGTTCCTGATTTAAAGGTTGATTAGATGTTACATAGTTCCTGATTTAAAGGTTGATAAGATGTTACATAGTTCTGATTTGATTTAGAAGGATTTAAAGGTTGATAGATGTTACATAGTTCCTGATTTAAAGGTTGATTAGATGTTAGTTCCTGATTTAAAGGTTGATAGATGTTACATAGTTCCTGATTTAAAGGTTGATTAGATGTTACATAGTTCCTGATTTAAAGGTTGATTAGATGTTACATAGTTCCTGATTTAAAGGTTGATTAGATGTTACATAGTTCCTGATTTAAAGGTTGATTAGATGTTTACTGATTTAAAGGTTGATTAGATGTTACATAGTTCCTGATTTAAAGGTTGATTAGATGTTACATATGTTCCTGATTTAAAGGTTGATTAGATGTTACATAGTTCCTGATTTAAAGGTTGATTAGATGTTACATAGTTCCTGATTTAAAGGTTGATTAGATGTTAGTTCCTGATTTAAAGGTTGATTAGATGTTACATAGTTCCTGATTTAAAGGTTGATTAGATGTTTATTTCCTGATTTAAAGGTTGATTAGATGTTACATAGTTCCTGATTTCCTGATTTAAAGTTCCTGATTTGATTAGATGTTACATAGTTCCTGATTTAAAGGTTGATTAGATGTTACATAGTTCCTGATTTAAAGGTTGATTAGATGTTACATAGTTCCTGATTTAAGATGTTACATAGTTCCTGATTTGATTAGATGTTACATAGTTCCTGATTTAAAGGTTGATTAGATGTTACATAGTTCCTGATTTAAAGGTTGATAAGATGTTTCCTGATTTAAAGGTTGATTAGATGTTACATAGTTCCTGATTTAAAGGTTGATTAGATGTTACATAGTTCCTGATTTAAAGGTTGATTAGATGTTACATAGTTCCTGATTTAAAGGTTGATTAGATGTTACATAGTTCCTGATTTAAAGGTTGATTAGATGTTACATAGTTCCTGATTTAAAGGTTGATAAGATGTTACATAGTTCCTGATTTAAAGGTTTAAGATGTTACATTTCCTGATTTAAAGGTTGATTAGATGTTACATAGTTCCTGATTTAAAGGTTGATTAGATGTTACATAGTTCCTGATTTAAAGGTTGATTAGATGTTACATAGTTCCTGATTTAAAGGTTGATTAGATGTTACATAGTTCCTGATTTAAAGGTTGATTAGATGTTACATAGTTCCTGATTTAAAGGTTGATTAGATGTTACATAGTTCCTGATTTAAAGGTTGATTAGATGTTACATAGTTCCTGATTTAAAGGTTGATTAGATGTTACATAGTTCCTGATTTAAAGGTTGATTAGATGTTACATAGTTCCTGAGGTTGATTAGATGTTACATAGTTCCTGATTTAAAGGTTGATTAGATGTTACATAGTTCCTGATTTAAAGGTTGATTAGATGTTACATAGTTCCTGATTTAAAGGTTGATTAGATGTTACATAGTTCCTGATTTAAAGGTTGATTAGATGTTACATAGTTCCTGATTTAAAGGTTGATTAGATGTTACATAGTTCCTGATTTAAAGGTTGATTAGATGTTACATAGTTCCTGATTTAAAGGTTGATTAGATGTTACATAGTTCCTGATTTAAAAGATGTTACATAGTTTGAGGTTGAGATGTTACATAGTTCCTGATTTAAAGGTTGATTAGATGTTACATATTTCCTGATTTAAAGGTTGATTAGATGTTACATAGTTCCTGATTTAAAGGTTGATTAGATGTTACATAGTTCCTGATTTAAAGATTGATTAGATGTTACTGATTTAAAGGTTGATAGTTCCTGATTTAAAGGTTGATTAGATGTTACATAGTTCCTGATTTAAAGGTTGATTAGATGTTACATATTTTGATTTAAAGATGTTACATAGTTCCTGATTTAAAGGTTGATAAGATGTTTAGTTCCTGATTTAAAGGTTGATTAGATGTTACATAGTTCCTGATTTAAAGGTTGATTAGATGTTACATAGTTCCTGATTTAAAGGTTGATTAGATGTTACATAGTTCCTGATTTAAAGGTTGATAAGATGTTACATAGTTCCTGATTTAAAGGTTGATTAGATGTTACATATTTCCTGATTTAAAGGTTGATTAGATGTTACATAGTTCCTGATTTAAATGTTGACTAGATGTTACTAAGTTCCTGATTTAAAGGTTGATTAGATGTTACATAGTTCCTGATTTAAAGGTTGATTAGATGTTACATAGTTCCTGATTTAAAGGTTAATTAGATATGACATATTTCCTGATTTAAAGGTTAATTAGATATGACATCTTTCCTGATTTAAAGGTTAATTATCCCTAAGTTGTACCATCATACCATGATTTAAAGACCCGAAGAAACGGGACATGGAACAAGCTAAAAATAATAGCCTGGTAGAGTTTAGAAAATGGATTCGTAGATAGTGCAGGTTTTATTTTCTTAACTGAGTGTCACCTATAATATGTTCATTATACATAGTAATATCTATGATACATGTTGGTGGTCGTCGTCAGGGGTGTCCTGTGTCACACATTGCATTTGAGCTGTTCAGGGGGACAAGCTAGCCACTTAGAACAAGCATCCCTTTATAATGCATGTAAAATACATTACAAGACAGGGTCTAAGGAACATGACAGACGAGCAAAGAGCTTTGCAAGACACATCTCTGCAAGTTACTCTCTAAATGTGCATAATTTCCACACAGACTGTTTTGTGACTGAATGCTCTGCTCCGGGATCCATTATCATGTGTTACAGCCTTATGAATAAGTGATGCTACCACTTTAGAGACCTTCTACTAAATTGGTTGGTTTCAAATCCCAATATAAATAACACACTATTTTTCTTTCCTCCACATTGTGACAGGTGTCTTTCTTCTATTTCTCCCCGTTCTCCTGTTGACGTAACCGTGTCCATTTAGAGGAGAAACCAACGTAGAAACAACAGGAAACACAAGGAAACAGGTGTTACCATTCAGATGGGGAGAGACGTGTGTCGTGTGTTACCATTCAGATGGGGAGAGACATGTGTCGTGTGTTACCATTCAGATGGGGAGAGACGTGTGTCGTGTGTTACCATTCAGATGGGGAGAGACATGTGTCGTGTGTTACCATTCAGATGGGGAGAGACATGTGTCGTGTGTTACCATTCAGATGGGGAGAGACGTGTGTCGTGTGTTACCATTCAGATGGGGAGAGACGTGTGTCGTGTGTTACCATTCAGATGGGGAGAGACGATTTGTGTCGTGTGTTACCATTCAGATGGGGAGAGACGTGTGTCGTGTGTTACCATTCAGATGGGAGAGACATGTGTCGTGTGTTACCATTCAGATGGGGAGAGACGTGTGTCGTGTGTTACCATTCAGATGGGGAGAGATGTGTCGTGTGTTACCATTCAGATGGGGAGAGACGTGTGTCGTGTGTTACCATTCAGATGGGGAGAGACGTGTAGATCGTGTGTTACCATTCAGATGGGGAGAGACGTGTGTCGTGTGTTACCATTCAGATGGGGAGAGACGTGTGTCGTGTGTTACCATTCAGATGGGGAGAGACGTGTGTCGTGTGTTACCATTCAGATGGGGAGAGACGTG
Source organism: Oncorhynchus nerka (assembly GCF_034236695.1). Lineage (NCBI taxonomy): Eukaryota > Metazoa > Chordata > Actinopteri > Salmoniformes > Salmonidae > Oncorhynchus > Oncorhynchus nerka. Next base: position 7,534,958 of record NC_088405.1, read on the forward strand.
TGTCGTGTGTTACCATTCAGATGGGGAGAGACGTGTGTCGTGTGTTACCATTCAGATGGGGAGAGACGTGTGTCGTGTGTTACCATTCAGATGGGGAGAGACGTGTGTCGTGTGTTACCATTCAGATGGGGAGAGACGTGTGTCGTGTGTTACCATTCAGATGGGGAGAGACGTGTGTCGTGTGTTACCATTCAGATGGGGAGAGAC
>NC_088405.1:7540164-7567664 GCF_034236695.1 Oncorhynchus nerka
CCTGTCCTGTTCTGTTCATGCCCTGGTCTCCTTGTCTTTCCTAGCCTGTCCTGTTCTATTCATGCCCTGGTCTCCTTGTCTTTCCCAGCCTGTCCTGTTCTATTCATGCCCTGGTCTCCTTGTCTTTCCTAGCCTGTCCTGTTCTGTTCATGCCCTGGTCTCATTGTCTTTCCTAGCCTGTCCTGTTCTGTTCATGCCCTGGTCTCCTTGTCTTTCCTAGCCTGTCCTGTTCTATTCATGCCCTGGTCTCCTTGTCTTTCCTAGCCTGTCCTGTTCTGTTCATGCCCTGGTCTCCTTGTCTTTCCAAGCCTGTCCTGTTCTATTCATGCCCTGGTCTCCTTGTCTTTCCTAGCCTCTCCAACTTGTTCTGACAGTGACACTAACTCCTCATTGCTGCTTTGGTCCTGCCTGGCACTTCTCCAAGATATTCCCTGGTAACCTGCAGTCCTGTACTGGCGGATCTAACTGGAACAGAAGAGAGTTTTATGGTGGCCTCTGCTCTCATCTTTGGTGAGTTAGCAAAAACCACAATCGACACTTTTCTATTTCAATGTAATTTCTTACTTGTGTAGTTGTAACTCTGTACACGACGTTGGTGTTAGTGGGCGTGGAGATGATCAGGAGTGGTTACTTCCTGAATTAGAGGAAGCAAGAAGGAATTTGAAGGTGACAATATCAATATAACTAATCGTTTAAATCGCCTTAAACTGGCCTTCACAGTTTAGCATTTAAATGATTTCTCTATAAATATGTAAACATTACAAACAGATGTTTAGTATAACGCCCAATGCAACAACAATAACTTGTGCATAAAACATGTAATTCCATGTCGTGTACAGTAGACGTCCTTTACTCCAGGACTCTCTCTCTCTACTGCCACTTTAGCTGTCAGGTCGTATAAACACAACCGTGGCATCATGTCCCATGATATCTGAGGCCCTGTCACTTGGAGTTCCTTAAACCACTGGAGCGTCTCTGGCTGCCTGGTAAATAAATAACAAGGCTCTGAAATCTCAGACACCGTTCTGAGTTACGGAAACCATCCCCAAAAACATCCACCCTCCTTTTATCTACGCACTTAGAGATAACCAAGCAAGATTTGGCACAGCTGGAGAGTCAGACTCCTCGCCTTCTCTTCTTCTCTGCCCGGGTGTCTGTCTGTCTATCTATCGTTCCCCCTCTACATGGGTGAGTGCCTCTACTCCCTGGTATTGTTATACCATCTTTTCAACATTCATCCCTCCATCCCCCCTCTCTCTTGCTCTGAGTGGCAGGGTATGTGGTGTGGACTGCTGCTGGCGGGGGGGGGTTACTGGCCCGGTGACGGCTCGGTTAGGACATTAGGACGGTCCGGCTCCTGCTGCCGGACACTGGGATCCTCTCCGTCCTCACGCTCCACCTGGCAAGGTAGGGGGGCCTGTAGAGGTACAGTAGGGGGTCGGGCAGGGGGGTGGTGATGGGGATGGGGGAGGGAGGGAAGAGGAAAGAGGGAGGCAGTGTCTCGTGGTCTCCTGGTGTGTCTGGGGAACCCTCATCCCTGCTCTAACACTCATTACTCTCCCTGAATCCCGCGGGTGCTCGGTGCTAGACACCATTCCAATGTGGAAGCATCCCGGGTGCTAGTGCTGCTCCAGGACCAACTATAGCTACCTCCGATCCCAGGTTACAGTATTCACTTAACGAGGGACAGCCTAGTCACGGGTCCCAAGCGACACCAGGAGAGCCGAGCCAACCGCTGTGTGCCTGGGCAGTAATGGTGGGGATAACACCATCTCACTAGTTGGTTTGAAAATGTGTTGCTGTCTGAAAGAAGCAGTAAATATCATTCAAATTCTCTTTGTTTTTCCATCTTTTACATTTGACTTTCACTTTATTTTGTGCAAGTGTGCACAAAGTTCAGAGAACGTACACACTATATATTCCACAAAGGACTTGAGTTTAAAATAATGGTCTCTTGACACAATTTCCATTTAGAGTTCTATCATTATAATATAATGCCAGACATGCTATAATGTTACTATTGTTTTTACTAACCTAGTTTTCTAGGAACTAAATTAAAGAATAAAATAATGCCAGGCATGCTATAATATATATATTTTTTAAACTAACCTATTTTCCTACGAACTAAATTAATTGTGCCACTTGAGTATAAAGATGTGTATTTTTAATGGCTTGTCTGTTTTATTTACTGGACCTTAATATAGTGATGTCATGTAGAGTATTTTCACCTGCCTTTTAGCACAAAGCCACATGCTGATCCACATGAACCAGGTGCTGCTTGTCAAAATGCCTGATCCTTGGCAGAAAAGCAGGACGTGTGAAGACAATGTGAAGATAAATTCACTTCTAAATGGACATGTTCCCTTCAGATGGGAAGGGCAGAGACAGAGATAAATACCAGAACAAATGTTCCTTTAGGTTTGTGAGATGACTCAAAATAAATATAATAATAATATATAAATATAACACTCAAATAATAGTTAACATCCAAACGTGTGCCGTTTTTGTGAATGTTAGTTTATTAACAGAGGCAGAAGAGGAGGTTGGAGGTGTGGGACAGAGATGTTTCAGCATTATAAGATTAAAATCAATACGAGTATGGATATAAAACGGTGACGGTCAGTTAAACAATGTCTTTTTAAATATTACAAGACAAGGGTTTTTGCTAAAGAAAGGAGGTCAAAACCAAGTAGAAGCATCAGTGTGAATAAAGACGCGTTTGACGAGGAGAAACTCCATCTTGCTTTATGTCAACAACAAAGTCGTTCTCAACAAGAGGTCATTTTATCAATAAAATATTTTAATACACTTTTTTATGGGGGCATATCTATCCATGGGGGGCACATCTATCCATGGGGGGGGCACATCTATCCATGGGGGGCATATCTATCCATGGGAGGGGCACATCTATCCATGGGGGGGGCACATCTATCCATGGGGGGGGGTGGCACATCTATCCATGGGGGGCACATCTATCCATGGGTGTGAAAACACACAAAAATAAGGAATTTGTGGGTGATAAAATCAGTATCCGTTCTAAACACGCCCTCTTATATATCCTGTTATCGAGTCTGGGTTCTAAACACGCCTCTTATATATCCTGTCATCCGAGTCTGGGTTCTAAACACGCCTCTTATATATCCTGTCATCTGAGTCTGAGTTCTAAACACGCCTCTTATATATCCTGTCATCTGAGTCTGGGTTCTAAACACGCCTCTTATATATCCTGTCATCTGAGTCTGGGTTCTAAACACGCCTCTTAAATATCCTGTCATCTGAGTCTGGGTTCTAAACACGCCTCTTATATATCCTGTCATCTGAGTCTGGGTTCTAAACACGCCTCTTATATATCCTGTCATCTGAGTCTGGGTTCTATATACGCCTCTTATATATCCTGTCATCTGAGTCTGGGTTCTAAACACGCCTCTTATATATCCTGTCATCTGAGTCTGGGTTCTATATACGTCTCTTATATATCCTGTTATCCAGTCTGGGTTCTATATACGTCTCTTATATATCCTGTCATCTGAGTCTGGGTTCTATATACGTCTCTTATATATCCTGTCATCTGAGTCTGGGTTCTATATACGTCTCTTATATATCCTGTTATCCAGTCTGGGTTCTATATACGTCTCTTATATATCCTGTCATCTGAGTCTGGGTTCTATATACGTCTCTTATATATCCTGTCATCTGAGTCTGGGTTCTATATACGTCTCTTATATATCCTGTTATCCAGTCTGGGTTCTAAACACACCTCTTATATATCCTGTCATCTGAGTCTGGGTTCTAAACACGCCTCTTATATATCCTGTCATCTGAGTCTGGGTTCTAAACACGCCTCTTATATATCCTGTCATCTGAGTCTGGGTTCTAAACACGCCTCTTATATATCCTGTCATCTGAGTCTGGGTTCTATACATGTCTCTTATATATCCTGTCATCCAGTCTGGGTTCTAAACACGCCTCTTATATATCCTGTCATCTGAGTCTGGGTTCTAAACACGCCTCTTATATATCCTGTCATCTGAGTCTGGGTTCTAAACACGCCTCTTATATATCCTGTCATCTGAGTCTGGGTTCTATACATGTCTCTTATATATCCTGTCATCTGAGTCTGGGTTCTAAACACGCCTCTTATATATCCTGTCATCTGAGTCTGGGTTCTAAACATGTCTCTTATATATCCTGTCATCTGAGTCTGGGTTCTATACATGTCTCTTATATATCCTGTCATCCGAGTCTGGGTACAAGCAGATGAACGTGAAATACATAAATGCTGCTGTCATTAAATACCTTTTTAGTATTCTTTTTTTTAAAGCGTTCTTTCTCTGCTAAATAAGTCATAGTCGCGGTCTGCAAAACATATCCACAACACGCAGTACTTGGGTTTCTCTCACAGTGAGGAAGCGTGGATCCGTCTCGCCTCCCTGCTAGGGAGGTTCTCACCCTTTATAACACCGCCAATATACGACAAGGTCGCTACCATCTTCAGCCGAACGCATTTAAAAATATATTTTAATTTTCAGAAAAGTCTCTTTAAAAGGGCAGCGTGGCTAGACTGGCCATCGCATGAAGGAGACACGGACATGAGGTCATGAGGTCATGAGGTCAACAGATCACAATAGAAATCATTAAGACAGCTGGTACTAGCTGGCAACAACAACAACAACAACAACAACAACAAACAACAACAACAACATCAACAACAACAACAACAACAACAACAACAACAACAATGTCAACAACAACAACAGCATCAACAACAACAACAACAACAACAACAACAACAACAACAACAACAACAACAACAACAACAACAACAACAACAACAACAACAACAACGTCAACAACAACAACAACAACAACAACAACAACAACAACAACGTCAACAACAACAACTAAAAGATATTTTCCGCATGCTGTGAACACTATGTTTTGTTGTAACTGATATTAATAAATAAAGGATTGCAGTTCATCCTGCTGTTATTGAAACGCATCTCAGACATGAAAAGGAATCAATTGTTTTATTTGATCCCATATGTATATTAGAGACTGTTGCATTGTGAAGATTTGTACAGTACAGTCTCTACCAGTCTTCTCTACAGTCTCTCTACCAATGAGTTAAAAGATACTGTGTGACTTGTCGTGTTATCATTGTCGGTTGTTTCATTCAATATAGAGGGGGCGGTTGGGAGGGGTGGGGGGTGGAGGGGGTGGAGGGGGTGAAAGCAACAGTACCTTCCAGTTTAATGCACAAAAACCACTTACACACAAGTGACAGACCACATTACCCCCGTTTCACTTCCATTAACTGTGGTCTCTGGATGTCTGCCGACAGTGGAGAGACGGCTCCTCTTCTGAGGTCCGGGGATGTTTCTTGAAGGGACGTGGTATTTCTGATCCTTGTCTGTCCCGTTCATCTCCAGGACAGCAGTAAGAGGAAGAGGGACAGTGAGTCCCAGATTGTTTTTATTGGGGTAATGTATTGATGGCCAATCTGGCCTCCATGGTCATCTTTACTACTATGAGTCCAGAACATACAGAATTAAAGAGTAGCCTACATTTTGCTATTTCTTAACCAGGGGGGTTAAATATGGATGAGGGGCCTAGGGAGGTATTCAGAGATAACACACACACACACACACACATGCACACGCAAACGCACACACGCACACACACTAAAGAAGAGAGAAACAGAGACAGAGAGAGACAGAGAGAGAGAGAAAGTAGAGGAGACCGTTCTGTGTTTATAGCTTGTTGAGGGAGGGAGAAAGTAGAGGAGACCGTTCTGTGTTACATTTTACATTTTTTACATTTAAGTCATTTAGCAGACGCTCTTATCCAGAGCGACTTACAAATTGGTGCGTTCACCTTATGACATCCAGTGGAACAGCCACTTTACAATAGTGCATCTAAATCTTTTAAGAGGGTGGGGGTGAGAAGGATTACTTTATCCTATCCTAGGTATTCCTTAAAGAGATGGGGTTTCAGGTGTCTCCGGAGGAGTGGTGTTGATAGCTTGTTGAGGGAGGGAGAAAGTAGAGGAGACCATTCTGTGTTGATAGCTTGTTGAGGGAAGGAGAAAGCAGAGGAGACCGTTCTGGATCCTGTGTTTATAGCTTGTTGAGGGAGGGAGAAAGTAGAGGAGACCGTTCTGTGTTTATAGCTTGTTGAGGGAGGGAGAAAGTAGAGGAGACCGTTCTGTGTTTATAGCTTGTTGAGGGAGGGAGAAAGTAGAGGAGACCGTTCTGGATCCTGTGTTGATAGCTTGTTGAGGGAGGGAGAAAGCAGAGGAGACCGTTCTGTGTTTATAGCTTGTTGAGGGAGGGAGAAAGTAGAGGAGACCGTTCTGTGTTTATAGCTTGTTGAGGGAGGGAGAAAGTAGAGGAGACCGTTCTGTGTTTATAGCTTGTTGAGGGAGGGAGAAAGCAGAGGAGACCCTTCTGTGTTTATAGCTTGTTGAGGGAGGGAGAAAGCAGAGGAGACCGTTCTGTGTTTATAGCTTGTTGAGGGAGGGAGAAAGTAGAGGAGACCGTTCTGGATGCTGTGTTGATAGCTTGTTGAGGGAGGGAGAAAGCAGAGGAGACCGTTCTGGATCCTGTGTTGATAGCTTGTTGAGGGAGGGAGAAAGTAGAGGAGACCGTTCTGGATCCTGTGTTGATAGCTTGTTGAGGGAGGGAGAAAGTAGAGGAGACCGTTCTGGATCCTGTGTTGATAGCTTGTTGAGGGAGGGAGAAAGTAGAGGAGACCGTTCTGTGTTTATAGCTTGTTGAGGGAGGGAGAAAGCAGAGGAGACCGTTCTGTGTTTATAGCTTGTTGAGGGAGGGAGAAAGTAGAGGAGACCGTTCTGTGTTTATAGCTTGTTGAGGGAGGGAGAAAGTAGAGGAGACCGTTCTGTGTTTATAGCTTGTTGAGGGAGGGAGAAAGCAGAGGAGACCCTTCTGTGTTTATAGCTTGTTGAGGGAGGGAGAAAGTAGAGGAGACCGTTCTGGATCCTGTGTTGATAGCTTGTTGAGGGAGGGAGAAAGTAGAGGAGACCGTTCTGGATGCTGTGTTTATAGCTTGTTGTTTGGATGCTGTGTTGATAGCTTAGTTGAGACCGTTCTGCTGTTTATAGCTTGTTGAGGGAGGGAGAAAGTAGAGGAGACCGTTCTGTGTTTATAGCTTGTTGATGGAGGGAGAAAGCAGAGGAGACCGTTCTGTGTTTATAGCTTGTTGAGGGAGGGAGAAAGTAGAGGAGACCGTTCTGGATCCTGTGTTGATAGCTTGTTGAGGGAGGGAGAAAGTAGAGGAGACCGTTCTGGATCCTGTGTTGATAGCTTGTTGAGGGAGGGAGAAAGTAGAGGAGACCGTTCTGTGTTTATAGCTTGTTGATGGAGGGAGAAAGCAGAGGAGACCCTTCTGTGTTTATAGCTTGTTGAGGGAGGGAGAAAGTAGAGGAGACCGTTCTGGATCCTGTGTTGATAGCTTGTTGAGGGAGGGAGGAGGGAGATCCTGTTTATAGCTTGTTGATGGAGGGAGAAAGCAGAGGAGACCGTTCTTGCTGTGTTTATAGCTTGTTGAGGAGGGAGAAAGCAGAGGAGACCGTTCTGGATGCTGTGTTGATAGCTTGTTGAGGGAGGAGAAAGAGAGGAGACCCTTCTGTGTTTATAGCTTGTTGAGGGAGGGAGAAAGTAGAGGAGACCGTTCTGGATCCTGTGTTGATAGCTTGTTGAGGGAGGGAGGAGGGAGACCGTTCTGTGTTTATAGCTTGTTAGAGGAGACCGTTCTGTGTTTATAGCTTGTTGATGGAGGGAGAAAGCAGAGGAGACCCTTCTGTGTTTATAGCTTGTTGAGGGAGGGAGAAAGTAGAGGAGACCGTTCTGGATCCTGTGTTGATAGCTTGTTGAGGGAGGGAGAAAGTAGAGGAGACCGTTCTGTGTTTATAGCTTGTTGATGGAGGGAGAAAGCAGAGGAGACCCTTCTGTGTTTATAGCTTGTTGAGGGAGGGAGAAAGCAGAGGAGACCGTTCTGGATGCTGTGTTGATAGCTTGTTGAGGGAGGGAGAAAGTAGAGGAGACCGTTCTGTGTTTATAGCTTGTTGAGGGAGGGAGAAAGTAGAGGAGACCGTTCTGGATCCTGTGTTGATAGCTTGTTGAGGGAGGGAGAAAGTAGAGGAGACCGTTCTGTGTTTATAGCTTGTTGATGGAGGGAGAAAGCAGAGGAGACCCTTCTGTGTTTATAGCTTGTTGAGGGAGGGAGAAAGCAGAGGAGACCGTTCTGATCCTGTTTATAGCTTGTTGAGGGAGGGAGAAAGCAGAGGAGACCGTTCTGGATGCTGTGTTGATAGCTTGTTGAGGGAGGGAGAAAGTAGAGGAGACCGTTCTGGATCCTGTGTTGATAGCTTGTTGAGGGAGGGAGAAAGTAGAGGAGACCGTTCTGGATGCTGTGTTGATAGCTTGTTGAGGGAGGGAGAAAGTAGAGGAGACCGTTCTGTGTTTATAGCTTGTTGATGGAGGGAGAAAGCAGAGGAGACCCTTCTGTGTTTATAGCTTGTTGAGGGAGGGAGAAAGCAGAGGAGACCGTTCTGGATCCTGTGTTGATAGCTTGTTGAGGGAGGGAGAAAGTAGAGGAGACCGTTCTGGATCCTGTGTTGATAGCTTGTTGAGGGAGGGAGAAAGTAGAGGAGACCGTTCTGGATCCTGTTGTTTATAGCTTGTTGAGGGAGGGAGAAAGCAGAGGAGACCCTTCTGTGTTTATAGCTTGTTGATGGAGGGAGAAAGCAGAGGAGACCGTTCGGTGTTTATAGCTTGTTGAGGGAGGGAGAAAGTAGAGAAGACCGTTCTGTGTTTATAGCTTGTTGAGGGAGGGAGAAAGTAGAGGAGACCGTTCTGTGTTTATAGCTTGTTGTGTCTTTAAAACATTTTTGTAACGTGTGTGTCACACCTTCAGTCCAACGGGAGGCTCTCTATAAAACACTGTGACACCAGTGGATGTAACACCTGGCAAACTGAGGAGTTTCACCTAAACAAAAGGTGCACAGCTGTGGAATGGTGGCAAGTGGAAATGTCCCACTGACTCCCTTGGAGAAAAAACAACAACACAATTACTTTTACGAGACAGTGGTGAAAATTCACAATTACTTTTATGAGACTGGTGAAAATTAACAATTACTTTTGGTGAAAATTCACAATTACTTTTAGAGACAACGGTGAAAATTCACAATTACTTTTACGAGACAGTGGTGAAAATTCACAATTACTTTTACGAGACAACGGTGAAAATTCACAATTACTTTTACGAGACAGTGGTGAAAATTCACAATTACTTTTACGAGAGACTGGTGAAAATTCACAATTACTTCGCTGATACTGTGGTGAAAATTCACAATTACTTTTACGAGACAACGGTGAAAAAAATTACCGAGACAGTGGTGAAAATTCACAATTACTTACGAGACAATGATACTGCGGTGAAATTACTTTTTTAGAGACCCAATTACTTCCGTGATACTGCGGTGAAAACCAACATTTCTCGGGAAAATTCACAATTAGGCTTTCTGTATATGTAGGAAAACCAACATTTCTCCAATGGCTTTCTGTATATGTAGGCTTATAGGTGTATCCCGTTACAACCATGATAGTCAGTGGAGCCGCCGTAATGAACGATAGACTCAGAACACACAGAGGACCCGGTGTGCAGAGTCATAGCTGAAAACGGTGGGCCGTTGAGATAGAGCGAAACCTTTTTATTCAGCTCCCCGTTCAACAGAGGATAGGGCAGAAGAGCATCCTGCAGTCTGTTTGTACGTGGCCCCCCGAGCAGCTGAAGTCAGTTTTATGTACTCTTTGTTGAAGGATTCAACATGGGAATATTGTGAGTAAACCTATTTCACTTAGAGCTCACATGATCAGTTCGAGGATCTTTATCGCTTGAGGTTTTTATTTTTCCTTCCACTCAATGAATTGTGTTTTCTAGTCAATGAATCACAAGGATGGAAAAAAAAATAAAGAAAGAGAAAGAAGTTTATTCATCTCTATTACGTAAACAGACCAAGGTTGGGATTCCTCCCCTGTGCCAGGCAAGTCATCTGTTTAAATTAAGGCATTACCCAGCATGCACTATAATATATCCATTATATCAAAATCATGTATCAGGTCATTGTTTTCTAAATGATTCAGCGTATTAGTAGATAAACACACATTAGATACTATATAATCCATCAGAATAACAGTATCCTTGTTTAAACTCTTTATTTGTTGTTGTGAAAGCGAACCTCGTTGTTGGCCGTACGGGTGTCTGGTACTATCCTCTATTGCAGCGATCATAGCTATTCTTAATATGATTCAAATAGAATAAATATTACAATAAACTATAATTATAAGTGACACCAAAGGTAAGATCTATCCCATCCCTTTTAAAAAAATAAAATAAATCTAACAGCGCCTCACAACTTCATAAATGTTGTATGAGGAGTCCCTTCTGCCTCGTCCGTTTCCATCTTTGTGACTGTTTTCCCAGAACCCTTTGGGATATCGTGGCGATACGGTGACAGGGCGAAGAGCATCAATCACATCTCCTAAAAGTAGATGAATCCTGCCATAGTAAAGGGGCCAGAGAGCTTCTCCCTCCCTCCCTCCCTCCCTCCTTCCTCCCTCCCTCCCTCCCTCCCTCCCTCCCTCCTCTCTCTCTCTCTCTCTCTCTCTCTCTCTCTCTCTCCCTCCTCTCCCTCCCTCCCTCCCTCCCTCCCTCCCTCCCTCCCTCCCTCCCTCCCTCCCTCCCTCCCTCCATCCCTCCCTCCTCTCCCTCCCCAGAGATGGCCTGGCTGTAGAAGCTTTCTACAGATAACAGCCCAGTTCAGTCACTTGAAGTAATCCTTTAGTGACTAAAATGACTGGAATGACAAAATATGGGACTGTGATTTACACTTTTGGACGTCAATAAAACTAGATACCCTGAGTGTTCGAGTGAAGGGACAGACGTGGGGGGGGGTTAGAAAAAGGGGAGGTTAAAAAGAAAAGAACAAGAAAGAAAGCTGGTACGACCACCACCCTCACCACAGGAAGGAGAGAGGTGCATGCAGCCGAGCCCTCGGAATGGAAATCTAGCAAGCGTGAAAACTGCTGCTTTCTATTGTACTGGACATAGTGTCTATTCTCTTCCTGGGTCACGGAATGCCTTCTGCTGCTACTCTAACGGGATTGGGCAGCGTGCTATCTGCTCTACTCTTAATTCATTTAAGACCCCCCTCCCCTCCCCCTCCCTCCCTAAAATCTCCCCAGGATCCTAATGGACCCGTGTTTTAGGTCAACATACCTGACGACACATGTGTTCTAAGAGAATCTTGTCTGAAAAGGAAATCTAGCAGAATGGTTTTTTTTGGGTTGATATTTCTGAGCAAGTGCTTCTTAGAGCTCAGCTTTTTTGTTGTTGTTGCCAGCGATGTGTGGAGCAGGTGGATAGTGTGGAGCAGGTGGATGTGTGGATAGTGTGGAGCAGGTGGATGTGTGGAGCAGGTGGATGTGTGGAGCAGGTGGAGTGTGGAGCAGGTGGATGTGTAGATAGTGTGGAGCAGGTGGATGTGTGGAGCAGGTGGATGTGTGGAGCAGGTGGATGTGTGGAGCAGGTGGATGTGTGGAGCAGGTGGATGTGTGGATAGGTGGAGCAGGTGGATGTGTGGAGCAGGTGGATGTGTGGAGCAGGTGGATGTGTGGATAGTGTGGAGCAGGTGGATAGTGTGGAGCAGGTGGATGTGTGGATGTGTGGAGCAGGTGGATGTGTGGATAGGTGGAGCAGGTGGATAGTGTAGAGCAGGTGGATGTGTGGATGTGTGGAGCAGGTGGATGTGTGGATGTGTGGAGCAGGTGGATGTGTGGATAGGTGGAGCAGGTGGATGTGTGGAGCAGGTGGATGTGTGGATAGTGTGGAGCAGGTGGATGTGTGGATAGTGTGGAGCAGGTGGATGTGTGGAGCAGGTGGATGTGTGGAGCAGGTGGATGTGTGGAGCAGGTGGATGTGTGGAGCAGGTGTGTGGAGCAGGTGGATGTGTGGAGCAGGTGGATGTGTGGAGCAGGTGGATGTGTGGATAGTGTGGAGCAGGTGGATGTGTGGATAGTGTGGAGCAGGATACTCTCTGCAAACAGAGTAAATAGGAGTTGACTCTTGACTCTTCTGTAATCAAACTGCTGGTGTCTCATTCTTCTCTATAATTTAACCTTTATTTAACGAGGCAAGTCAGTTAAGAACAAATTCTTATTTACAATGACGGCCTGGGAACAGTGGGTTTAACTGCCTTGTTCAGGGGCAGAACGACAGATTTGTACCTTGTCAGCTCAGGGATTTGAACTAGGCTACCCTTCCGTTATGACTGCCCCATGTACTGTGGGTTTAACTGCCTTGTTCAGGGGCAGAACGACAGATTTGTACCTTGTCAGCTAGGGGATTTGAACTAGGCTACCCTTCCGTTATGACTGCCCCATGTACTGTGTCAGACCATCACAAATAAACGGACTGTATGTTTCTCATGTGCTTGATATTAATAGATTACACTTGTTTAACTTAAGAGGAAAAGTTAGCAAGTGTAGGTCTAATATATCTAAAAGTAGTTTATAATAAAATAAAGAAATGTGTCAAATGAAAGACACATATGTCATTGTGTAGGTATTACTGAAGGTCTCCATTGCTCTAAATAAACAGAGTAAATATCCTCACATATGTCCCTGTCTAGGTATTACTGAAGGTCTCTATTGCTCTAAATAAACAGAGAAAATATCCTCACATATGACCCTGTCTAGGTATTACTGAAGGTCTCTATTGCTCTAAATAAACAGAGTAAATATCCTTGTGTAATTATCATCAAGGGGATAATGATTTAAAAGCCGTTCTCCTTTCATGACTCAATATAACTCAATATAACTTCAGCAAAAAAAAGTTGAACATAATATATTTTGGGGAGTCTGTTTGTTAAAATGCAAAGTCTGAAAATGAAATTACGGCTTCATTTAAAATGTCCACTCCTAGAGGTATCAATGTACGTGGAGAAAAATACTGTCTGTAATATTTTAAAAAATCACAAAAAAACATTTAGATGTTTTAAATGAATTGTTTCTGTGCGTGACTTATATATATATGTGGTGCCATACCTTCCACAGTACACAGAGAACATTGAGGCTAAAACAATCTCTCCGGACTTGAGTTTTCCGTGCGAGATACAATATTTCCCTTGACAATGAAAGGTGGAAAATATGATAAATAAAATATTATGGAAATGTGGTTCTAATATTGTATTGTCACAATCAATTTCCCATTACCCATCTCCACTTTTATATATGCCATATTAAGTCCTCCTGAAATTCACTTTAAGAAGCTAGTGACTCCCGTTTAGATTTAAACTACTCCTGCCTTTTCTCCCCCTCTCTCTCCTTCCTCCTGTAATGAAAAGCCCATGGCTATATGGAATGAATTGAGCATTTGACTTTCAATTAGGTTAGTATGTATACAGAGTTGGGCATTTATGTTCACCAGACGAGGAGGCTTGTGGCAGGGACTGATGTAGTGATATTGCAGTGGAACAACTACCGTGTGCAAATTGAATTGAAATCATCAAGCGGGGCGGGCCCGATTAAATGAACTAGCCTGTCACTCTGAGGGGATGGAGAAATGATTGTCATATTTGTCTACAGCCGGAGTACTGTTATCAAAAGAAATTATTAGTATTATATATATTTTTTAAATAACTGCTGTACATATGAAACATGTTTTACATTAGTGGGATAAAAAGCAGATCACAGCAGCTGCTGTTTGCCTTGAGATGAACAGTTTTCATATATTATGACACCCAGTCAACTCTAGGGCTTGACTTCTCTATTGCAGATAAATTACGTTTCTCTTCTCCCCCCTTTCTTGCATTGAATGAGTTTCGGAGTGGAAAGGTACACCTAGGGGCGTGTGTTAATTACTCCACTGACACTTCTTTCTCAAGGCAAATATGACGGAAATGAGGGTCATGGACTTCCCATATAAAAAGAAGGCATTGCTTAATGATGTGAGGCCTGAGTTTAATTCAGCATGCAGGACAGTGAGAGAGGTGGGAGAGGGAGGGAGGGAGGGAGGGAGGGAGGGAGGGAGGGAGGGAGGGAGGGACGGACGGACGGACGGAGGGAGGGAGGGAGGGAGGGAGGGAGGGAGGGAGGGAGGGAGGGAGGGAGGGACAGCTGAAGGAAGTGTGAGTTTCAGCTTTCATTCAGAAGATGCGTCAATCCAGGCCGCGTTGGTTTAAATCCTCTGGTAAGCAAACACTGGGGTGGTTCCGTTGCTGTGAACTTTAACCCCTATGGGTACAGTAAAACACAGTTATAGTTATAGTAGGTCAGTGCTGTAAGTATGGTCAATGAATCTGCATCGAACATGACGCATAACGTGGTGAGTTTTGAATGGGGTTTCATTTCGACAGGTGTCAGGGAGTGCCCAGCGTCACCTTTGACCTTTCTAACGAACTTGGCTGATATTTAGTAAAGATCAGAGCACTCTTTAATCGCTCTGTCAAGGAAAGGAAAATACGTCCCATTTCTAACTAGTGTCGTCGCTCTGGAAGCAGCACAGCAAAGCCAACTCTGGAAACTGAACTGATAATGTTAGTGTATGTGATATCAACATGACAACATGACACCTGGTATAGGGGGTTTTCATGTGTTTAGTCTCAGTTACAATACAACAAGACAACATGTCACCTGGTACAGGAGTTTTCATGTGTTTAGTCTCAGTTACAATACAACGAGACAACATGACACCTGGTACAGGGGGTTTTCATGTGTTTATGGTCTCAGTCACAATACAACGAGACAACATGACACCTGGTACAGGGGGTTTTCATGCTTACAGTCTCAGTTCTAATATAATTACAAGCCACAGATCAACATAAAGGTATAATGTAATGCTTCATGTTTGAAATATAAATATGTCCAAGTGTGTAAAGGCCTTTCGGGGGAAAAATGTAAAGACCATTTCCAGAGGCTCTTTCCACATGGAATGATGTGAGTGTGTAGAAGCATTATGGCAGGATGTTTTTCACAGGTCTCCCCTTACACCAAGAGAGGGCTGGAGGGTGCTAAGTGCTGCCAAGAACAATGACCTTTATTAAAGCACAAGAGGTCAGCAAGACACGAACAGGGGGAAGAAAGACCTGTCAGGTCCACCATCCAGCCTTCCTTTCCAAATCCCTCTTTACTCCATGGGTGGGGAAGAAAGACCTGTCAGGTCCACCACCCAGCCTTCCTTTCCAAATCCCTCTTTACTCCATGGGTGGGGAAGGAAGACCTGTCAGGTCCACCACCCAGCCTTCCTTTCCAAATCCCTCTTTACTCCATGGGTGGGGGAGGAAGACCTGTCAGGTCCACCATCCAGCCTTCCTTTCCAAATCCCTCTTTACTCCATGGGTGGGGGAGGAAGACCTGTCAGGTCCACCACCCAGCCTTCCTTTCCAAATCCCTCTTTACTCCATGGGTGGGGAAGGAAGACCTGTCAGGTCCACCACCCAGCCTTCCTTTCCAAATCCCTCTTTACTCCATGGGTGGGGGAGGAAGACCTGTCAGGTCCACCATCCAGCATTCCTTTTCAAATCCCTGTAGGTCTTCCTCATATCGTTACTGTCCTGTAGGTCTTCCTGATATCATTACTGTCCTGTAGGTCTTCCTGATATCATTACTGTCCTGTAGGTCTTCCTGATATCATTACTGTCCTGTCCTGTAGGTCTTCCTGATATCATTACTGTCCTGTCCTGTAGGTCTTCCTGATATCATTACTGTCCTGTAGGTCTTCCTGATATCATTACTGTCCTGTAGGTCTTCCTGATATCATTACTGTCCTGTCGGTCTTCCTGATATCATTACTGTCCTGTAGGTCTTCCTGATATCATTACTGTCCTGTAGGTCTCCTGATATCATTACTGTCCTGTGGGTCTTCCTGATATCATTACTGTCCTGTCCTGTAGGTCTTCCTGATATCATTACTGTCCTGTAGGTCTTCCTGATATCATTACTGTCCTGTCCTGTAGGTCTTCCTGATATCATTACTGTCCTGTAGGTCTTCCTCATATCATTACTGTCCTGTCCCATAGGTCATCCTGATATCATTACTGTCCTGTAGGTCTCCTCCTTCATCATTACTGTCCTGTCCTGTAGGTCTTCCTGATATCATTAGGTCTTCCTGATATCATTACTGTCCTGTAGGTCTTCCTGATATCATTACTGATATCCTGTCCTGTAGGTCTTCCTGATATCATTACTGTCCTGTAGGTCTTCCTCATATCATTACTGTCCTGTCCCATAGGTCATCCTGATATCATTACTGTCCTGTAGGTCTCCTCCTTCATCATTACTGTCCTGTCCTGTAGGTCTTCCTGATATCATTACTGTCCTGTCGGTCTTCCTGATATCATTACTGTCCTGTAGGTCTTCCTGATATCATTACTGCCCTGTAGGTCTTCCTGATATCATTACTGTCCTGTCCTGTAGGTCTTCCTGATATCATTACTGTCCTGTAGGTCTTCCTGATATCATTACTGTCCTGTAGGTCTTCCTGATATCATTACTGTCCTGTAGGTCTTCCTGATATCATTACTGTCCTGTCCTGTAGGTCTTCCTGATATCATTACTGTCCTGTAGGTCTTCCTGATATCATTACTGTCCTCTAGGTCTTCCTGATATCATTACTGTCCTGTCCTATAGGTCTTCCTGATATCATTACTGTCCTGTAGGTCTTCCTGATATCATTACTGTCCTGTCCTGTAGGTCTTCCTGATATCATTACTGTCCTGTAGGTCTTCCTGATATCATTACTGTCCTGTCCTGTCGGTCTTCCTGATCTCATTACTGTCCTGTCCTGTAGGTCTTCCTGATATCATTACTGTCCTGTAGGTCTTCCTGATATCATTACTGTCCTGTAGGTCTTCCTGATATCATTACTGTCCTGTAGGTCTTCCTGATATCATTACTGTCCTGTCCTGTAGGTCTTCCTGATAACATTACTGTCCTGTAGGTCTTCCTGATATCATTACTGTCCTATAGGTCTACCTGATATCATTACTGTCCTGTAGGTCTTCCTGATATCATTACTGTCCTGTAGGTCTTCCTGATATCATTACTGTCTTGTCCTGTAGGTCTTCCTGATATCATTACTGTCCTGTAGGTCTTCCTGATATCATTACTGTCCTGTCCTGTAGGTCTTCCTGATAACATTACTGTCCTGTAGGTCTTCCTCATATCCTTACTGTCCTGTAGGTCTTCCTGATATCATTACTGTCCTGTAGGTCTTCCTCATATCATTACTGTCCTGTAGGTCTTCCTCATATCATTACTGTCCTGTCCAGTAGGTCTTCCTGATATCATTACTGTCCTGTCCTGTAGGTCTTCCTGATATCATTACTGTACTGTTCTGTAGGTCTTCCTCATATCATTACTGTCCTGTAGGTCTTCCTCATATCATTACTGTCCGGTCCTGTAGGTCTTCCTGATATCATTACTGTCCTGTAGGTCTTCCTGATATAATTACTGTCCTGTAGGTCTTCCTGATATAATTACTGTCCTGTCCTATAGGTCTTCCTCATATCATTACTGTCCTTCAGGTCTTTCTGATATCATTGCTGTCCTGTAGGTCTCCTCAAATCATTGCTGTCCTGTAGGTCTCCTCATATTATTACTGTCCTGTAGGTCTTCCTCATATCATTACTGTCCTTCAGGTCTTTCTGATATCATTGCTGTCCTGTAGGTCTCCTCAAATCATTGCTGTCCTGTAGGTCTCCTCATATCATTGCTGTCCTGTAGGTCTCCTCATATCATTACTGTCCTGTAGGTCTCCTCATATCATTGCTGTCCTGTAGGTCTCCTCATATCATTACTGTCCTGTAGATCTCCTCATATCATTACTGTCCTGTAGGTCTTCCTCATATCATTACTGTCCTGTCCTGTAGGTCTTCCTGATATCATTACTGTCCTGTAGGTCTTCCTGATATCATTACTGTCCTGTCCTGTAGGTCTTCCTGATATCATTACTGTCCTGTAGGTCTTCCTGATATCATTACTGTCCTGTCCTGTAGGTCTTTCTGATATCATTACTGTCCTGTAGGTCTTCCTGATATCATTACTGTCCTGTCCTGTAGGTCTTCCTGATAACATTACTGTCCTGTAGGTCTTCCTCATATCATTACTGTCCTATATGTCTTCCTCATATCATTACTGTCCTGTAGGTCTTCCTGATATAATTACTGTCCTGTAGGTCTTCCTGATATCATTACTGTCCTGTTCTGTAGGTCTTCCTGATATCATTACTGTCCTGTAGGTCTTCCTGATATCATTACTGTCCTGTAGGTCTTCCTGATATCATTACTGTCCTGTAGGTCTTCCTCATATCATTACTGTCCTGTCCTGTAGGTCTTCCTGATATCATTACTGTCCTGTAGGTCTTCCTGATATCATTACTGTCCTGTAGGTCTTCCTGATATCATTACTGTCCTGTCCTGTAGGTCTTCCTGATATTATTACTGTCCTGTCCTGTAGGTCTTCCTGATAACATTACTGTCCTGTAGGTCTTTCTGATATCATTACTGTCCTGTAGGTCTTCCTGATATCATTACTGTCCTGTCCTGTAGGTCTTCCTGATAACATTACTGTCCTGTAGGTCTTCCTCATATCATTACTGTCCTATATGTCTTCCTCATATCATTACTGTCCTGTAGGTCTTCCTGATATAATTACTGTCCTGTAGGTCTTCCTGATATCATTACTGTCCTGTTCTGTAGGTCTTCCTGATATCATTACTGTCCTGTAGGTCTTCCTGATATCATTACTGTCCTGTAGGTCTTCCTGATATCATTACTGTCCTGTAGGTCTTCCTCATATCATTACTGTCCTGTCCTGTAGGTCTTCCTGATATCATTACTGTCCTGTAGGTCTTCCTGATATCATTACTGTCCTGTAGGTCTTCCTGATATCATTACTGTCCTGTCCTGTAGGTCTTCCTGATATTATTACTGTCCTGTCCTGTAGGTCTTCCTGATATCATTACTGTCCTGTAGGTCTTCCTGATATCATTACTGTCCTATAGGTCTTCCTGATATCATTACTGTCCTGTCCTGTAGGTCTTCCTGATATCATTACTGTCCTGTAGGTCTTCCTGATATCATTACTGGCCTGTAGGTCTTCCTGATATCATTACTGTCCTGTCCTGTAGGTCTTCCTGATATCATTACTGTCCTGTCCTGTAGGTCTTCCTCATATCATTACTGTCCTGTCATGTAGGTCTTCCTGATATCATTACTGTCCTGTCCTGTAGGTCTTCCTGATATAATTACTGTCCTGTAGGTCTTCCTGATATAATTACTGTCCTGTCCTGTAGGTCCTCCTCATATCATTACTGTCCTTCAGGTCTTTCTGATATCATTGCTGTCCTGTAGGTCTCCTCATATCATTTCTGTCATGTAGGTCTCCTCATATCATTACTGTCCTGTAGGTCTTCATGATATAATTACTGTCCTGTCCTGTAGGTCTTCCTCATATCATTACTGTCCTTCAGGTCTTTCTGATATCATTGCTGTCCTGTAGGTCTCCTCATATTATTACTGTCCTGTAGGTCTTCCTCATATCATTACTGTCCTTCAGGTCTTTCTGATATCATTGCTGTCCTGTAGGTCTCCTCAAATCATTGCTGTCCTGTAGGTCTCCTCATATCATTGCTGTCCTGTAGGTCTCCTCATATCATTACTGTCCTGTAGGTCTCCTCATATCATTGCTGTCCTGTAGGTCTCCTCATATCATTACTGTCCTGTAGATCTCCTCATATCATTACTGTCCTGTAGGTCTTCCTGATATCATTACTGTCCTATAGGTCTTCCTGATATCATTACTGTCCTGTCCTGTAGGTCTTCCTGATATCATTACTGTCCTGTAGGTCTTCCTGATATCATTACTGTCCTATAGGTCTACCTGATACCATTACTGTCCTGTAGGTCTTCCTGATATCATTACTGTCCTGTAGGTCTTCCTGATATCATTACTGTCCTGTAGGTCTTCCTGATATCATTACTGTCCTGGTCTGTAGGTCTTCCTGATATCATTACTGTCCTGTAGGTCTTCCTGATATCATTACTGTCCTGTAGGTCTTCCTGATATCATTACTGTCCTGTAGGTCTTCCTCATATCATTACTGTCCTGTCCTGTAGGTCTTCCTGATATCATTACTGTCCTGTAGGTCTTCCTGATATCATTACTGTCCTGTAGGTCTTCCTGATATCATTACTGTCCTGTCCTGTAGGTCTTCCTGATATTATTACTGTCCTGTCCTGTAGGTCTTCCTGATACCATTACTGTCCTGTAGGTCTTCCTGATATCATTACTGTCCTATAGGTCTTCCTGATATCATTACTGTCCTGTCCTGTAGGTCTTCCTCATATCATTACTGTCCTGTAGGTCTTCCTCATATCATTACTGTCCTGTCCTGTAGGTCTTCCTGATATCATTACTGTCCTGTAGGTCTTCCTGATATCATTACTGTCCTGTCCTGTAGGTCTTCCTGATATCATTACTGTCCTGTAGGTCTTCCTGATATTTTTACTGTCCTGTAGGTCTTCCTCATATCATTACTGTCCTGTAGGTCTTCCTGATATCATTACTGTCCTGTCCTGTAGGTCTTCCTCATATCATTACTGTCCTGTAGGTCTCCTCATATCATTACCGTCCTGTAGGTCTCCTCATATCATTACTGTCCTATAGGTCTTCCTCATATCATTACTGTCCTGTAGGTCTTCCTTATATTATTACTGTCCTGTAGGTCTCCTCATATCATTACTGTCCTGTAGGTCTTCCTGATATCATTACTGTCCTGTAGGTCTCCTCATATCATTGCTGTCCTGTAGGTCTTCCTGATATCATTACTGTCATGTAGGTCTCCTCATATCATTACTGTCCTGTAGGTCTCCTCATGTCATTACTGTCCTGTAGGTCGCCTCATGTCATTACTGTCCTGTAGGTCTCCTCATATCATTGCTGTCCTGTAGGTCTTCCTGATATCATTACTGTCATGTAGGTCTCCTCATATCATTACTGTCCTGTAGGTCTCCTCATGTCATTACTGTCCTGTAGGTCGCCTCATGTCATTACTGTCAAGTGAGAGCTGATACGTTGTCGTGTGAGCGTGTTTGTGTGTGTTTTCCTGCGTGTTGGTGCGTGTGTGTGAGTATGATTGTGTGTGCTCGTGTCTGTGTTTGTGTGTTTGTGTGTGTGTGTGTGTGTGTGTGTGTGTGTGTGTGTGTGTGTGTGTGTGTGTGTGTGTGTGTGTGTGTCCTTGTGTGTGTGTGTCCGTGTGTGTGTATCCGTGTGTGTGTGTGTGTGTGTGTGTGTGTGTGTGTGTGTGTGTGTGTGTGTGTGTGTGTGTGTGTGTGTGTGTGTGTTAAGAACACTGAGGGGGGTTGGGCAGCCTGTCATATTACGGCTACCCAGGGATGTTTTCTAACTACTCACTGTGACCACCAGACTCCACCACTCTGTGTGTTCTGTTGTGGGCTGCATGAAGACACTGTTATGAACATAGAGACACTGTTATAAACATAGAGACAGTGTTATGAACATAAAGACAGTGTTATGAACATAGAGACACTGTTATAAACATAGAGACAGTGTTATGAACATAAAGACAGTGTTATGAACATAGAGACAGTGTTATAAACATAGAGACAGTGTTATGAACATAGAGACAGTGTTATAAACATAGAGACAGTGTTATGAACATAGAGACACTGTTATAAACATAGAGACAGTGTTATGAACATAAAGACAGTGTTATGAACATAGAGACAGTGTTATAAACATAGAGACAGTGTTATGAACATAGAGACAGTGTTATGAACATAGAGACAGTGTTATGAACATAGAGACAGTGTTATGAACATAGAGACAGTGTTATAAACATAGAGACAGTGTTATGAACATAGAGACAGTGTTATAAACATAGAGACAGTGTTATGAACATAGAGACACTGTTATAAACATAGAGACAGTGTTATGAACATAGAGACAGTGTTATAAACATAGAGACAGTGTTATGAACATAGAGACAGTGTTATGAACATAGAGACAGTGTTATGAACATAGAGACAGTGTTATGAACATAGAGACAGTGTTATGAACATAGAGACAGTGTTATAAACATAGAGACAGTGTTATGAACATAGAGACAGTGTTATAAACATAGAGACAGTGTTATGAACATAGAGACACTGTTATAAACATAGAGACAGTGTTATGAACATAAAGACAGTGTTATGAACATAGAGACAGTGTTATAAACATAGAGACAGTGTTATGAACATAGAGACAGTGTTATAAACATAGAGACAGTGTTATGAACATAAAGACAGTGTTACGGTCATAGAGACAGTGTTATGAACATAAAGACAGTGTTATGAACATAGAGACAGTGTTATAAACATAGAGACAGTGTTATGAACATAGAGACAGTGTTATGAACATAGAGACAGTGTTATGAACATAGAGACAGTGTTATGAACATAGAGACAGTGTTATAAACATAGAGACAGTGTTATGAACATAGAGACAGTGTTATAAACATAGAGACAGTGTTATGAACATAGAGACAGTGTTATAAACATAGAGACAGTGTTATAAACATAGAGACAGTGTTATAAACATAGAGCCAGTGTTATAAACATAGAGACAGTGTTATAAACATAGAGACAGTGTTATAAACATAGAGACAGTGTTATAAACATAGAGACAGTGTTATGAACATAGAGACAGTGTTATGAACATAGAGACAGTGTTATAAACATAGAGCCAGTGTTATAAACATAGAGCCAGTGTTATAAACATAGAGACAGTGTTATAAACATAGAGACAGTGTTATAAACATAGAGACAGTGTTATAAACATAGAGACAGTGTTATGAACATAGAGACAGTGTTATAAACATAGTGCCAGTGTTATAAACATAGAGACAGTGTTATAAACATAGAGACAGTGTTATGAACATAGAGACAGTGTTATAAACATAGAGACAGTGTTATAAACATAGAGCCAGTGTTATAAACATAGAGACAGTGTTATAAACATAGAGACAGTGTTATAAACATAGAGACAGTGTTATAAACATAGAGACAGTGTTATAAACATAGAGACAGTGTTATGAACATAGAGACAGTGTTATGAACATAACATTCCTTTTAAGAACTGTTTTCTTTCACCGCGCCAAGAACAACAGTCTGCCTGCCAACTCGTTGTGTTGACGAGGTTCCCATGGCAACCCAGTACGGCCAATGAGAGTCTAAATGTAAATCTGTTGTGTTTTAATTCAGGGAATGGCCTTAGGAAACGGACCAAACTAAATAAACCACTAGTGGACAGGAATGGCAGGACTACAGGGACACATACGTACAGAGTCATTCAGCAGACATAGAGGTTAGTTGTTGTGTGGAGGGGGACAATTCCCCCCCCCCCCCATACAGTAGTTTAACCGTACGTGGCTTAAAACCGTCAAAAGGATAAAAGTACAAGATCGCAAAGATAAAGATCAATTATGACGACTCGTAAAAATCCCAAACTCAAAAGGTAATAAGGTAACCATAACAACGTAGAAGTAGAAGGTCAGGATAAGATTGTTAGAATGTGAGAAATCGTCTTCGGGCAAGTTCTCAGTGTTTCCTTGAGTGTGTCAATGCAAATGTAGAAGTTCCACAACAATCACATAACGGAGTGGGAAGACCAAACTAAACCAATAAACGCTTTGGGTGGGAGGCAGGTGTCAGTTTAAATGCACGGAGCACCAGAAAATGCCCCCACCCCCAAAAAATAAAAAACTCAGGCTTCAAACTTGTACGCCACATTCCCACTCAACCCAACTAGATTGCCTGTCACATCTGACACAGCTCGTCAAGAGTTCTCCTTCACTGCTCATGGGCAACACAGAGGGTCAAAAGACCAAGTACAATGGCCCAACCCTTTATTTTCGTCTTGCGAGCAGCAGATATTGAACTCTTGAAATGACAGCAGAGCGGTGTGGTAAAATAGCTGCCATAGAAACAGATGCTGCCCAATGACTGTTCAGTCAGAGGGAAGAAAACACAGCCCTGCCTTTCTTAGTCAGATGTCAAGGCCCTGCCTTTCTTAGTCAGATGTCAAGGTCCTGCCTTTCTTAGTCAGATGTCAAGGTCCTGCCGTTCTTAGTCAGATGTCAAGGTCCTGCCGTTCTTAGTCAGATGTCAAGGTCCTGCCTTTCTTAGTCAGATGTCAAGGCCCTGCCTTTCTTAGTCAGATGTCAAGGCCCTGCCTTTCTTAGTCAGATGTCAAGGCCCTGCCTTTCTTAGTCAGATGTCAAGGTCCTGCCTTTCTTAGTCAGATGTCAAGGTCCTGCCTTTCTTAGTCAGATGGCAAGGCCCTGGATCATGTCAAGGTCCTGGATCATGTCAAGGTCCTGGATCATGTCAAGGTCCTGGATCATGTCAAGGTCCTGGATCATGTCAAGGTCCTGGATCATGTCAAGGTCCTGTATCATGTCAAGGTCCTGTATCATATCAAGGTCCTGGATCATGTCAAGGTCCTGTATCATGTCAAGGTCCTGGATCATGTCAAGGTCCTGTATCATGTCAAGGTCCTGGATCATGCTCTGACATTCTGAACAAGCTTAATGCCAAGAGACAAATGAAATCAACCGTTGTCCCCTTTTTCTGGGGATTTATTTTTTAGGTTTGAGATAGTTATTCAAATTAAATGCTATTATTGTATTTATGTCAAGGTTCAACAGAACTGTATTTTATGATATATTTTTTTTACATGTTTGAAAAAATAGAAATAGTGGAAACATTTCCAAATGTCTGTTAAGGTGACCTGACATGACCAGCGTTGATATAGGCCTTCAGCCTGCCACGGTGTGGATGTGGCAACACACTGGATGGTGGAAACATTTCCTAATGTCTGTTAAGGTGACCTGACATGACCAGCGTTGATATAGGCCTTCAGCCTGCCACGGTGTGGATGTGACAACACACTGGATGGTGGAACACTGTGGCAGCAGACCAGCATGGTGTGGATGTGACAACACACTGGATGGGGGAACACTGTGGCAGCAGACCAGCACGGTGTGGATGTGGTGGATGTGACAACACACTGGATGGGGGAACACTGTGGCAGCAGACCAGCACGGTGTGGATGTGACAACACACTGGATGGTGGAACACTGTGGCAGCAGACCAGCCGGTTCAACCTGTATTCTCCTTGCTCTCGTCCACCGGAAGAAAACAATTAAACTGTCAAAAAATGGGAATTGTCCTGTCGTCAACAACAACAACAAGAAAACAATATGTCTCTACATCCACAAGCAGCATCAGATATATCATATCTAAGTCTAAGCATTTCCCTCAACCTGTAATTCCACGGTTGGGACCGGACCACTGGACCATTGTGATATGCTGTCTGAAGGACAACTGGGTGGGGGTGGGGGGGCGGGGGGGTCAGCGACGCTCCAAAGGCTGAATGTGGCATTTCAGAGACAGACATTAATGAACAATAGCGGCCATTTGTTATAAAAGGAAAGGTTGTTGAGCGGTAGGTCCCTGCCTTCAGATTCAGGGCAGACCCCAATCTAAAGACCATTCATATCATGACAAGTCTAAACACAGACTGCTGAATAACAGCACTGGACAAACTGGACAAAAAATACTGTATTTAAAAAAAAAAAAAAAAAAAAAAATATATATATATATATATATATATATATATATATATATATGTTACAATAACTAAATTGAGGTTTGCTCAGACAATCTTTATAATTACAAATGAGAATTGTAGCGATGGTACTTCTGTTGATCTGAACACATTGTGGTGTTGCTCGAGCCAAACGGCAGGACAGTAAACTACACAGGCCTTGATGACCAATTTAACAAGGGACTGATTCTTCTCTTCCTCTGACTGGTCAGATTAAGACACTGCTGCATCACTACGGTGATGATAATATGAATAACAACAGTTACACACACACACAACATGACAACTACAACTACACACACACAACACAACATGACAACTACAACTACACACACACAACACAACATGACAACTACAACTACACACACAACACAACTACAACTACAACTACACACACACAACACAACATGACAACTACAACTACACACACACAACACAACATGACAACTACAACTATGACAACTACACACACACAACACAACATGACAACTACAACACACACAACACAACACACACACAACACAACATGACAACTACAACTACACACACACAACACAACATGACAACTACAACTACACACACACAACACAACATGACAACTACAACTACAACTACACACACACAACACAACATGACAACTACAACTACACACACACAACACAACATGACAACTACAACTACACACACACAACACAACATGACAACTACAACTACACACACACAACACAACATGACAACTACAACTACAACACACACACACAACACAACATGACAACTACAACTACACACACACACAACACAACATGACAACTACAACCACACACACACACAACACAACATGACAACTACAACTACACACACACACAACACAACATGACAACTACAACTACACACACACACAACACAACATGACAACTACAACAACACACACACACAACACAACATGACAACTACAACTGACAACACACACACAACACAACATGACAACTACAACTACACTACACACAACTACACACAACACAACATGACAACTACAACTACACACACACAACACAACATGACAACTACAACTACACACAACACAACATGACAACTACAACTACACACACACACAACATGACAACTACAACTACACACACACAACACAACATGACAACTACAACTACACACACACACACAACACAACATGACAACTACAACTACACACACACAACACAACATGACAACTACAACTACACACACACAACACAACATGACAACTACAACTACACACAACACACAACACAACATGACAACTACACACACACACACAACACAACATGACAACTACAACTACACACACACACAACACAACATGACAACTACAACTACACACACACAACACAACATGACAACTACACACAACACAACACAACACAAACATACACACACACAACACAACTGACAACTACAACACACAACACAACATGACAACTACAACTACACACACACAACACAACATGACAACTACACACACACACAACACAACATGACAACTACAACTACACACACACACAACACAACATGACAACTACAACTACACACACACAACACAACATGACAACTACAACTACACACACAACACAACATGACAACTACAACTACACACAACTACACACACACAACATGACAACTACAACTACACACAACTACACACACACAACATGACAACTACAACTACACACAACACAACACAACATGACAACTACAACT
>NC_088405.1:7572664-7632664 GCF_034236695.1 Oncorhynchus nerka
TACCACACAGGGGGATCCAGGGTTGGCATGCCTGCTTCACTGCAAACTACCACACAGGGGGATCCAGGGTTGGCATGCCTGCTTCACTGCAAACTACCACACAGGGGGATCCAGGGTTGGCATGCCTGCTTCACTGCAAACTACCACACAGGGGGATCCAGAGCTGGCATGCCTGCTTCACTGCAAACTACCACACAGTGGGATCCAGAGCTGGCATGCTTGCTTCACTGCAAACTACCACACAGGGGGATCCAGAGGTGGCATATCTGCTTCGCTGCAAACTACCACACAGGGGGATCCAGAGGTGGCATATCT
The DNA here is from genome assembly GCF_034236695.1 of Oncorhynchus nerka. Taxonomy (NCBI): domain Eukaryota; kingdom Metazoa; phylum Chordata; class Actinopteri; order Salmoniformes; family Salmonidae; genus Oncorhynchus; species Oncorhynchus nerka. The sequence continues at coordinate 7,572,980 of NC_088405.1, forward strand.
GCTTCACTGCAAACTACCACACAGGGGGATCCAGGGCTGGCATTGGACAAACTGAGAAAATGCTATCCTCAACATCTCCCCAAATCTCCCCTTTTGACATCCCAATAAAACTTTCATGAATTGACAGAAAGGGGTTGTCTTCTCAGACCCATTGATTGACAGAAAGGGGTTGTCTTCTCAGACCCATTGATTGACAGAAAGGGGCTGTCTTCTCAGGCCCATTGATTGACAGAAAGGGGCTGTCTTCTCGGACCCATTTATTGACAGAAAGGGGCTGTCTTCTCAGACCCATTGATTGACAGAAAGGGGCTGTCTTCTCGAGCCCATTGATTGACGGAAAGGGGCTGTCTTCTCAGACCCATTGATTGACAGAAAGGGGCTGTCTTCTCAGACCCATTGATTGACAGAAAGGGGCTGTCTTCTCGGACCCATTGATTGACAGAAAGGGGCTGTCTTCTCGGACCCATTTATTGACAGAAAGGGGCTGTCTTCTCAGACCCATTGATTGACAGAAAGGGGCTGTCTTCTCGGACCCATTGATTGACAGAAAGGGGCTGTCTTCTCGGACCCATTTATTGACAGAAAGGGGCTGTCTTCTCAGACCCATTGATTGACAGAAAGGGGTTGTCTTCTCAGACCCATTGATTGACAGAAAGGGGTTGTCTTCTCAGACCCATTGATTGACAGAAAGGGGCTGTCTTCTCGAACCCATTGATTGACAGAAAGGGGCTGTCTTCTCAGACCCATTGATTGACAGAAAGGGGCTGTCTTCTCAGACCCATTGATTGACAGAAAGGGGCTGTCTTCTCGGACCCATTGATTGACCATGGGAAGACAAAAAAATGAATAATACAAAATCCCACCCGGGACCAACAATGCTCTTTCCTTTCTGTCCTTCCAAACTACACGTAGCTGAAGACATAACATCTCCAGAGGAAAACCTAAATGTTCTGCTCTCCAAATGTTGTCCTCTACCTGTCCACTGGCGTACATGACAGAACATGGGATTTTTCTGGGAGAGAAAGGGCTTCTATATTTTCCCAGGATGCTGTGCTCTGTGTGTGTGTGTGACTCCAGTCGACCAGCATGACGCTTTCCACAATAAAGTGCTATGCTCTCTGGTGCTTGGGGAAATGTAAACTACAGTTTTTACTCCAAATTCACAGTCCCCTCTGCTAGGCTGCCATCTCCTCAGACCCACAGTGAACCCCTACCATAAAGACTATTTAATGAGTGCTTTGGTAAATCATGACAACATGAGTAGGGGAACCAGGACAGAGTCATTTCTTTTGATATTATGTACAACCAGTACATTGTGTTTACAAACCACAGTGGTCCCAAAAACAAAATAGTTTGCTCCAGATCCAGAACATTGGGGTTACCCTTTCTGTGAAAGCCGCTGTGAGAGCTCTGTGAGTTCAGACTGAACCATGATGAAATAGACTGTTGCTCGTCGCATCTCTACGAATCCTGAGACTGAAGAAGGAGGCCGGAACCAAAACCAGTCTCCTAAATAACACAATTCAGATAACGTTGACAGCCAAACAGACGGTATATCACATATGGAAGGTAAACGGAACATTCTACGGAACACATTTAGAGAACAAAGGGTTCCAAAAGTGTTCTTAGGCTGTTATGTAGAACCCTCTGTGGAAAGGGTTCTACACGGAACTCAAAAGGGTTCTTAGGCTGTCCCCATAGGAGAAACCTTTTTTGGTTCCAGGTAGAACCCTTTTAGGTTTCATGTAGAACCCTCTGTGGAAAGGGTTCTACACGGAACTCAAAAGGGTTCTACCTGGAACCAAAAAGGTTTATTCTCAGGGTTCTCCTATGGGGACAACTGAAGATCCCTTTGAGGGTTCTAGAAAGCACCTTTATATATATATACACCATATTCCCAGTTCCGTTCCTCTCTTTTTAACTAGAAATGAAAGACACTGGCTTGTCATTCAAAAATAACATCATGTTAAAATACAATCCAACACAGCATTTCAGACTGTTCACAAAGGAATTCATTATTGGACCACTTAACCATATTTCAATTTGACACTTTTCCTATTTTGGAGTTTGAAGTGGAATTTCCCTCCAGCCTTTGTAGCACCCTCCTTTACAACCCTGCCAACGAGCCTGATACCCGAAGCCAACAAAAGCATTTTAAATCACTCATTTGCTTTCAGGAAGTTTAATTACGTTTTGAAAAGGCTATTCCTGCTATATAATAGCTTCCAATTGTTTCAGCTTGATCTATCTGGTCCTTGCAAATAAAATCTACAGAATGTGACAATATTCGCCGGATTAATCCCTTTTGAAATTGTAACATGCTTTTCGAAATACCAAATAAAAAGGGCCTTGCAATGTTGTTGATTTAGTGGAGAAGCTTCTCAGCGTTTTTTCACAGTTCCCATTATTATGCATATCCAGGTAGAACGTTAATTAACCCAATGCTTAAGCTAATTATGATAGCAGAATGCTATCAACCAAACGCTTTCAGTCAGACAGCTGTCCAGGATTTCATTTGCTAATCATTTTTCTTTTGCCTGAGCATATGGTACGTTTTCCTGCTATCAGAGGAACAACAAACAGCTGAAAATCATTAACTAATAACAATGTGCGTGAAATCGGGGAGCGTTTTTTTTTTAGAAGGATTTGTGTGGAGAAACAAAAAAGCCAGACAAACACTATAAGAAGTCATTATTATTTTTTTGGTTTCTGCCACTTAGAAATGTAAGCTGATAGCAATATGTATGTATGACAGGACTACAGATACAACAATTCATTGTTTATATTTATATGCAAATGAGACAGAATGTTTGTTTATCCATTTTATGTTAATATGATATTGCCAATGCCAACACGCCCCAGCAGGACTGTATCTGTTCAACGGGGATCACCCTTGTTAATTCCCTGAGCGTTTTCATATGTGTGGTTCTACCCGCCGTGTTTAAAAGGGTCAAAAGTTTAGATTTTACAACCTCAGTCTCCAAACGTAGCGGGTAAAAACACAACGCTGTTCAACAGAACTGGGATTGTTCTTATCGTAAACAATCAATATATTAAAATCTCCAGAACATCAGACATTGCCCAGTTCTTTAATATGTATGTACATTGTGTGATTTTTCTTGATTTCAACCCAAAGCTATATGTTTATTGGTTAACAAACTGAGCAGGGTTAGTAAGGTACTCTAAAAGGTGTTTATTGGTTAACAAACTGAGCAGGGTTATTAAGGTCCTCTGAAAGGTGTTTATTGGTTAACAAACTGAGCAGTGTTAGTAAGGTCCTCTGAAAGGCGTTTATTGGTTAACAAACTGAGCAGGGTTAGTAAGGTCCTCTGAAAGGCGTTTATTGGTTAACAAACTGAGCAGGGTTAGTAAGGTCCTCTAACTGAGCAGGGTTAGTAAGGTCCTCTAACTGAGCAGGGTTAGTAAGGTCCTCTAACTGAGCAGGGTTAGTAAGGTCCTCTAACTGAGCAGGGTTAGTAAGGTCCTCTGAAAGGCATTTATTGGTTAACAAACTGAGCAGGGTTAGTAAGGTCCTCTAAAAGGTGTTTATTGGTTAACAAACTGAGCAGGGTTAGTAAGGTCCTCTAACTGAGCAGGGTTAGTAAGGTCCTCTAACTGAGCAGGGTTAGTAAGGTCCTCTAACTGAGCAGGGTTAGTAAGGTCCTCTAACTGAGCAGGGTTAGTAAGGTCCTCTAACTGAGCAGGGTTAGTAAGGTCCTCTAACTGAGCAGGGTTAGTAAGGTCCTCTAACTGAGCAGGGTTAGTAAGGTCCTCTAACTGAGCAGGGTTAGTAAGGTCCTCTAACTGAGCAGGGTTAGTAAGGTCCTCTAACTGAGCAGGGTTAGTAAGGTCCTCTAACTGAGCAGGGTTAGTAAGGTCCTCTAACTGAGCAGGGTTAGTAAGGTCCTCTAACTGAGCAGGGTTAGTAAGGTCCTCTAACTGAGCAGGGTTAGTAAGGTCCTCTAACTGAGCAGGGTTAGTAAGGTCCTCTAACTGAGCAGGGTTAGTAAGGTCCTCTAACTGAGCAGGGTTAGTAAGGTCCTCTAACTGAGCAGGGTTAGTAAGGTCCTCTAACTGAGCAGGGTTAGTAAGGTCCTCTAACTGAGCAGGGTTAGTAAGGTCCTCTAACTGAGCAGGGTTAGTAAGGTCCTCTAACTGAGCAGGGTTAGTAAGGTCCTCTAACTGAGCAGGGTTAGTAAGGTCCTCTAACTGAGCAGGGTTAGTAAGGTCCTCTAACTGAGCAGGGTTAGTAAGGTCCTCTAACTGAGCAGGGTTAGTAAGGTCCTCTAACTGAGCAGGGTTAGTAAGGTCCTCTAACTGAGCAGGGTTAGTAAGGTCCTCTAACTGAGCAGGGTTAGTAAGGTCCTCTAACTGAGCAGGGTTAGTAAGGTCCTCTAACTGAGCAGGGTTAGTAAGGTCCTCTAACTGAGCAGGGTTAGTAAGGTCCTCTAACTGAGCAGGGTTAGTAAGGTCCTCTAACTGAGCAGGGTTAGTAAGGTCCTCTAACTGAGCAGGGTTAGTAAGGTCCTCTAACTGAGCAGGGTTAGTAAGGTCCTCTAACTGAGCAGGGTTAGTAAGGTCCTCTAACTGAGCAGGGTTAGTAAGGTCCTCTAACTGAGCAGGGTTAGTAAGGTCCTCTAACTGAGCAGGGTTAGTAAGGTCCTCTAACTGAGCAGGGTTAGTAAGGTCCTCTAACTGAGCAGGGTTAGTAAGGTCCTCTGAAAGGCCTTTATTGCTCTACATAACGCCGTGATCAGCCTGTAATGGTAACCTTCCTTGGGAAGTCACAATAAGTTTCTGCATAAACTCAAAGGGTTTTAGACGTCATCATCGGTCAATGGAAGACGTTGTGTAAAAAGCAGCATAACGACGTGACTAGATTCTCTTTTTCGTTAAGTGTCCGACGTGATGAGAGAGTCGTTTGCACATCATTTTACGTAATCAACGTGTCCTGTTCTGTTAGAGAGAAAAAAAACACCAACCGAACACAGAGACGGACAACAGAAAGTAGAAAAACCTTGAAGCCGCCCTGTAGACCTGGGATGAGTGATACAAGCAACACTTCCCAACATGGACCAGGAAACTAACTCTACGTCTCATACAACACTTCCCAACATGGACCAGGAAACTAACTCTACGTCTCATACAACACTTCCCAACAGGAACCAGGACATCAAACTAACTCTACGTCTCATACAATACTTCCCAACATGGACCAGGAAATCAAACTAACTCTACGTCTCATACAACACTTCCGAACATGAACCAGGAAATCAAACTAACTCTACGTCTCATACAACACTTCCGAACATGAACCAGGAAATCAAACTAACTCTACGTCTCATACAACACTTCCCAACATGGACCAGGAAATCAAACTAACTCTACGTCTCATACAACACTTCCCAACATGAACCAGGAAATCAAACTAACTCTACGTCTCATACAACACTTCCCAACATGGACCAGGAAATCAAATTAACTCTACGTCTCATACAACACTTCCCAACATGGACCAGGAAATCAAACTAACTCTACGTCTCATACAACACTTCCCAACATGGACCAGGAAATCAAACTAACTCTACGTCTCATACAACACTTCCCAACATGGACCAGGAAATCAAACTAACTCTACGTCTCATACAACACTTCCCAACATGGACCAGGAAATCAAACTAACTCTACGTCTCATACAACACTTCCCAACATGGACCAGGAAATCAAACTAACTCTACGTCTCATACAACACTTCCCAACATGGACCAGGAAATCAAACTAACTCTACGTCTCATACAACACTTCCCAACATGGACCAGGAAATCAAACTAACTCTACGTCTCATATAACACTTCCCAACATGGACCAGGAAATCAAACTAACTAACTCTCATACAACACGTCTCATACAACACTTCCCAACATGGACCAGGAAATCAAACTAACTCTACGTCTCATACAACACTTCCCAACATGGACCAGGAAATCAAACTAACTCTACGTCTCATACAACACTTCCCAACATGGACCAGGAAATCAAACTAACTCTACGTCTCATACAACACTTCCCAACATGGACCAGGAAATCAAACTAACTCTACGTCTCATACAACACTTCCCAACATGGACCAGGAAATCAAACTAACTCTACGTCTCATACAACACTTCCCAACATGGACCAGGAAATCAAACTAACTCTACGTCTCATACAACACTTCCCAACATGGACCAGGAAATCAAACTAACTCTACGTCTCATACAACACTTCCCAACATGAACCCGGAAATCAAACTAACTCTACGTCTCATACAACACTTTCCAACATGGACCAGGAAATCAAACTAACTCTACGTCTCATACAACACTTCCCAACATGAACCAGGAAATCAAACTAACTCTACATCTCATACAACACTTCCCAACATGGACCAGGACATCAAACTAACTCTACGTCTCATACAACACGTGGCAACAGCTTCATGAAACAGTTCTATGTAGAACCTCACCTGCTAAATTGCTTTTTTTTCTCCGGCCCTTCCACTTCACCGCCCGCCTGCCTGGATGACTGACAAATTGATCGGAATATTGGAAAATAATACCAAAATATGTCTGAGTGGGGTTTCTTCCAGGATTTCGAATTTTTCACTGGAGACAAGAGAGGGAAAAGGGGGTTCAGTCAGGTTTTCAGTTCTCACTCTCTCTGCCTGTATGTAACGAGTCTGTATCTCATTGAGGGGTTCAGTCAGGTTTTCAGTTCTCACTCTCTTTGCCTGTATGTAATGAGTCATGCTATATGTCAAACACTCTGTACGGACGTAAACAAAAAATGTGACTTTTTTTTCCGGACAGCAACTAAAAGCAATGAGAAGCCGGTACATAAGCAAGTCAAGGAGTGGGAATATAGCCCTGCAGATTATGTTGTTGAGGGGTAATACATTCATACTTCTTATGTTGCCTTCAGGGCTCTCATTAAATGCCGGGCAGTTTATTACAGACACCCTTGCTGCTTTCAGTAAAGTTATACACACAGAGCTACAGTACAGAACTACAGTACAGCGAGCTACAGTACAGATCTACAGTACCGAGAGCTACATTACAGAGCTACAGTACAGAGAGCTACAGTACAGAGGTACAGTACAGAGAGCTACAGTACAGAGATCTACAGTACCGAGAGCTACATTACAGAGGTACAGTACAGAGAGCTACAGTACAGAGGTACAGTACAGAGAGCTACAGAACAGAGAGCTACAGTACAGAGAGCTACAGTACAAAGCTACAGTACAGAGCTACAGTACAGAGAGCTACAGTACAGAGAGCTACAGTACACAGTACAGCTACAGTACAGAGAGCTACAGTACAGAGAGCTACAGTACAGAGAGCTAAAGTACAGAGCTACAGTACAGAGCTATGGTACATTATTACAGATACCCTTGCTGCTTTCAGTAAAGTTATACACACAGAGCTACAGTACAGAGAGATGCAGTACATAGAGCTACAGTACAGCGAGCTACAGTACAGAGAGCTACAGTACAGAGCTACAGTACAGAGAGCTAAAGTACAGAGCTGCAGTACAGAGAGCTACAGTACAGAGGGCTACAGAACAGAGAGCTACAGTACAGAGCTACAGTACAGAGAGCTATAGAACAGAAAGCTACAGTACAGAGAGCTACAGTACAGAGCTGCAGTACAGAGAGCTACAGTACAGAGAGCTACAGTACAGAGCTGCAGTACAGAGAGCTACAGTACAAAGAGCTACAGTACAGAGAGCTACAGTACAGAGAGCTACAGAACAGAGAGCTACAGTACAGAGCTGCAGTACAGAGAGCTGCAGTACAGAGCTACAGTACAGAGAGCTACAGTACAGAGCTGCAGTACAGAGAGCTACAGTACAGAGAGCTACAGTACAGAGCTGCAGTACAGAGAGCTACAGTACAGAGAGCTACAGTACAACGAGCTACAGTACAGAGAGCTACAGTACAGAGAGCTACAGTACAGAGAGCTACAGAACAGAGAGCTACAGAACAGAGGGCTACAGTACAGAGAGCTACAGAACAGAGCTACAGTACAGAAAGCTACAGAACAGAGAGCTACAGTACAGAGAGCTACAGTACAGAGGGCTACAGTACAGAGAGCTACAGTACAGAGAGCTACAGAACAGAGAGCTACAGTACAGAGCTACAGTACAGAGAGCTATAGAACAGAAAGCTACAGAACAGATAGCTACAGAACAGAGAGCTACAGTACAGAGCTACAGAACAGAGAGCTACAGAACAGAGGGCTACAGTACAGAGAGCTACAGTACAGAGAGCTACAGAACAGAACTACAGTACCAGTACAGAGAGCTACAGTACAGAGAGCTACAGTACAGAGAGCTACAGAACAGAGAGCTACAGTACAGAGAGCTACAGTACAGAGAGCTACAGAACAGAGCTACAGTACAGAGCTACAGTACAGAGGGCTACAGAACAGAGTGCTACAGTACAGAGAGCTACAGAACAGAGCTACAGTACAGAGAGCTACAGAACAGAGCTACAGAACAGAGAGCTACAGAACAGAGAGCTACAGTACAGAGAGCTACAGTACAGAGGGCTACAGTACAGAGAGCTACAGAACAGAGCTACAGAACAGAGCTACAGCACAGAGAGCTACAGTACAGAGGGCTACAGCACAGAGAGCTACAGAACAGAGCTACAGAACAGAGCTACAGCACAGAGCTACAGCACTTATTTTAATACAATAAACCCATATCATCATGAAATAGTACTTGTTTTAAAAAAGCACTTCAGATGCAATATAGTATAGATATACTGATATATACTGAAATGGTAATAATGAAATTGTTTTAACACAAGAGAGAGAGAGAGAGAGAGAGAGAGAGAGAGAGAGAGAGAGAGAGAGAGAGCGAGAGAGCGAGAGAGAGGGAGAGAGACAGAGAGAGAGCGAGAGAGAGAGAGAGAGAGAGCGAGAGAGAGCGAGAGAGAGAGAGAGCGAGAGAGCGAGAGAGAGAGAGAGACAGAGAGAGAGAGAGAGAGAGAGAGAGAGAGAGGGGGAGATAGAGGAGAGAGAGAGAGACAGAGAGAGACAGAGAGAGACAGAGAGAGAGAGCGAGAGAGAGAGAGAGACAGAGAGACACAGAGAGAGACAGAGAGAGAGAGAGCGAGAGAGAGAGAGCGAGAGAGAGAGAGAGAGAGAGAGAGAGAGAGTGAGAGACAGAGGAGAGAGGGAGAGGGAGAGAGGTAGTGAGAGAGAGAGAGAGAGAGAGAGAGAGAGAGAGAGAGAGAGAGCGAGAGGAGAGAGGGAGAGAGCGAGAGCAAGAGAGAGAGCGAGAGAGAGAGAGAGAGAGAGAGAGAGAGAGAGAGAGAGAGAGAGAGAGAGAGAGAGAGAGAGAGAGAGAGAGCGAGAGAGGGAGAGGGAGAGAGGGAGAGGGAGAGAGAGAGAGAGACAGAGAGAGGAGAGCGAGAGAGAGAGAGAGAGCGAGAGAGAGAGAAGAGAGAGAGAGAGAGAGAGACAGAGGGACAGAGAGAGAGAGACAGAGGGAGAGGGAGAGAGGCAGAGGAGAGAGAGAGAGGAGAGAGAGAGAGGGAGAGGGAGAGAGGCTTTCTAAGTGGCAAGTCGTCCCAGTTTTACATTCCACGTGAGCTAAACCCTCTGTAGACCGTTCCTATTGTTCTCTCTCTCTCTCTGCCCTACAGAGGATGAATGTCGTCACATCTAAAACCTCCTTAAACGGTCAAATATCAGAAAATAACCAAATCACCGATGATAAATATACCGTTATACTCTAAAATCAAGGGGAGTTTACAAAAACATAATCAATTCAGCTAATGAGTGCCCCCATCCACATATTGGATCTTTATATTCAGTTTGTCAAATCTCTTGGTAAATCAGTTTGTCAAAATCTCCGACCGATCCGATCTTCGGTTGTATTACTGTGAATTTCAATGACAGATGTTTGTAGCGGACAATACCTCTGTCAGAACAAAATGAGGTGATCTATCATTTTAAGATATGGTCTTCATATAGTGTTGACTGGAAGATATCACTTGCCTCCAGCCACATTTGACCAGGGAAATAGCAGTGGGATGTAGCAGTGATTTGTGTGGCATCGCTTTGCTATGATAAATGCCTTTTCCAGAACAGAGAAATATAGTATTTAATACGTCCAATATAGCTTTTCAATTCCATGTTTATATGAACCAGGTATAGTGTTGCTTTAAGCTCACATTCTCTGCCATCTCTATACATTTGTCAAATTGAAAATAGACTTTTTTTTTTTTTTTTACAGGAAATGTTCAGAATATTAAGCTATTAAGGAATTCTGCATTTTAGCTGACGATGGTTAAATCGTGATGCATAGAGGTTCCTGACCCCACATAATGTCAACCAATACCTTTTTTTTTTTTTTTTTTAAACAAGTGACCTTTATTAGTCCAAAACTGAACTCATAATTCAAACCTTTCTTGGTTTTCTATTGGTGGGTTTGGTAGGAATGAGAGGTTAGCTGATTTGCTTATAAATTCTGAATATGGCTTGACAACTCGCTGTGTCAGAGTGTCATTCGGAGCCTCGTGTATCAATGATGTCCATTAATTATAATCAGGCTGTTGTGTACAAAGTAGAGACTACAAACAATTGTAGAACGTGTTACCGGTATGGATACTAGTTCAGTGTTGGACAATTTGATCGTTATTTAAGTCCAGTATATATCATTATATTCCGATACCGTTAAGATTGGCTTTCTAAAATAACCAGAGCTTCCAAAAGAAATAGCAAAACATATTTAAGAAAGAATCTAATGATCTAAATGATGAATGGTATTTGCATTTGCTTGCTGAACCGTAAAACATAAATGAAACCAGTCAATGGAGATGAATAGGAAGAGAAATCTTGTCTAGAAGGTGTTTCTATAGGAGAGAATTCTGCACTCCTAATCCTAAACGCTCTCATTGGGCCTTAAATCGACATTAATTTTTTTTGTTGCCTAAACCATTGATTGCGTTGATATCGATGGGAGATTTGGGTTGGGAGGTTTGAGTTGTGTGTTTACCTCAACTTAGTATTCAACTGATTGATATTTCGCAGAAGATTGATCTCGTGGTCTTTAAAACCCTTAACGTGAACCCCATCTAGCTAATAAGTGTTCAATTTCAGCCCGACTGTTAAATCTGCCCTCCAGCCATTGTGCGTGAGGCTTAGGGGGTCCCTGACATGGAAGAGAGAGGAGTGATCTCCAATGATTAGTCTCTCAGCATCTCAACATGTTGTCAATTACACCATGGATTCGCCCACTTCACTAAATCTGACAGCACTGAGTGTTCTTGTCAGAAGTGTGTAATCCAGCTAGTAGCTGGCTGTGGGCTTGTTAAGGTGTCTGAGAATTAGAGGGTCGCTGAAGACACTCCTTATCCCCCCCTCCCCCACCCCCCACCCCCACTTCAGGAAAACTCAACTCGATCTGGATGAATGGTCTGGAATTACAATAAGGTTTCCTCAAGGTCTTTTTATTGACACTGAAACAACATACACGTTAATGAACAGAAGAACACGAGTTGTACAGAATGTTCGCTAGCTGTACAGACAGTATACTAACAGTACAGACAGTATACTAACAATACAGACAGTATACTAACAGTACAGACAGTATACTAACAGTACAGACAGTATACTAACAGTACAGACAGTATACTAACAGTACAGACAGTATACTAACTGTACAGACAGTATACTAACAGTACAGACAGTATACTAACAGTACAGACAGTATACTAACAGTACAGACAGTATACTAACAGTACAGACAGTATACTAACTGTACAGACAGTATACTAACAGTACAGACAGTATACTAACAGTACAGACAGTATACTAACTAACAGTACAGACAGTATACTAACAGTACAGACAGTATACTAACAGTACAGACAGTATACTAACTGTACAGACAGTATACTAACAGTACAGACAGTATACTAACAGTACAGACAGTATACTAACTGTACAGACAGTATACTAACAGTACAGACAGTATACTAACAGTACAGACAGTATACTAACAGTACAGACAGTATACTAACTGTACAGACAGTATACTAACAGTACAGACAGTATACTAACAGTACAGACAGTATACTAACAGTACAGACAGTATACTAACAGTACAGACAGTATACTAACAGTACAGACAGTATACTAACAGTACAGACAGTATACTAACAGTACAGACAGTATACTAACAATACAGACAGTATACTAACAGTACAGACAGTATACTAGCTGTACAGACAGTATACTGACAGCGAAGCTACCACTTTTAATTTGGTTGTTTTATATCTGTCGTTCTGCCCCTGAATAGGTAGTTAACCCACTGTTTCTAGACCAGTTAACCCACTGTTTCTAGACCAGTTAACCCACTGTTTCTAGACCAGTTAACCCACTGTTCCTAGGCCGTCATTGAAAATAAGTATTTGTTCTTAACTGACTTGCCTAGTTAAATAAAGGTAAAATAAAAAAATAAAAAAATAAATATGAGGTGACAGTAGATAACCTTTAATATGAAGGTGTTTACATACCTGTAGGTAGAACAACAGATTTTTACTTTGTCAGCTCAGGGATTTGATCCAACATCCTTTTGGTTACTAGTCCAACACTCTAACCACTAGGCGAACTGCCACCCCCATTTGAGGAATGCGATTCACCTACAGTATAGTAGTGTATTACATTTAGTCAAACGTAGTATTTGGTCCCATATTCCTAGCATACAATGACTACATCAAGCCTGTGACTCGACACATTAGTTGAATGCATTTGCAGTTTGTTTGTGTATAGATGTTGTGAAAGACTGGAGTATAGAGCCAAATTAAATATTTTAACTTCACTTGTCCAAATAAATATCTAGTATGGTATATACTAGTATCTAGTATATCTAGTATGGTATATACTAGTATCTAGTATATCTAGACTGGTATATACTGTATATCTAGACTGGTATATACTGTACGTTGATTTACCAGACTGTCAATGGATACAAACAATCCTCTTCTTGTGACAGTGACATGGGCTGGTGGTCTCATCGACCAATCAGGTTGGACTGTTGTGTAGTAATACAACAGTGATGAGGGCACTTCCTTGATAAGTGGCACAACGTTTGGATGGATAGTTTTGTCAGATGTATGCTTTATACGAAAGCAAGAATAAATAAAAAACATTTCACTTTTGAAAAGCAGACTCCCAATTTGAAAGTGACAAATGCATTTCAAAATGCTGTTAATGTTGCCATTGCGAGTCATTAGCATAGATTTCTCATCAACTTTGGGTTAGGATGCACCAGGGAGTAAAAGGTATGAAAAGAAATGCCGATCCAAAGCCATTTAAATTACCCCAAAAACGAATAGCGGTATTCAATCTACTCTCAGATGTTGAAATTAGGTTGTGTGACACTCATTGCATGTGCCGTCAAATTTCTCCTTTTGAGCTCAAATCTCTCTTCCAGAGAACCACATTTGCACGGATGGAGCCACTGACTAGCTACAGTTCTTCAGGGATCTGCAAAACATTTCCACAGTTTGATGAGAACGGTTCCACTCCATCACATCTATAGATTATTTTCAGCCTGTAAAATTTCACACTTTTATTAATCAAATCTTTTTTTTTCTTCTTTCGAGCCCTTCTCATCATCCACAGTACAGGTATGGCATCCTCGTCTTGAATTGGTTGTTGTGCGCACTATTTTCATACCCCATGGGGTAGCTCTGTCCTTCAGAGGGTTAAAGGGGAAGATGGAATGTGCCTTTCTGAACACTTAGCTCCTGGGGAACGTCCCCAGTATGGTATCTGTAAGGTTCTGCTCAAAGAAAAGAACGAAAGACAATCATATCACAATTAGAAATTATACTTTAAGTTATGACTTTAAGTTAACTACAGAGTATATAAGTCTAGTAGTGAGACAAAAAAATTATTTGATGCGTAAACAATTATACTACAGCTTTTCTGCCAAACTATTATATTGTATTGTAAACCATCATATTGTATTGTAAACTATCATATTGTATTGTAAACCATCATAGTGTAAACTATCATATTGTAAACCATCATATTGTATTGTAAACTATCATATTGTATTGTAAACCATCATATTGTAAACTATCATATTGTAAACCATCATATTGTATTGTAAACTATCATATTGTAAACTATCATATTGTATTGTGAACCATCATATTGTATTGTAAACCATCATATTGTATTGTAAACCATCATAGTGTATTGTAAACCATCATAGTGTATTGTAAACTATCATATTGTATTGTAAACCATCATATTGTATTGTAAACCATCATATTGTATTGTAAACCATCATAGTGTATTGTAAACTATCATATTGTATTGTAAACCATCATATTGTATTGTAAACTATCATATTGTATTGTAAACCATCATATTGTATTGTAAACTATCATATTGTATTGTAAACCATCATATTGTAAACTATCATATTGTATTGTGAACCATCATATTGTATTGTGAACCATCATATTGTATTGTAAACCATCATATTGTATTGTAAACTATCATATTGTATTGTAAACCATCATATTGTAAACTATCATATTGTATTGTGAACCATCATATTGTATTGTGAACCATCATATTGTATTGTAAACCATCATATTGTATTGTAAACCATCATATTGTAAACTATCATATTGTATTGTGAACCATCATATTGTATTGTGAACCATCATATTGTATTGTAAACCATCATATTGTATTGTAAACTATCATATTGTAAACTATCATATCATATTGTAATGTGAACCATCATATTGTAAACTATCATATTGTATTGTAAACCATCATATTGTATTGTAAACTATCATAGTGTATTGTAAACCATCATAGTGTATTGTAAACCATCATAGTGTATTGTAAACTATCATATTGTATTGTAAACCATCATATTGTATTGTAAACCATCATATTGTAAACTATCATATTGTATTGTAAACTATCATATTGTATTGTAAACCATCATATTGTATTGTAAACCATCATATTGTAAACCATCATATTGTAAACCATCATATTGTATTGTGAACCATCATATTGTATTGTAAACTATCATAGTGTATTGTAAACTATCATATTGTATTGTAAACTATCATATTGTATTGTAAACTATCATAGTGTATTGTAAACCATCATATTGTATTGTAAACTATCATATTGTAAACCATCATATTGTATTGTAAACTATCATATTGTATTGTGAACTATCATATTGTATTGTGAACCATCATATTGTATTGTGAACCATCATATTGTATTGTAAACCATCATATTGTATTGTAAACCATCATATTGTAAACTATCATATTGTATTGTGAACCATCATATTGTATTGTGAACCATCATATTGTATTGTAAACCATCATATTGTATTGTAAACTATCATATTGTAAACTATCATATCATATTGTAATGTGAACCATCATATTGTAAACTATCATATTGTATTGTAAACCATCATATTGTATTGTAAACTATCATAGTGTATTGTAAACCATCATAGTGTATTGTAAACCATCATAGTGTATTGTAAACTATCATATTGTATTGTAAACCATCATATTGTATTGTAAACCATCATATTGTAAACTATCATATTGTATTGTAAACTATCATATTGTATTGTAAACCATCATATTGTATTGTAAACCATCATATTGTAAACCATCATATTGTAAACCATCATATTGTATTGTGAACCATCATATTGTATTGTAAACTATCATAGTGTATTGTAAACTATCATATTGTATTGTAAACTATCATATTGTATTGTAAACTATCATAGTGTATTGTAAACCATCATATTGTATTGTAAACTATCATATTGTAAACCATCATATTGTATTGTAAACTATCATATTGTATTGTAAACTATCATAGTGTATTGTAAACCATCATATTGTATTGTGAACCATCATATTGTATTGTAAACTATCATATTGTATTGTAAACCATCATATTGTATTGTAAACCATCATATTGTATTGTGAACCATCATATTGTATTGTAAACTATCATATTGTATTGTAAACTATCATATTGTAAACCATCATATTGTATTGTAAACTATCATATTGTATTGTGAACCATCATATTGTATTGTAAACTATCATATTGTATTGTAAACCATCATATTGTAAACTATCATATTGTATTGTGAACCATCATATTGTATTGTGAACCATCATATTGTATTGTAAACCATCATATTGTAAACTATCATAGTGTATTGTAAACCATCATATTGTATTGTAAACCATCATAGTGTATTGTAAACTATCATATTGTAAACTATCATATTGTATTGTAAACTATCGTATTGTATTGTAAACCATCATATTGTATTGTAAACCATCATATTGTATTGTAAACCATCATATTGTATTGTAAACTATCATATTGTAATGTGAACCATCATATTGTATTGTAAACCATCATATTGTATTTTTAAACCATCATATTGTATTGTAAACTATCATATTGTATTGTAAACCATCATATTGTATTGTAAACCATCATATTGTATTGTAAACCATCATATTGTATTGTAAACCATCATATTGTATTGTGAACCATCATATTCTATTGTAAACCATCATATTGTATTGTAAACCATCATATTGTATTGTAAACCATCACAGTGTATTGTAAACCATCATATTCTATTGTAAACCATCATATTGTATTGTAAACCATCATATTGTATTGTAAACCATCATATTGTATTGTAAACCATCATATTGTAAACTATCATATTGTATCGTAAACTATCATATTGTAAACTATCATATTGTAAACCATCATATTGTAAACCATCATATTGTATTGTGAACCATCATATTGTATTGTAAACCA
Source organism: Oncorhynchus nerka (assembly GCF_034236695.1). Classification (NCBI taxonomy): domain Eukaryota; kingdom Metazoa; phylum Chordata; class Actinopteri; order Salmoniformes; family Salmonidae; genus Oncorhynchus; species Oncorhynchus nerka. The sequence continues at coordinate 7,589,902 of NC_088405.1, forward strand.
TCCATCATATTGTATTGTAAACCATCATAGTGTATTGTAAACTATCATATTGTATTGTGAACCATCATATTGTATTGTAAACTATCATATTGTATTGTAAACTATCATATTGTATTGTAAACTATCATATTGTAAACTATCATATCATATTGTATTGTAAACTATCATATTGTAAACCATCATATTGTATTGTAAACCATCGTATTGTATTGTAAACTATCATATTGTAAACTATCATATCATATTGTATTGTAAACTATCATATTGTAAACCATCATATTGTATTGTAAACCATCATATTGTATTGTAAACCATCATATCATATTGTAAACCATCATATCATATTGTAAACCATCATATTGTATTGTAAACCATCATATCATATTGTAAACCATCATATTGTATTGTAAACCATCATATTGTATTGTAAACCATCATATCATATTGTAAACCATCATATTGTATTGTAAACCATCGTATTGTATTGTAAACTATCATATTGTAAACTATCATATCATATTGTATTGTAAACTATCATATTGTAAACCATCGTATTGTATTGTAAACCATCATATTGTATTGTAAACCATCATATTGTATTGTAAACCATCATATTGTATTGTAAACCATCATATCATATTGTAAACCATCATATTGTATTGTAAACCATCATATTGTATTGTAAACCATCATATTGTAAACCATCATATTGTATTGTAAACCATCATATTGTATTGTAAACCATCATATTGTAAACCATCATATTGTATTGTAAACCATCATATTGTATTGTGAACCATCATATTGTATTGTAAACCATCATATTGTATTGTAAACTATCATATTGTAAACCATCATATTGTATTGTAAACTATCATATTGTATTGTAAACCATCATATTGTATTGTAAACTATCATATTGTATTGTAAACTATCATATTGTATTGTAAACCATCATATTGTATTTTTAAACCATCATATTGTATTGTAAACCATCATATTGTATTGTAAACCATCATATTGTAAACCATCATATTGTATTGTAAACTATCATAGTGTATTGTAAACCATCATATTGTATTGTAAACTATCATATTGTATTGTAAACTATCATATTGTATTGTAAACCATCATATTGTATTGTAAACCATCATATTGTATTGTACTGTGTTTTGGTCGTTTTGCAAATTCTCTTCCATGAACACAACTATTTCCTTTACCATTGTCAGTGTGTGTGTTGTGTACAGTACAGGGGACCTGTGTTATCTCCTCTGAGTCTTCATCCTGTGGGAGTTTGTTTTATTGTTCTTAACAACAGCAGTAATGCACGGCGTCTTTGATGACCCAAATAGATATAGGACATGTCTTTTTTTATATTTTATTTAACTAGGCAAGTCAGTTAATTAAGAACAAATTCTTATTCAAAATGACGGCCTAAACTGACTGAAAACTTTTACTGTGTTTTTGTGTTTTAATCACCGGAGACACTTATTGATAATTATTTAGTTTGTTTTTTTGTGAACTTTGAAAAAGGAGCAAGATTTTGGAGACAGTCCAAATTTCAGTGCCTTCAGCTCAGCGTTTTGAGGGTAAATTCAAGCCAACAGAAAGAAAAGGCCAGGTTAGGAGTACCAACTTGTTATTTAAGAGCCAAACACTTGACATTTTACTCATTTGAATAGTTTGAACCAAAGCCACCAATGACAACGCTTAGAATGTCACATTTCTACCCCAGACTTTGGAACAAGGAACCCCTGTGAAAAAATCCTTGGGTGCTCCTCAAGATGACACCAACAAAAACACAATGGAGTCCAAATGGCGTGGCGAATACATGGGTCAAGTCTCGGGAAGAAAAAAACATCAAATAACAGGCTTCATTTCATTCCCTTGAAAATCCCTTTCTCTATCTAAGGTCAACAGACTTTCTTTCAAAGCAGTGACTATAATGAGTTAAAGGGGGCTTAGGGCTTTATGGCACAATGCCTGGCTGGGCCTCTTAGCTCAGCATCACCACACTGAGTGACAGAAGGCAGCTGGCAGACCACCGCCAGGCTTCTTCCTGTCCTGGAAGAGATGCCTTGGTCCAGCCAACAGCATTCACGTCTACTCCTCAATTCAGACAATCACTCTTGTCTTTGTACCAAATAATGTTTGAGGAGCTTAACTGTGTGGAAACATAGATGATACACAAACCAACACTCATGTTTAGAAGAGCTTAACGGGGTGGAAACATCAATTATACTATATTTTAGGAGTGTTGACTTTGGATTTATCAGTACAGTTTTTCGATATCCTCCTGAGACCTGTTAACATACTTGTTTGGGGTAAAATAAAATAGATATTTGTTTTAAATATATTTTTATTTATATTTTATTGTAATGACAAAATCATCCACTGCAGTGGTTATTAGGACATACATCTGAACATTACAGTCAATGGGAACAGTAGGTGAAACACATTAACATTACAGTCAATGGGGACAGTAGGTGGAACATTACAGTCAATGGGTACAGTAGGTGGAACACATTAACATTACAGTCAATGGGAACAGTAGGTGAAAAACATTAACATTACAGTCAATGGGTACAGTAGGTGGAACATTACAGTCAATGGGTACAGTAGGTGGAACACATTAACATTACAGTCAATGGGTACAGTAGGTGAAACACATTAACATTACAGTCAATGGGTACAGTAGGTGAAACACATTAACATTACAGTCAATGGGTACAGTAGGTGAAATACATTACAGTCAATGGGTACAGTAGGTGAAATACATTAACATTACAGTCAATGGGTACAGTAGGTGGAACACATTACAGTCAATGGGGACAGTAGGTGGAACACATTAACATTACAGTCAATGGGTACAGAAGGTGAAAACATTAACATTACAGTCAATGGGTACAGTAGGTGAAAACATTAACATTACAGTCAATGGGTACAGTAGGTAAACATTAACATTACAGTCCGGGTGTCCTCTACAGAGGACAGGAAGAGAAAGTTGTCAAGGTCAGACACCCCGACCGACACGTGATATCATTGAAAAGCCCAGAATGTCCCATCATAGGGACAACGGGATTCAATACAGTCAGTGGCTCGTATGGCCTCACAGATACGGACCGAAACCTGATGTCCGCTAGAAAGAACAACATTGAATTTCTGATTCTCATGATGTTTTATTTTATTTCTCCTTTATTTAACTAGGCAACTCAGTTAAATGAAGAAAAAAATATTATTTTACAATGACGGCCTACCCATGCCAAACCCTTCCCTAACTCGGACGACGTTGGGCCAATTGTGCGTCGCCCTATGGGACTCCCGATAAACAGCCGTGATACAGTCCGGGATCGTACCAGGGTCTGTAGTGACGCCTCTAGCACTGAGATGCAGGGCCTCTAACCCGCTGTAATACAGTCCGGGATCGTACCAGGGTCTGTAGTGACGCCTCTAGCACTGAGATGCAGTGCCTGAGACCTGCTGTGATACAGTCCGGGATCGTACCAGGGTCTGTAGTAACGCCTCTAGCACTGAGATGCAGTGCCTGAGACCTGCTGTGATACAGTCTGGGATCGTACCAGGGTCTGTAGTAACGCCTCTAGCACTGAGATGCAGTGCCTCAGACCCGCTGTGATACAGTCTGGGATCGTACCAGGGTCTGTAGTAACGCCTCTAGCACTGAGATGCAGTGCCTCAGACCCGCTGTGATACAGTCCGGGATCGTACCAGGGTCTGTAGTGATGCCTCTAGCACTGAGATGCAGTGCCTGAGACCCGTTGCACCACTCGGGAGAGGCCTATGTTTCCCTGTTCTTCATTTCTCAATTATCCACAACAGAGTTCTCATTAATGAACCTTCTTCGCTGTCCACTGGTAGCAACCTTCTCCAATATACATGAGAATAGACATGTTTTCCCTGCTCTTATCCATCCAATCATCTGATCTAAAGTAGTAGATGGTTGGTGATAGAGGCAATACAAATGAAACATCCAATCAGTAAATGTAGAAAGTAACGGATAATATATATATCTATATTTTCACTTTCTATGTTTGTATGCAGTGTTCATTTACGTCAATTAAACTCCCCAGTTGTCTGTGAGGCAGATCCATGCCAGTCGTGTTACTGAGGCTGGCAGAGCTGAGTGTGAATGACTTGGCAGGCCAACAGACAGCAGTACATATGGATAGGCCCTTCTAGGATATCTGCTGTGACAAGGCTTTACCAGCTTACCGAACTTACTGGGAATTTGGCAAAGAACTGTTAGCACTTACAGGAAGTGACACCACAACCCATATGATTTCAAACAAGACACTTGTATCCAATATCCCAATGTTCTTTTAAGCTCTTCAAAATGTAACCGTTCACTGACTATCACTGGCTGATGTTTGGTTGAACGTTAATAACTAACTCAGTAACTGTACTTTCTAGCTAATTGTAATGATGAGTGCTCTCTAAGCCGTTCTTGGTATGAACATGACAGTTTCTAGCGCTAGGTGGTTGTGAGGCGCTGGTCTCTGTCAACATATTGGTATATTTAGAGTTAACACAAATTAATGAGATGTTCCTACAGGGGTTGTAGCCGGCAGTCAGCCTGCAAGGTCCAACGGCAGTCAGCCTGCAAGGTCCAACAGCAGTCAGCCTGCAAGGTCCAACAGCAGTCAGCCTGCAAGGTCCAACGGCAGTCAGCCTGTAAGGTCCAACAGCAGTCAGCCTGCAAGGTCCAACAGCAGTCAGCCTGCAAGGTCCAACGGCAGTCAGCCTGTAAGGTCCAACAGCAGTCAGCCTGCAAGGTCCAACAGCAGTCAGCCTGCAAGGTCCAACTGCAGTCAGCCTGTAAGGTCCAACAGCAGTCAGCCTGCAAGGTCCAACGGCAGTCAGCCTGCAAGGTCCAACGGCAGTCAGCCTGCAAGGTCCAACGGCAGTCAGCCTGCAAGGTCCAACGGCAGTCAGCCTGCAAGGTCCAACTGCAGTCAGCCTGTAAGGTCCAACGGCAGTCAGCCTGCAAGGTCCAACAGCAGTCAGCCTGCAAGGTCCAACTGCAGTCAGCCTGTAAGGTCCAACGGCAGTCAGCCTGCAAGGTCCAACAGCAGGCAGCCTGCAAGGTCCAACAGCACTCAGCCTGCAAGGTCCAACGGCAGTCAGCCTGCAAGGTCCAACTGCAGTCAGCCTGTAAGGTCCAACGGCAGTCAGCCTGCAAGGTCCAACAGCAGTCAGCCTGCAAGGTCCAACAGCAGTCAGCCTGCAAGGTCCAACGGCAGTCAGCCTGTAAGGTCCAACAGCAGTCAGCCTGCAAGGTCCAACAGCAGTCAGCCTGCAAGGTCCAACTGCAGTCAGCCTGTAAGGTCCAACTGCAGTCAGCCTGTAAGGTCCAACAGCAGTCAGCCTGCAAGGTCCAACAGCAGTCAGCCTGCAAGGTCCAACAGCAGTCAGCCTGCAAGGTCCAACGGCAGTCAGCCTGCAAGGTCCAACAGCACTCAGCCTGCAAGGTCCAACGGCAGTCAGCCTGCAAGGTCCAACAGCACTCAGCCTGCAAGGTCCAACAGCAGTCAGCCTGCAAGGTCCAACGGCAGTCAGCCTGCAAGGTCCAACGGCAGTCAGCCTGCAAGGTCCAACGGCAGTCAGCCTGCAAGGTCCAACGGCAGTCAGCCTGCAAGGTCCAACAGCAGTCAGCCTGCAAGGTCCAACAGCAGTCAGCCTGCAAGGTCCAACTGCAGTCAGCCTGTAAGGTCCAACAGCAGTCAGCCTGCAAGGTCCAACAGCAGTCAGCCTGCAAGGTCCAACTGCAGTCAGCCTGTAAGGTCCAACAGCAGTCAGCCTGCAAGGTCCAACAGCAGTCAGCCTGCAAGGTCCAACGGCAGTCAGCCTGCAAGGTCCAACAGCACTCAGCCTGCAAGGTCCAACGGCAGTCAGCCTGCAAGGTCCAACAGCAGTCAGCCTGCAAGGTCCAACGGCAGTCAGCCTGCAAGGTCCAACGGCAGTCAGCCTGCAAGGTCCAACGGCAGTCAGCCTGCAAGGTCCAACGGCAGTCAGCCTGCAAGGTCCAACGGCAGTCGGCCTGCAAGGTCCAACAGCAGTCAGCCTGCAAGGTCCAACTGCAGTCAGCCTGTAAGGTCCAACAGCAGTCAGCCTGCAAGGTCCAACAGCAGTCAGCCTGCAAGGTCCAACTGCAGTCAGCCTGTAAGGTCCAACAGCAGTCAGCCTGCAAGGTCCAACAGCAGTCAGCCTGTAAGGTCCAACGGCAGTCAGCCTGCAAGGTCCAACAGCAGTCAGCCTGCAAGGTCCAACAGCACTCAGCCTGCAAGGTCCAACGGCAGTCAGCCTGCAAGGTCCAACGGCAGTCAGCCTGCAAGGTCCAACGGCAGTCAGCCTGCAAGGTCCAACGGCAGTCAGCCTGCAAGGTCCAACGTTAATGAAACCATTAAAAGTGCAACAAACAGAATGACTTATCAGGACAAAAATGTGTTATTTTCTCAAGGTGAATTCCTCAGTAATATAAAAGGTGTAAACTGATTCCATCACAGAGGTGACACAGAAACGAACCCGACAGAGGATCCTTTAATTGGGCACCGCAGAAATACAATAAAAGGATATTGCACTTGGAATGAATTATTACAAAAAAAAAAAACATGTTTTCATTGGAATTGCTCCAACGTCATTTCAAAAGCACTACCAGCTAAATTATAACAGGTCTATCTTTAAATATCAAAATTGTATTACATTAAAGCAATAACTTACATCCCAGCTAAAATAATATCATTTGAGGTTATTACATTGTCTAAAAAAATTCATTAAAAAAAAACCTTCTCTTTGACAACCTGGGCTAATTCTTCTATCGGGATGTTGTGAATTGATGGGACATCTATATTTGCACTAATGTCTGATATTGTATTATGTCAGGTGGACCAGCAATGTAGAAGGGTTGTTTCAGCAGATTACTGAGAGTGGAACAACTAAGTACAGTACAATAGCACTACGTGACAGATTGATGGATGGAGTAGTTTGCTGTATCAAAGTGGACATGGCTAGGATAAGTCCAGTTTTATTGTTATGAAGCTGACCCCTTTAGCACAACACGACAATGATCAGCACTGAGGAACGTCTTCTCTTCTCTCCTTAATATTCAACCCTTTCACCTCGATTGACCTACATCGTAACCAAGCTCAATAAACAAAGACCCTTACTACACAGTTCTACTACACAACAAACAGTTCTACTACACAACAAACCAGTTCTACTACACAACAAACATTTCTACTACACAACAAACAGTTCTACTACACAACAAACAGTTCTACTACACAACAAACCAGCTCTACTACACAACAAAGAGTTATACTACACAACAAACCAGTTCTACTACACAACAAACCAGTTCTACTACACAACAAACAGTTCTACTACACAACAAACCAGTTCTACTACACAACAAACCAGTTCTACTACACAACAAAGAGTTATACTACACAACAAACCAGTTCTACTACACAACAAACCAGTTCTACTACACAACAAACAGTTATACTACACAACAAACCAGTTCTACTACACAACAAACAGTTCTACTACACAACAAACAGTTCTACTACACAACAAACAGTTATACTACACAACAAACCAGTTCTACTACACAACAAACAGTTATACTACACAACAAACCAGTCTACTACACAACAAACAGTTATACTACACAACAAACCAGTTCTACTACACAACAAACAGTTATACTACACAACAAACCAGTTCTACTACACAACAAACAGTTATACTACACAACAAACCAGTTCTAGTACACATCAAACCAGTTATACTACACAACAAACCAGTTCTACTACACAACAAACCAGTTCTAGTACACAACAAACCAGTTCTACTACACAACAAACAGTTCTACTCTACTACACAACAAACAGTTATACTACACAACAAACCAGTTCTACTACACAACAAACAGTTCTACTACACAACAAACAGTTCTACTACACAACAAACAGTTCTACTACACAACAAACAGTTCTACTACACAACAAACAGTTCTACTACACAACAAACAGTTCTACTACACAACAAACAGTTCTACTACACAACAAACCAGTTCTACTACACAACAAACCAGTTCTACTACACAACAAACAGTTCTACTACACAACAAACAGTTCTACTACACAACAAACAGTTATACTACACAACAAACCAGTTCTACTACACAACAAACCAGTTCTACTACACAACAAACAGTTCTACTACACAACAAACCAGTTCTACTACACAACAAACCAGTTCTACTACACAACAAACAGTTATACTACACAACAAACCAGTTCTACTACACAACAAACCAGTTCTACTACACAACAAACAGTTATACTACACAACAAACCAGTTCTACTACACAACAAACCAGTTCTACTACACAACAAACCAGTTATACTACACAACAAACCAGTTCTACTACACAACAAACCAGTTCTACTACACAACAAACAGTTCTACTACACAACAAACAGTTCTACTACACAACAAACAGTTATACTACACAACAAACCAGTTCTACTACACAACAAACAGTTCTACTACACAACAAACCAGTTCTACTACACAACAAACCAGTTCTACTACACAACAAACCAGTTCTACTACACAACAAACCAGTTCTACTACACAACAAACCAGTTCTACTACACAACAAACCAGTTCTACTACACAACAAACAGTTATACTACACAACAAACCAGTTCTACTACACAACAAACAGTTATACTACACAACAAACCAGTCTACTACACAACAAACAGTTATACTACACAACAAACAGTTATACTACACAACAAACCAGTTCTGCTACACAACAAACAGTTATACTACACAACAAACCAGTCTACTACACAACAAACAGTTATACTACACAACAAACCAGTTCTACTACACAACAAACAGTTATACTACACAACAAACCAGTTCTAGTACACAACAAACCAGTTATACTACACAACAAACCAGTTCTACTACACAACAAACAGTTCTACTACACAACAAACCAGTTCTACTACACAACAAACCAGTTCTACTACACAACAAACATTTCTACTACACAACAAACAGTTCTACTACACAACAAACAGTTCTACTACACAACAAACCAGCTCTACTACACAACAAAGAGTTATACTACACAACAAACCAGTTCTACTACACAACAAACCAGTTCTACTACACAACAAACAGTTCTACTACACAACAAACCAGTTCTACTACACAACAAACCAGTTCTACTACACAACAAAGAGTTATACTACACAACAAACCAGTTCTACTACACAACAAACCAGTTCTACTACACAACAAACAGTTCTACTACACAACAAACAGTTCTACTACACAACAAACAGTTATACTACACAACAAACCAGTTCTACTACACAACAAACAGTTATACTACACAACAAACCAGTCTACTACACAACAAACAGTTATACTACACAACAAACCAGTTCTACTACACAACAAACAGTTATACTACACAACAAACCAGTTCTACTACACAACAAACAGTTATACTACACAACAAACCAGTTCTAGTACACATCAAACCAGTTATACTACACAACAAACCAGTTCTACTACACAACAAACCAGTTCTAGTACACAACAAACCAGTTCTACTACACAACAAACAGTTCTACTACACAAGAAACAGTTATACTACACAACAAACCAGTTCTACTACACAACAAACCAGTTCTACTACACAACAAACAGTTCTACTACACAACAAACAGTTCTACTACACAACAAACAGTTCTACTACACAAGAAACAGTTATACTACACAACAAACAGTTCTACTACACAACAAACAGTTCTACTACACAACAAACAGTTCTACTACACAACAAACCAGTTCTACTACACAACAAACCAGTTCTACTACACAACAAACAGTTCTACTACACAACAAACCAGCTCTACTACACAACAAAGAGTTATACTACACAACAAACCAGTTCTACTACACAACAAACCAGTTCTACTACACAACAAACAGTTCTACTACACAACAAACCAGTTCTACTACACAACAAACCAGTTCTACTACACAACAAAGAGGTATACTACACAACAAACCAGTTCTACTACACAACAAACCAGTTCTACTACACAACAAACAGTTATACTACACAACAAACCAGTTCTACTACACAACAACCAGTTCTACTACACAACAAAGAGTTATACTACACAACAAACCAGTTCTACTACACAACAAACCAGTTCTACTACACAACAAACAGTTCTACTACACAACAAACAGTTCTACTACACAACAAACAGTTATACTACACAACAAACCAGTTCTACTACACAACAAACAGTTATACTACACAACAAACCAGTTCTACTACACAACAAACCAGTTCTACTACACAACAAACAGTTCTACTACACAACAAACCAGTTCTACTACACAACAAACCAGTTCTACTACACAACAAACAGTTATACTACACAACAAACAGTTATACTACACAACAAACCAGTTCTACTACACAACAAACAGTTATACTACACAACAAACCAGTCTACTACACAACAAACAGTTATACTACACAACAAACAGTTATACTACACAACAAACCAGTTCTGCTACACAACAAACAGTTATACTACACAACAAACCAGTTCTACTACACAACAAACAGTTATACTACACAACAAACCAGTTCTAGTACACAACAAACCAGTTATACTACACAACAAACCAGTTCTACTACACAACAAACAGTTCTACTACACAACAAACCAGTTCTACTACACAACAAACCAGTTCTAGTACACAACAAACCAGTTCTACTACACAACAAACAGTTATACTACACAACAAACAGTTATACTACACAACAAACCAGTTCTACTACACAACAAACCAGTTCTACTACACAACAAACCAGTTCTACTACACAACAAACCAGTTCTACTACACAACAAACCAGCTCTACTACACAACAAACAGTTCTACTACACAACAAACAGTTATACTACACAACAAACAGTTCTACTACACAACAAACAGTTCTACTACACAACAAACAGTTATACTACACAACAAACAGTTCTACTACACAACAAACAGTTCTACTACACAACAAACAGTTCTACTACACAACAAACCAGTTCTACTACACAACAAACCAGTTCTACTACACAACAAACAGTTCTACTACACAACAAACCAGTTCTACTACACAACAAACCAGTTCTACTACACAACAAACCAGTTCTACTACACAACAAACCAGCTCTACTACACAACAAACAGTTCTACTACACAACAAACAGTTATACTACACAACAAACCAGTTCTACTACACAACAAACAGTTCTACTACACAACAAACAGTTCTACTACACAACAAACAGTTCTACTACACAACAAACAGTTCTACTACACAACAAACCAGCTCTACTACACAACAAAGAGTTATACTACACAACAAACCAGTTCTACTACACAACAAACCAGTTCTACTACACAACAAACAGTTCTACTACACAACAAACCAGTTCTACTACACAACAAACAGTTCTACTACACAACAAACAGTTCTACTACACAACAAACAGTTATACTACACAACAAACCAGTTCTACTACACAACAAACAGTTATACTACACAACAAACCAGTTCTACTACACAACAAACAGTTATACTACACAACAAACCAGTTCTACTACACAACAAACAGTTCTACTACACAACAAACCAGTTCTAGTACACAACAAACCAGTTATACTACACAACAAACCAGTTCTACTACACAACAAACAGTTCTACTACACAACAAACCAGTTCTACTACACAACAAACCAGTTCTAGTACACAACAAACCAGTTCTACTACACAACAAACAGTTCTACTACATAACAAACAGTTATACTACACAACAAACCAGTTCTACTACACAACAAACCAGTTCTACTACACAACAAACCAGTTCTACTACACAACAAACCAGCTCTACTACACAACAAACAGTTCTACTACACAACAAACAGTTATACTACACAACAAACCAGTTCTACTACACAACAAACCAGTTCTAGTACACAACAAACAGTTCTACTACACAACAAACCAGTTCTACTACACAACAAATAGTTATACTACACAACAAACAGTTCTACTACACAACAAAGAGTTCTACACTACAGTTCTACACAACAAACAGTTCTACTACACAACAAACCAGCTCTACTACACAACAAACAGTTCTACTACACAACAAACAGTTCTACACAACAAATAGTTCTACACAACAAACAGTTCTACTACACAACAAACAGTTCTACTACACAACAAACCAGCTCTACTACACAACAAACAGTTCTACTACACAACAAACAGTTCTACACAACAAATAGTTCTACACAACAAACAGTTCTACTACACAACAAACCAGTTCTACTACACAACAAACCAGCTCTACTACACAACAAACAGTTCTACTACACAACAAACAGTTCTACACAACAAACAGTTATACTACACAACAAACCAGTTCTACTACACAACAAACCAGTTCTAGTACACAACAAACAGTTCTACTACACAACAAACCAGTTCTACTACACAACAAATAGTTATACTACACAACAAACAGTTCTACTACACAACAAAGAGTTCTACACTACAGTTCTACACAACAAACAGTTCTACTACACAACAAACAGTTCTACTACACAACAAACATTCCTACACAACAAATAGTTCTACACAACAAACAGTTCTACTACACAACAAACCAGTTCTACTACACAACAAACCAGCTCTACTACACAACAAACAGTTCTACTACACAACAAACAGTTCTACACAACAAATAGTTCTACACAACAAACAGTTCTACTACACAACAAACAGTTCTACTACACAACAAACAGTTATACTACACAACAAACAGTTATACTACAGAACAAACCAGTTCTACTACACAACAAACAGTTCTACTACACAACAAACAGTTCTACACAACAAATAGTTCTACACAACAAACAGTTCTACTACACAACAAACAGTTCTACTACACAACAAACAGTTCTACTACACAACAAACAGTTATACTACAGAACAAACCAGTTCTACTACACAACAAACAGTTCTACTACACAACAAACAGTTATACTACAGAACAAACCAGTTCTACTACACAACAAACAGTTATACTACACAACAAACAGTTCTACTACACAACAAACCGTTCTACTACACAACAAACCGTTCTACTACACAACAAACAGTTCTACTACACAACAAACAGTTCTACTACACAACAAACCAGTTCTACTACACAACAAACAGTTCTACTACACAACAAACAGTTCTACTACACAACAAACAGTTATACTACACAACAAACCAGTTCTACTACACAACAAACAGTTCTACTACACAACAAACCAGTTCTACTACACAACAAACAGTTATACTACAGAACAAACCAGTTCTACTACACAACAAACAGTTCTACTACACAACAAACAGTTCTAGTACACAACAAACCAGTTCTACTACACAACAAACCAGTTATACTACACAACAAACAGTTCTACTACACAACAAACAGTTCTAGTACACAACAAACAGTTCTACACAACAAACAGTTCTACTACACAACAAACAGTTATACTACAGAACAAACCAGTTCTACTACACAACAAACAGTTCTACTACACAACAAACCAGTTCTACTACACAACAAACCAGTTCTACTACACAACAAACAGTTCTACACAACAAACAGTTCTACTACACAACAAACAGTTATACTACAGAACAAACCAGTTCTACTACACAACAAACAGTTCTACTACACAACAAACCAGTTCTACTACACAACAAACCAGTTCTACTACACAACAAACCAGTTCTAGTACACAACAAACCAGTTCTACTACACAACAAACCAGTTCTACTACACAACAAACCAGTTCTAGTACACAACAAACCAGTTCTACTACACAACAAACAGTTTACACAAAGTCTATAAGTTCCCTTCACTTGCAGAACAATCCCACTAATATCAATATTAGCCCATTCAGCTGTTTTGCAGCACAGTGTTTAGAAAAACAGATCCAGGAAATGCTTTGAAAGTATAAAGGAACAAATGTGCCCCCGAATAGTCATATAAAACACTCAATTATGATTAAAAATATATATAAATATCCACAAAACCCCCCCAGAGCTTGAGTCCTTTGATAATAGGATGCTCTGTTTTACATCTCCTGGTACACAAACAGTTCTGACACAGATTCACAAATACCTACTAAGGAACTATTAATTACATGAAATAATAGAACTTCACATCCCAATTAGGAGTGGGCTTTCCTACGTAGATTTGAATCTGGGAACGAGATAAGACGACCCCCCCACCAACCGAAAAACAAAACAAAACAAGGAAACAAAAACTAAAAAAAAAAACTGCAAGCGTCGGGTTTAATAAACAGAATAGTTAAGTATTCATGTTTAACAAGCTTGTTTAAAAAAATAAAATGAAAAAAAATGAACATGTTTGTTTGCTCTATATTACTGCAAGTTGTATGGCTCCTGTAGCGTAGACAACAGCCCCCCTACTATTACCATGCTGCTTGGCATGGGAAAAAGAAGAAGTCCGTTTGAAGATGGTGAATGCAGACATTCACTAACTAACTAATACATCTTTGTGTATATATCTGCTCTCTCTGGTTATTGTTCAACAGACCAGCCCATTTACAGGACTTGTTCTATTGACCTATTCCTTTAGAGCGACCTGGTAGTGCCGCTAGTCTATGGATGGAGAAATATGATCTAATTGTTTACAGGGGGTGGGGGGTCAAGACACAAGTGCCCTTCGGAACAATCCGGGAACAGGAGTGTGGCCTATTAATCTCCATTGTGGTGGGTGATAGATGAGTGATGGGGAAAGGTTCACTGATGCCTGTTCCAGGGCCTGACAGAGCTGTGGCATCCATCATGTCTGCTGCTTTAGAAACAATAACCGCAAGACACAGGAGGTGGACTGACTGGCTGGCTGGCTGGTTAACTGGCTGGCTGGCTGGCTGGTTAACTGGCTGGCTGACTGGCTGGCTGGTTAACTGTCTGGCTGACTGGCTGGCTGGTTAACTGGCTGGCTGACTGGCTGGCTGGCTAACTGGCTGGCTGGTTGGTTAACTGGCTGGCTGGCTAGCTGGCTGGCTGACTGGCTGGTTAACTGGCTGGCTGGCTGGTTAACTGGCTGGCTGGCTGACTGGCTGACTGGCTGACTGGCTGGCTGGCTGGTTAACTGGCTGGCTGGCTGGCTGGTTAACTGGCTGGCTGGCTGGCTGACTGGCTGGCTGGCTGGCTGGTTAACTGGCTGGCTGGCTGGCTGGCTGGCTGGCTGGCTGGCTGGCTGGCTGACTGGCTGGCTGGTTAACTGGCTGGCTGACTGGTTAACTGGCTGGCTGACTGGCTGGCTGGCTGGTTAACTGGCTGGCTGGCTGGTTGACTGACTGGCTGGTTAACTGGCTGGCTGGCTGGCTGACTGACTGGCTGGTTAACTGGCTGGCTGGCTGATTAACTGGCTGGCTGACTGGATGGCTGGCTGGATGGCTGACTGGCTGGTTAACTGGCTGGCTGACTGGCTGGTTAACTGGCTGGCTGACTGGCTGGCTGGCTGGCTGGTTGACTGGTTGACTGGCTGGCTGGCTGGTTAACTGGCTGGCTGGCTGACTGGCTGGCTGGCTGACTGGCTGGCTGACTGGCTGGCTGGCTGACTGGCTGGCTGGATGGCTGGCTGCACACGACGGGGCTGCTCTCTGATTACTGTCTACATGTGAAATCATTGTAATGGTGCTTCTTTGCCTGTTTTTCTATGATGCAATCTAGAGAAACATGTATAAAAATCCCTTCTACTGTGAGCATCTTGAAGATACTGGAGACAATGGATGTACATCAAGATCTCATGGTCTCACTTCAGTCTTCAACTTTTGACGGTTAAGTTTAGGCATTAATTCCCCCGATTGGTTAAGGTTTGAGATAGGGTTAACGGTGAATGGTTAAGGTTTGAGATAGGGTTAGCGGTGAATGGTTAAAGTTTGAGATAGGGTTAAAGGTGAATGGTTAAAGTTTGAGATAGGGTTAAGTTGAATGGTTACGCTTTGAGATAGGGTTAAAGGTGAATGGTTAAGGTAAGAGATAGGGTTAAAGGTGAATGGTTAAGGTTTGAGATAGGGTTAAAGGTGAATGGTTAATGTAAGAGATAGGGTTAAAGGTGAATGGTTAAGGTTTGAGATAGGGTTAAAGGTGAATGGTTAAGGTAAGAGATAGGGTTAAAGGTGAATGGTTAAGGTAAGAGATAGGGTTAAAGGTGAACAGGGCTCCGGGCAGCCGAGCGGAAATGGAGGAAATCTCGCCTCCCTGCGGACCTGGCATCCTTTCACTCCCTCCTCTCTACATTTTCCTCTTCTGTCGCTGCTGCTAAAGCCACTTTCTACCACTCTAAATTCCAAGCATCTGCCTCTAACCCTAGGAAGCTCTTTGCCACCTTCTCCTCCCTCCTGAATCCCCCTCCCCCTCCCCCCCCTCCTCCCTCTCTGCAGATGACTTCGTCAACCATTTTGAAAAGAAGGTCGACGACATCCGATCCTCGTTTGCTAAGTCAAACGACACCGCTGGTTCTGCTCACACTGCCCTACCCTGTGCTCTGACCTCTTTCTCCCTCTCTCTCCAGATGAAATCTCGCGTCTTGTGACGGCCGGCCGCCCAACAACCTGCCCGCTTGACCCTATCCCCTCCTCTCTTCTCCAGACCATTTCCGGAGACCTTCTCCCTTACCTCACCTCGCTCATCAACTCATCCCTGACCGCTGGCTACGTCCCTTCCGTCTTCAAGAGAGCGAGAGTTGCACCCCTTCTGAAAAAACCTACACTCGATCCCTCCGATGTCAACAACTACAGACCAGTATCCCTTCTTTCTTTTCTCTCCAAAACCCTTGAACGTGATGGTCCTTGGCCAGCTCTCCCCTATCTCTCTCAGAATGACCTTCTTGATCCAAATCAGTCAGGTTTCAAGACTAGTCATTCAACTGAGACTGCTCTTCTCTGTATCACGGAGGCGCTCCGCACTGCTAAAGCTAACTCTCTCTCCTCTGCTCTCATCCTTCTAGACCTATGGCTGCCTTCGATACTGTGAACCATCAGATCCTCCTCTCCACCCTCTCCGAGTTGGGCATCTCCGGCGCGGCCCACGGTTGATTGCGTCCTACCTGACAGGTCGCTCCTACCAGGTGGCGTGGCGAGAATCCGTCTCCTCACCACGTGCTCTCACCACTGGTGTCCCCAGGGCTCTGTTCTGGCCCTCTCCTATTCTCGCTATACACCAAGTCACTTGGCTCTGTCATAACCTCACATGCTCTCTCCTATCATTGCTATGCAGACGACACACAATTAATCTTCTCCTTTCCCCCTTCTGATGACCAGGTGGCGAATCGCATCTCTGCATGTCTGGCAGACATATCAGTGTGGATGACGGATCACCACCTCAAGCTGAACCTCGGCAAGACGGAGCTGCTCTTCCTCCCGGGGAAGGACTGCCCGTTCCATGATCTCGCCATCACGGTTGACAACTCCACTGTGTCCGCCTCCCAGAGCACTAAGAACCTTGGCGTGATCCTGGACAACACCCTGTCGTTCTCAACTAACATCAAGGCGGTGGCCCGTTCCTGTAGGTTCATGCTCTACAACATCCGCAGAACGACCCTGCCTCACACAGGAAGCGGCGCAGGTCCTAATCCAGGCACTTGTCATCTCCCGTCTGGATTACTGCAACTCGCTGTTGGCTGGGCTCCCTGCCTGTGCCATTAAACCCCTACAACTCATCCAGAACGCCGCAGCCCGTCTGGTGTTCAACCTTCCCAAGTTCTCTCACGTCACCCCGCTCCTCCGCTCTCTCCACTGGCTTCCAGTTGAAGCTCGCATCCGCTACAAGACCATGGTGCTTGCCTACGGAGCTGTGAGGGGAACGGCACCTCAGTACCTCCAGGCTCTGATCAGGCCCTACACCCAAACAAGGGCACTGCGTTCATCCACCTCTGGCCTGCTCGCCTCCCTACCACTGAGGAAGTACAGTTCCCGCTCAGCCCAGTCAAAACTGTTCGCTGCTCTGGCCCCCCAATGGTGGAACAAACTCCCTCACGACGCCAGGACAGCGGAGTCAATCACCACCTTCCGGAGACACCTGAAACCCCACCTCTTTAAGGAATACCTAGGATAGGATAAAGTAATCCTTCTCACCCCCCTTAAAAGATTTAGATGCACTATTGTAAAGTGGCTGCTCCACTGGATGTCATAAGGTGAATGCACCAATTTGTAAGTCGTTCTGGATAAGAGCGTCTGCTAAATGACTTAAATGTAAATGTAAAGGTGAATGGTTAAGGTTTGAGATAGGGTTAAAGGTGAATGGTTAAGGTTTGACATAGGGTTAAAGGTGAATGGTTAAGGTTTGAGATAGGGTTAAAGGTGAATGGGTAAGGTTTGAGATAGGGTTAAATGTGAGTGGTTAAGGTTTGAGATAGGGTTAAAGGTGAATGGTTAAGGTTATGAGATAGGGTTAAAGGTGAATGGTTAAGGTGAATGGTTAAGGTTTGAGATAGGGTTAAAGTTGAATGGTTACGCTTTGAGATAGGGTTAAAGGTGAATGGTTAAGGTAAGAGATAGGGTTAAAGGTGAATGGTTAAGGTGAATGGTTAAGGTTTGAGATAGGGTTAAATGTGAGTGGTTAAGGTTTGAGATAGGGTTAAATGTGAGTGGTTAAGGTTTGAGATAGGGTTAAAGGTGAATGGTTAAGGTTTGAGATAAGGTTAGCGGTGAATGGTTAAGGTTTGAGATAGGGTTAAAGGTGAATGGTTAAGGTTTGAGATAAGGTTAACGGTGAATGGTTAAGCTAAGGGTTACGGTTTGGAAGGATACAAATAAAAGTGCCTGTCACTTGGATTGAACCTGCGGTCCTGTGAGCCACAGAATGCTGTTGAAGCCTGTCCTCTATCTCCATCTACAACAGCCTAGCAAGCCACAAGCCAGTAATAATTGCCCTTAGTGGACAGTATATTAGGCATCTCCCAACATTTATTTATTTTTCCAGGCAAGTCAGTTAAATTCTTATTTACAATGACAGCCGACCCTAGCCAAATCCTAATCACCATCTGTGATTGGGATTCCCATAGAGGGGTTGTGATACAGCCTGGAATCAAACCAGGGTCTGTAGTGACGCCTCTAAGCACTGAGATGCAGTGCCTTAAACCACTGCGCCACCCGGGAGGTGGACAGCTGTCAAATATTGACGTGGATCTGGTGTGACATGGCTGTGGATGAGACAGTGCATGGAGCACAGTGGACAGGCACCATGTGCTGTATATTCGCCTTAATACTTGAAAAGAAAAGTGGGTTATATTGTATTGTTTTCAACAGCAAAAGAAAGTTATGGATGGAGGTAAATTAAATGTTACTTTTAAACAGTATTTTCTTATTACTTTCTTATTTACCACATATGAATCCCGTCTCTCGTATGTGTTACGTTTCTGGATTTGAACTGGCGAACTCTCTCTGATATTGACGGTGAAGCTGAATTAATGTGTGGCCCACGGTATCAGACAACACACCAAATCCCCAGCAAAGCCAGAAACATTCTTCCCGCTTAGACTCTTGACATTTGTTTTTCATCATGAACTTAAAGGTCACAGAGGCAGGACTGTAAGTTTGGGGTCGGTGTATTTGCATGAATTTAATAACCTCAGTCATTCTCTCTCTCTCTCTCTCTCCAGAAGAAACTGCAATATTGTTTGACTTAAAGACTGTTGTTTTATTACCTCAGTCATTCTCTCTCTCTCTGTTTGACTTAAAGACTGTTGTTTTATTACCTGTTTGACTTAAAGACTGTTGTTTTATTACCTCAGTCATTCTCTCTCTCTCTGTTTGACTTAAAGACTGTTGTTTTATTACCTCAATCATTCTCTCTCTCTCTGTTTGACTTAAAGACTGTTGTTTTATTACCACAGTCATTCTCTCTCTGTTTGACTTAAAGACTGTTGTTTTATTACCTCAGTCATTCTCTCTCTCTCTGTTTGACTTAAAGACTGTTGTTTTATTACCTCAGTCATTCTCTCTCTCTCTGTTTGACTTAAAGACTGTTGTTTTATTACCTCAGTCATTCTCTCTCTCTCTGTTTGACTTAAAGACTGTTGTTTTATTACCACAGTCATTGGTAACTGTTTGACTGATTAGTCTCTCCTTTCTACTTCTGCAAACCAGTGTGTTAATTTTTTTTATTTAAGTTCAGTTTCATCACCATATTTTGTCAATATTTTCAAAAGACAGATTTTTTATGAGAACTTTTAACACTTAAAACACACACACACACACACACACACACACACACACACACACACACACACACACACACACACACACACAAAGCATCGCGAGCCGACTAGATGAGATGTCTGCCGATGTGCCCTTGAGCAAGGCACTTAACCCCTAAACGCTCCTGTAGGACTGCTAAATAACTGAAATGTAAATGTCATACCGTGCGTACAGTCACAGAACGTGACAGTGTTTGACTCCAAGTTACAGTGTTTGACTCCAAGTTACAGTGTTTGACTCCAAGTTACAGTGTTTGACTACAACCATTTAGCTAACTGGGAGAGTCTGGGTAAATCTTTTAAAACCTCAAATTCCAAACGGAAATTACTCACTTTGGTTTTTAAACACTATTCAGCTTCTGTTTTTTTGTTTTTTTAAGTCAACAACTGACAACAGTGGCACAGTCCTTGTACTGACTGACTGATGGCAGAGTATTTCATGGAGTCTATATAGTTTCTAGATAACTTTATATAGACGTTTAGAGATTCAAGATGACACCAGTCGCTGTTCTATTAACTTCAAAAATATGAACATGACTCCCTGAGGGCCCCTTACTACGGTGGCCCTATAAGGGACAAACTACCAACCACAAAATAGCCACTTGCATTGACTTCCCTACTGACTGTGTGCGTGGAGAATCGGTGTCATGAATAATTCAGGTAAAAAATAGAGTCAATGGTAGGAGGAAGCAGCCACTGACACCTCCGAGGTCATTCTTAATGGGGACAGGAATGAGAAAGGTGAGAGCCTGGGGTTTCCTGCCGTGCCATCATGAGTTGAATCACAAATGTATTGGATTATTATTATATTATTAATTCCCTTATAGCCTGACTGTATAGTAGAGTATCGGCCATCTTTTCCATCTGACAGAGGAACTATTTATACAGGTGAGAAAGTTCAATCACATACCCTGCCAGAATGTATTGCCACACCAACACTCTCCACTTCCTTCGTAAGAACACTAGTGTCAGTCACCAGGATTATGCATCCGCATTGAACAGGTTGGGAAACGGCTGATATTGAACAGGTTGGGAAACAGCTGATACTGGACAGGTTGGGAAGAGCTGATACTGAACAGGTTGGGAAGGTCTGATACTGAACAGGTTGGGAAGGGCTGATACTGAACAGGTTGGGAAGGGCTGATACTGAACAGGTTGGGAAGGGCTGATACTGGACAGGTTGGGAAACAGCTGATACTGGACAGGTTGGGAAGGGCTGATACTGAACAGGTTGGGAAGGGCTGATATTGAACAGGTTGGGAAGGGCTGATACTGAACAGGTTGGGAAGGGCTGATACTGAACAGGTTGGGAAGGGCTGATATTGAACAGGTTGGGAAGGGCTGATACTGAACAGGTTGGGAAGGGCTGATACTGAACAGGTTGGGAAGGGCTGATACTGAACAGGTTGGGAAGGTCTGATACTGAACAGGTTGGGAAGGGCTGATACTGAACAGGTTGGGAAGGTCTGATACTGAACAGGTTGGGAAGGGCTGATACTGAACAGGTTGGGAAGGGCTGATATTGAACAGGTTGGGAAGGGCTGATACTGAACAGGTTGGGAAGGGCTGATATTGAACAGGTTGGGAAGAGCTGATACTGAACAGGTTGGGAAGGGCTGATACTGAACAGGTTGGGAAGGGCTGATACTGAACAGGTTGGGAAGGGCTGATACTGAACAGGTTGGGAAGGGCTGATACTGAACAGGTTGGGAAGGGCTGATACTGAACAGGTTAGGAAACAGCTGATACTGAACAGGTTGGGAAGGGCTGATACTGAACAGGTTGGGAAACAGCTGATACTGGACAGGTTGGGAAGGGCTGATACTGAACAGGTTGGGAAGGGCTGATATTGAACAGGTTGGGAAGGGCTGATACTGAACAGGTTGGGAAGGGCTGATACTGAACAGGTTGGGAAGGGCTGATATTGAACAGGTTGGGAAGGGCTGATACTGAACAGGTTGGGAAGGGCTGATACTGAACAGGTTGGGAAGGGCTGATACTGAACAGGTTGGGAAGGGCTGATACTGAACAGGTTGGGAAGGTCTGATACTGAACAGGTTGGGAAGGGCTGATACTGAACAGGTTGGGAAGGGCTGATACTGAACAGGTTGGGAAGGGCTGATACTGAACAGGTTGGGAAGGTCTGATACTGAACAGGTTGGGAAGGGCTGATACTGAACAGGTTGGGAAGGGCTGATACTGAACAGGTTGGGAAGGGCTGATACTGAACAGGTTGGAAGGGCTGATACTGAACAGGTTGGGAAGGGCTGATACTGAACAGGTTGGGAAGGGCTGATACTGGACAGGTTGGGAAACAGCTGATACTGAACAGGTTGGGAAACAGCTGATACTGAACAGGTTGGGAAGAGCTGATACTGAACAGGTTGGGAAGGGCTGATATTGAACAGGTTGGGAAGGGCTGATATTGAACAGGTTGGGAAGGGCTGATACTGAACAGGTTGGGAAGGGCTGATACTGAACAGGTTGGGAAGGGCTGATATTGAACAGGTTGGGAAGGGCTGATACTGAACAGGTTGGGAAGGGCTGATACTGAACAGGTTGGGAAGGGCTGATACTGAACAGGTTGGGAAGGGCTGATACTGAACAGGTTGGGAAGGGCTGATACTGAACAGGTTGGGAAGGGCTGATACTGAACAGGTTGGGAAGGGCTGATACTGAACAGGTTGGGAAGGGCTGATACTGAACAGGTTGGGAAGGGCTGATACTGAACAGGTTGGGAAGGGCTGATACTGAACAGGTTGGGAAGGGCTGATACTGAACAGGTTGGGAAGGGCTGATACTGAACAGGTTGGGAAGGGCTGATACTGAACAGGTTGGGAAGGGCTGATACTGAACAGGTTGGGAAACAGCTGATACTGAACAGGTTGGGAAGAGCTGATACTGAACAGGTTGGGAAGGGCTGATATTGAACAGGTTGGGAAGGGCTGATATTGAACAGGTTGGGAAGGGCTGATACTGAACAGGTTGGGAAGGGCTGATATTGAACAGGTTGGGAAGGGCTGATACTGAACAGGTTGGGAAGGGCTGATATTGAACAGGTTGGGAAGGGCTGATACTGAACAGGTTGGGAAGGCCTGATATTGAACAGGTTGGGAAGGGCTGATACTGAACAGGTTGGGAAGGGCTGATATTGAACAGGTTGGGAAGGGCTGATACTGAACAGGTTGGGAAGGGCTGATACTGAACAGGTTGGGAAACAGCTGATATTGGACAGGTTGGGAAGGTCTGATACTGAACAGGTTGGAAACAGCTGATATTGGACAGGTTGGGAAGGTCTGATACTGAACAGGTTGGAAACAGCTGATATTGGACAGGTTGGGAAACAGCTGATACTGAACAGGTTGGGAAGGGCTGATATTGAACAGGTTGGGAAGGGCTGAGGTTGAACAGGTTGGGAAGGGCTGATATTGAACAGGTTGGGAAGAGCTGATATTGAACAGGTTGGGAAGGGCTGATATTGAACAGGTTGGGAAGGGCTGATACTGAACAGGTTGGGAAGGGCTGATATTGAACAGGTTGGGAAGGGCTGATACTGAACAGGTTGGGAAGGGCTGATACTGAACAGGTTGGGAAGAGCCTATATTGAACAGGTTGGGAAGGGCTGATATTGAACAGGTTGGGAAGGGCTGATACTGAACAGGTTGGGAAGGGCTGATATTGAACAGGTTGGGAAGGGCTGATACTGGACAGGTTGGGAAACAGCTGACACTGAACAGGTTGGGAAACAGCTGATACTGAACAGGTTGGGAAGAGCTGATACTGAACAGGTTGGGAAGGGCTGATATTGAACAGGTTGGGAAGGGCTGATACTGAACAGGTTGGGAAGGGCTGATATTGAACAGGTTGGGAAGGGCTGATACTGAACAGGTTGGGAAGGGCTGATACTGAACAGGTTGGGAAGGGCTGATATTGAACAGGTTGGGAAGGGCTGATATTGAACAGGTTGGGAAGGGCTGATACTGAACAGGTTGGGAAGGGCTGATATTGAACAGGTTGGGAAGGGCTGATACTGAACAGGTTGGGAAACAGGGATACTGAACAGGTTGGGAAGGTCTGATACTGAACAGGTTGGGAAGGGCTGACTGAACATTGAACAGGTTGGGAAGAGCTGATACTGAACAGGTTGGGAAGGGCTGATATTGAACAGGTTGGGAAGGGCTGATGAACAGGTTGGGAAGGGCTGATATTGAACAGGTTGGGAAGGGCTGATATTGAACAGGTTGGGAAGGGCTGATACTGAACAGGTTGGGAAGGGCTGATATTGAACAGGTTGGGAAGGGCTGATACTGAACAGGTTGGGAAGGGCTGATACTGAACAGGTTGGGAAGAGCTGATATTGAACAGGTTGGGAAGGGCTGATATTGAACAGGTTGGGAAGGGCTGATACTGAACAGGTTGGGAAGGGCTGATATTGAACAGGTTGGGAAGGGCTGATACTGAACAGGTTGGGAAGGGCTGATACTGAACAGGTTGGGAAGGGCTGATATTGAACAGGTTGGGAAGGGCTGATACTGAACAGGTTGGGAAGAGCTGATATTGAACAGGTTGGGAAGGCTGATACTGAACAGGTTGGGAAGGTCTGATATTGAACAGGTTGGGAAGGGCTGATATTGAACAGGTTGGGAAGGATACTGAACAGGTTGGGAATACTGAACAGGTTGGGAAGGGCTGATATTGAACAGGTTGGGAAGGGCTGATACTGAACAGGTTGGGGCTGATACTGAACAGGTTGGGAAGAGCTGATATTGAACAGGTTGGGAAGGGCTGATACTGAACAGGTTGGGAAGGGCTGATATTGAACAGGTTGGGAAGAGCTGATACTGAACAGGTTGGGAAGGGCTGATACTGAACAGGTTGGGAAACAGCTGATATTGAACAGGTTGGGAAGAGCTGATATTGAACAGGTTGGGAAGGGCTGATATTGAACAGGTTGGGAAGGGCTGATACTGAACAGGTTGGGAAGGGCTGATATTGAACAGGTTGGGAAGGGCTGATACTGAACAGGTTGGGAAGGGCTGATACTGAACAGGTTGGGAAGAGCCTATATTGAACAGGTTGGGAAGGGCTGATATTGAACAGGTTGGGAAGGGCTGATACTGAACAGGTTGGGAAGGGCTGATATTGAACAGGTTGGGAAGGGCTGATACTGAACAGGTTGGGAAGGGCTGATACTGAACAGGTTGGGAAGAGCTGATACTGAACAGGTTGGGAAACAGCTGATACTGAACAGGTTGGGAAGGGCTGATACTGAACAGGTTGGGAAGGGCTGATACTGAACAGGTTGGGAAGAGCTGATATTGAACAGGTTGGGAAGGGCTGATATTGAACAGGTTGGGAAGGTCTGATATTGAACAGGTTGGGAAGGGCTGATATTGAACAGGTTGGGAAGGTCTGATACTGAACAGGTTGGGAAGGGCTGATACTGAACAGGTTGGGAAGGGCTGATACTGAACAGGTTGGGAAGGGCTGATACTGAACAGGTTGGGAAGAGCTGATATTGAACAGGTTGGGAAGGGCTGATATTGAACAGGTTGGGAAGGTCTGATATTGAACAGGTTGGGAAGGGCAGATATTGAACAGGTTGGGAAGAGCTGATACTGAACAGGTTGGGAAGGGCTGATACTGAACAGGTTGGGAAGGGCTGATACTGAACAGGTTGGGAAGGGCTGATACTGAACAGGTTGGGAAGAGCTGATACTGAACAGGTTGGGAAGAGCTGATACTGAACAGGTTGGGAAGGGCTGATACTGAACAGGTTGGGAAGGGCTGATATTGAACAGGTTGGGAAGAGCTGATACTGAACAGGTTGGGAAGAGCTGATACTGAACAGGTTGGGAAGAGCTGATACTGAACAGGTTGGGAAACAGCTGATATTGAACAGGTTGGGAAGAGCTGATATTGAACAGGTTGGGAAGGGCTGATATTGAACAGGTTGGGAAGGGCTGATACTGAACAGGTTGAACAGGTTGGGAAGGGCTGATACTGAACAGGTTGGGAAGGTCTGATATTGAACAGGTTGGGAAGGTCTGATACTGAACAGGTTGGGAAACGGCTGATATTGAACAGGTTGGGAAACAGCTGATATTGAACAGGTTGGGAAGGGCTGATACTGAACAGGTTGGGAAGAGCCTATATTGAACAGGTTGGGAAGGGCTGATATTGAACAGGTTGGGAAGGGCTGATACTGAACAGGTTGGGAAGGGCTGATATTGAACAGGTTGGGAAGGGCTGATACTGAACAGGTTGGGAAGGGCTGATACTGAACAGGTTGGGAAGAGCTGATACTGAACAGGTTGGGAAACAGCTGATACTGAACAGGTTGGGAAGGGCTGATACTGAACAGGTTGGGAAGGGCTGATACTGAACAGGTTGGGAAGAGCTGATATTGAACAGGTTGGGAAGGGCTGATATTGAACAGGTTGGGAAGGTCTGATATTGAACAGGTTGGGAAGGGCTGATATTGAACAGGTTGGGAAGGTCTGATACTGAACAGGTTGGGAAGGGCTGATACTGAACAGGTTGGGAAGGGCTGATACTGAACAGGTTGGGAAGGGCTGATACTGAACAGGTTGGGAAGAGCTGATATTGAACAGGTTGGGAAGGGCTGATATTGAACAGGTTGGGAAGGTCTGATATTGAACAGGTTGGGAAGGGCAGATATTGAACAGGTTGGGAAGAGCTGATACTGAACAGGTTGGGAAGGGCTGATACTGAACAGGTTGGGAAGGGCTGATACTGAACAGGTTGGGAAGGGCTGATACTGAACAGGTTGGGAAGAGCTGATACTGAACAGGTTGGGAAGAGCTGATACTGAACAGGTTGGGAAGGGCTGATACTGAACAGGTTGGGAAGGGCTGATATTGAACAGGTTGGGAAGAGCTGATACTGAACAGGTTGGGAAGAGCTGATACTGAACAGGTTGGGAAGAGCTGATACTGAACAGGTTGGGAAACAGCTGATATTGCACAGGTTGGGAAGAGCTGATATTGAACAGGTTGGGAAGAGCTGATATTGAACAGGTTGGGAAGAGCTGATATTGAACAGGTTGGGAAGAGCTGATACTGAACAGGTTGGGAAACAACTGATATTGAACAGGTTGGGAAGGGCTGATACTGAACAGGTTGGGAAGGTCTGATATTGAACAGGTTGGGAAGGTCTGATACTGAACAGGTTGGGAAACGGCTGATATTGAACAGGTTGGGAAACAGCTGATATGGAACAGGTTGGGAAGGGCTGATACTGAACAGGTTGGGAAGGGCTGATACTGAACAGGTTGGGAAGGGCTGATACTGAACAGGTTGGGAAGGTCTGATACTGAACAGGTTGGGAAACGGCTGATATTGAACAGGTTGGGAAGGGCTGATGCTGAACAGGTTGGGAAGGGCTGATACTGAACAGGTTGGGAAGGGCTGATATTGAACAGGTTGGGAACAGCTGATATTGAACAGGTTGGGATACTGAACAGGTTGGGAAGGGCTGATACTGAACAGGTTGGGAAGGGCTGATATTGAACAGGTTGGGAAGGGCTGAAGGTTGGGAAGGGCTGATATTGAACAGGTTGGGAAGGGCTGATACTGAACAGGTTGGGAAGGGCTGATACTGAACAGGTTGGGAAGAGCCTATATTGAACAGGTTGGGAAGGGCTGATATTGAACAGGTTGGGAAGGGCTGATACTGACAGGGCTGATATTGAACAGGTTGGGAAGGCTGATACTGAACAGGTTGGGAAGGGCTGATACTGAACAGGTTGGGAAGAGCTGATACTGAACAGGTTGGGAAACAGCTGATACTGAACAGGTTGGGAAGGGCTGATACTGAACAGGTTGGGAAGGGCTGATACTGAACAGGTTGGGAAGAGCTGATATTGAACAGGTTGGGAAGGGCTGATATTGAACAGGTTGGGAAGGTCTGATATTGAACAGGTTGGGAAGGGCTGATATTGAACAGGTTGGGAAGGTCTGATACTGAACAGGTTGGGAAGGGCTGATACTGAACAGGTTGGGAAGGGCTGATACTGAACAGGTTGGGAAGGGCTGATACTGAACAGGTTGGGAAGAGCTGATATTGAACAGGTTGGGAAGGGCTGATATTGAACAGGTTGGGAAGGCTGATATTGAACAGGTTGGGAAGGGCAGATATTGAACAGGTTGGGAAGAGCTGATACTGAACAGGTTGGGAAGGGCTGATATTGAACAGGTTGGGAAGGGCTGATACTGAACAGGTTGCTGGAAGAGCTGATACTGAACAGGTTGGGAAGAGCTGTTGAACAGGTTGGGAAGGGCTGATACTGAACAGGTTGGGAAGGGCTGATACTGAACAGGTTGGGAAGGGCTGATACTGAACAGGTTGGGAAGAGCTGATACTGAACAGGTTGGGAAGAGCTGATACTGAACAGGTTGGGAAGAGCTGATATTGAACAGGTTGGGAAGGGCTGATATTGAACAGGTTGGGAAGGGCTGGAAAGGTTGGGAAGGGCTGATATTGAACAGGTTGGGAAGGGCTGATACTGAACAGGTTGGGAAGGGCTGATACTGAACAGGTTGGGAAGAGCTGATATTGAACAGGTTGGGAAGGGCTGATATTGAACAGGTTGGGAAGGGCTGATACTGAACAGGTTGGGAAGGGCTGATATTGAACAGGTTGGGAAGAGCTGATACTGAACAGGTTGGGAAGAGCTGATACTGAACAGGTTGGGAAGGGCTGATATTGAACAGGTTGGGAAGGGCTGTACTGAACAGGTTGGGAAGGTCTGATACTGAACAGGTTGGGAAGGGCTGATATTGAACAGGTTGGGAAGGGCTGATACTGAACAGGTTGGGAAGGCTGATATTGAACAGGTTGGGAAGAGCTGATATTGAACAGGTTGGGAAGGGCTGATATTGAACAGGTTGGGAAGGTCTGATATTGAACAGGTTGGGAAGGGCTGATACTGAACAGGTTGGGAAGGGCTGATACTGAACAGGTTGGGAAGGGCTGATACTGAACAGGTTGGGAAGGGCTGATACTGAACAGGTTGGGAAGGGCTGATACTGAACAGGTTGGGAAGAGCTGATACTGAACAGGTTGGGAAAGGGCTGAACAGGTTGGGAATTGAACAGGTTGGGAAGGGCTGATATTGAACAGGTTGGGAAGAGCTGATACTGAACAGGTTGGGAAGAGCTGATACTGAACAGGTTGGGAAGAGCTGATACTGAACAGGTTGGGAAAGGGCTGATATTGAACAGGTTGGGAAGAGCTGATATTGAACAGGTTGGGAAGAGCTGATATTGAACAGGTTGGGAAGAGCTGATATTGAACAGGTTGGGAAGAGCTGTTGAACAGGTTGGGAAACAACTGCTGAACAGGTTGGGAAGAGCTGATACTGAACAGGTTGGGAAGGTCTGATATTGAACAGGTTGGGAAGGTCTGATACTGAACAGGTTGGGAACGAGCTGATATTGAACAGGTTGGGAAACAGCTGATATTGAACAGGTTGGGAAGGGCTGATACTGAACAGGTTGGGAAGAGCTATTGAACAGGTTGGGAAGGGCTGATATTGAACAGGTTGGGAAGGGCTGATACTGAACAGGTTGGGAAGGGCTGATACTGAACAGGTTGGGAAGGGCTGATACTGAACAGGTTGAACAGGTTGGGAACAGCTGATACTGAACAGGTTGGGAACAGCTGATACTGAACAGGTTGGGAAGGGCTGATATTGAACAGGTTGGGAAGGGCTGAACTGAACAGGCTGATATTGAACAGGTTGGGAAGGGCTGATATTGAAGGGCTGATATTGAACAGGTTGGGAAGGGCTGATATTGAACAGGTTGGGAAGGCTGATACTGAACAGGTTGGGAAGGGCTGATACTGAACAGGTTGGGAAGGGCTGATACTGAACAGGTTGGGAAGGGCTGATATTGAACAGGTTGGGAAGGGCTGATATTGAACAGGTTGGGAAGGGCTGATATTGAGGTTGGGAAGGTCTGATATTGAACAGGTTGGGAAGGGGATATTGAACAGGTTGGGAAGGGCTGATACTGAACAGGTTGGGAAGGGCTGATACTGAACAGGTTGGGAAGGGCTGATACTGAACAGGTTGGGAAGCTGATACTGAACTGATACTGAACAGGTTGGGAAGAGCTGATACTGAACAGGTTGGGAAGGGCTGATACTGAACAGGTTGGGAAGGGCTGATACTGAACAGGTTGGGAAGAGCTGATACTGAACAGGTTGGGAAGAGCTGATACTGAACAGGTTGGGAAGAGCTGATACTGAACAGGTTGGGAAACAGCTGATATTGAACAGGTTGGGAAGAGCTGATATTGAACAGGTTGGGAAGAGCTGATATTGAACAGGTTGGGAAGAGCTGATATTGAACAGGGAAGAGCTGATACTGAACAGGTTGAAACAACTGATATTGAACAGGTTGGGAAGGGCTGATACTGAACAGGTTGGGAAGAGCTGATATTGAACAGGTTGGGAAGGTCTGATACTGAACAGGTTGGGAAACGGCTGATATTGAACAGGTTGGGGCTGATATTGAACAGGTTGGGAAGGGCTGATACTGAACAGGTTGGGAAGGGCTGATATTGAACAGGTTGGGAAGGGCTGATACTGAACAGGTTGGGAAGGGCTGATATTGAACAGGTTGGGGAAGGGCTGATTGAACAGGTTGGGAAGGGCTGATACTGAACAGGTTGGGAAGGGCTGATACTGAACAGGTTGGGAAGGGCTGATACTGAACAGGTTGGGAAGGGCTGATACTGAACAGGTTGCTGATACTGAACAGGTTGGGAAGGGCTGATATTGAACAGGTTGGGAAGGGCTGATATTGAACAGGTTGGGAAGGGCTGATTGAACAGGTTGGGAACAGCTGATATTGAACAGGTTGGGAACAGATACTGAACAGGTTGGGAAGGGCTGATACTGAACAGGTTGGGAAGGGCTGATATTGAACAGCTGATTGAACAGGAAGGGCTGATATTGAACAGGTTGGGAAGGGCTGATACTGAACAGGTTGGGAAGCTGATATTGAACAGGTTGGGAAGGGCTGATACTGAACAGGTTGGGAAACAGCTGATACTGAACAGGTTGGGAACAGCTGATACTGAACAGGTTGGGAAGGGCTGATATTGAACAGGTTGGGAACAGCTGATACTGAACAGGTTGGGAAAGGTCTGATACTGAACAGGTTGGGAAGGGCTGATATTGAACAGGCTGATATTGAACAGGTTGGGAAGGGCTGATACTGAACAGGTTGGGAAGAGCTGATACTGAACAGGTTGGGAAGAGCTGATACTGAACAGGTTGGGAACAGCTGATATTGAACAGGTTGGGAAGGGCTGATACTGAACAGGTTGGGAAGGGCTGATATTGAACAGGTTGGGAAGGCTGATACTGAACAGGTTGCTGGAACAGGTTGGGAAGAGCTGATACTGAACAGGTTGGGAACAGCTGATATTGAACAGGTTGGGAAGGGCTGATACTGAACAGGTTGGGAAGGGCTGATACTGAACAGGTTGGGAAGAGCTGATATTGAACAGGTTGGGAACAGCTGATACTGAACAGGTTGGGAAGGGCTGAACAACAGGTTGATATTGAACAGGTTGGGGGCTGATATTGAACAGGTTGGGAAGGTCTGTTGAACAGGTTGGGAAGGTCTGATATTGAACAGGTTGGGAAGGGCTGATATTGAACAGGTTGGGAAGGCTGATACTGAACAGGTTGGGAAGGGCTGATACTGAACAGGTTGGGAAGGGCTGATATTGAACAGGTTGGGAAGGGCTGATATTGAACAGGTTGGGAAGGGCTGATATTGAACAGGTTGGGAAGGGCTGATATTGAACAGGTTGGGAAGGGCTGATACTGAACAGGTTGGGAAGGGCTGATACTGAACAGGTTGGGAAGAGCTGATACTGAACAGGTTGGGAAGGGCTGATACTGAACAGGTTGGGAAGGGCTGATACTGAACAGGTTGGGAAGGGCTGATACTGAACAGGTTGGGAAGAGCTGATATTGAACAGGTTGGGAAGGGCTGATACTGAACAGGTTGGGAAGGGCTGATATTGAACAGGTTGGGAAGGGCTGATATTGAACAGGTTGGGAAGGTCTGATACTGAACAGGTTGGGAAGAGCTGATACTGAACAGGTTGGGAAGGGCTGATACTGAACAGGTTGGGAAGGGCTGATACTGAACAGGTTGGGAAGAGCTGATATTGAACAGGTTGGGAAGGGCTGATATTGAACAGGTTGGGAAGGTCTGATATTGAACAGGTTGGGAAGGGCAGATATTGAACAGGTTGGGAAGAGCTGATACTGAACAGGTTGGGAAGGGCTGATACTGAACAGGTTGGGAAGGGCTGATACTGAACAGGTTGGGAAGGGCTGATACTGAACAGGTTGGGAAGAGCTGATACTGAACAGGTTGGGAAGAGCTGATACTGAACAGGTTGGGAAGGGCTGATACTGAACAGGTTGGGAAGGGCTGATATTGAACAGGTTGGGAAGAGCTGATACTGAACAGGTTGGGAAGAGCTGATACTGAACAGGTTGGGAAGAGCTGATACTGAACAGGTTGGGAAACAGCTGATATTGCACAGGTTGGGAAGAGCTGATATTGAACAGGTTGGGAAGAGCTGATATTGAACAGGTTGGGAAGAGCTGATATTGAACAGGTTGGGAAGAGCTGATACTGAACAGGTTGGGAAACAACTGATATTGAACAGGTTGGGAAGGGCTGATACTGAACAGGTTGGGAAGGTCTGATATTGAACAGGTTGGGAAGGTCTGATACTGAACAGGTTGGGAAACGGCTGATATTGAACAGGTTGGGAAACAGCTGATATTGAACAGGTTGGGAAGGGCTGATACTGAACAGGTTGGGAAGGGCTGATACTGAACAGGTTGGGAAGGGCTGATACTGAACAGGTTGGGAAGGTCTGATACTGAACAGGTTGGGAAACGGCTGATATTGAACAGGTTGGGAAGGGCTGATGCTGAACAGGTTGGGAAGGGCTGATACTGAACAGGTTGGGAAGGGCTGATATTGAACAGGTTGGGAAACAGCTGATATTGAACAGGTTGGGAAGGGCTGATACTGAACAGGTTGGGAAGGGCTGATACTGAACAGGTTGGGAAGGGCTGATATTGAACAGGTTGGGAAGGGCTGATACTGAACAGGTTGGGAAGGGCTGATATTGAACAGGTTGGGAAGGGCTGATATTGAACAGGTTGGGAAACAACTGATACTGAACAGGTTGGGAAGGTCTGATACTGAACAGGTTGGGAAGGGCTGATACTGAACAGGTTGGGAAACAGCTGATACTGAACAGGTTGGGAAACAACTGATACTGAACAGGTTGGGAAGAGCTGATACTGAACAGGTTGGGAAACAGCTGATACTGAACAGGTTGGGAAACAACTGATACTGAACAGGTTGGGAAACAGCTGATACTGAACAGGTTGGGAAACAGCTGATATTGAACAGGTTGGGAAGGGCTGATATTGAACAGTTTGGGAAGGGCTGATATTGAACAGGTTGGGAAGGTCTGATACTGAACAGGTTGGGAAGGGCTGATATTGAACAGGTTGGGAAGAGCGAAAATGGACCACAACTCTATTTTGTGGAGGTTTGAATGTTTAAATGAAGACGTCTCGGGAGTTTCTATAGTTTAAGATGCACCACAAAAGGGTCAGTCTAGTTTAGATTAAACCTCAGGCCTGTCTGCGAGAGGAGAGGTCAAAGGTCAATTAGTGATCAAATTAAACAG
This sequence comes from Oncorhynchus nerka, assembly GCF_034236695.1. Lineage (NCBI taxonomy): Eukaryota > Metazoa > Chordata > Actinopteri > Salmoniformes > Salmonidae > Oncorhynchus > Oncorhynchus nerka. The sequence goes on from NC_088405.1 coordinate 7,624,097, forward strand.
CAAGCTACTACTGTACCCGTACAATGTGCTGTGAAACATATTCATTTACACTGGTTCTTCCTTTAAAAGTGTTGAGCTTTATGCCACGACGGTTCAAATCAAAAATCAAATCAAATTTTATTTGTCACATACACATGGTTAGCAGATGTTAATGCGAGTGTAGCGAAATGCTTGTGCTTCTAGTTCCGACAATGCAGTGATAACCAACAAGTAATCTAACTAACAATTCCAAAACTACTGTCTTGTACACAGTGTAAGGGGATAAGGAATATGTACATAAGGATATATGAATGAGTGATGGTACAGAGCAGCATACAGTAGATGGTATCGAGTACAGTATATACATATGAGATGAGTATGTAGACAAAGTAAACAAAGTGGCATAGTTAAAGTGGCTAGTGACATAAGAATGCAGTCGATGATCTAGAGTACAGTATATACATATGCATATGAGATGAATAATGTAGGGTAAGTAACATTATATAAGGTAGCATTGTTTAAAGTGGCTAGTGATATATTTACATCATTTCCCATCAATTCCCATTATTAAAGTGGCTGGAGTTGGGTCAGTGTCAATGACAGTGTGTTGGCAGCAGCCACTCAATGTTAGTGGTGGCTGTTTAACAGTCTGATGGCCTTGAGATAGAAGCTGTTTTTCAGTCTCTCGGTCCCAGCTTTGATGCACCTGTACTGACCTCGCCTTCTGGATGATAGCGGGGTGAACAGGCAGTGGTTCGGGTGGTTGATGTCCTTGATGATCTTTATGGCCTTCCTGTAACATCGGGTGGTGTAGGTGTCCTGGAGGGCAGGTAGTTTGCCCCGGTGATGCGTTGTGCAGACCTCACTACCCTCTGGAGAGCCTTACGGTTGAGGGCGGAGCAGTTGCCGTACCAGGCGGTGATACAGCCCGCCAGGATGCTCTCGATTGTGCATCTGTAGAAGTTTGTGAGTGCTTTTGGTGACAAGCCGAATTTCTTCAGCCTCCTGAGGTTGAAGAGGCGCTGCTGCGCCTTCTAACACACGACGCTGTCAGTGTGAGTGGACCAATTCAGTTTGTCTGTGATGTGTATGCCGAGGAACTTAAAACTTGCTACCCTCTCCACTACTGATCCATCGATGTGGATAGGGGGGTGTTCCCTCTGCTGTTTCCTGAAGTCCACAATCATCTCCTTAGTTTTGTTGACGTTGAGTGTGAGGTTATTTTCCTGACACCACACTCCGAGGGCCCTCACCTCCTCCCTGTAGGCCGTCTCGTCGTTGTTGGTAATCAAGCCTACCACTGTTGTGTCGTCCGCAAACTTGATGATTGAGTTGGAGGCGTGCATGGCCACGCAGTCGTGGGTGAACAGGGAGTACAAGAGAGGGCTCAGAACGCACCCTTGTGGGGCCCCCGTGTTGAGGATCAGCGGGGAGGAGATGTTGTTGCCTACCCTCACCACCTGGGGGCGGCCCGTCAGGAAGTCCAGTACGGGGTCGAGACCCAGGGTCTCGAGCTTGATGACGAGCTTGGAGGGTACTATGGTATTGAATGCCGAGCTGTAGTCGATGAACAGCATTCTCACATAGGTATTCCTCTTGTCCAGGTGGGTTAGGGCAGTGTGCAGTGTGGTTGAGATTGCATCGTCTGTGGACCTATTTGGGCGGTAAGCAAATTGGAGTGGGTCTAGGGTGTCAGGTAGGGTGGAGGTGATATGGTCCTTGACTAGTCTCTCAAAGCACTTCATGATGACGGAAGTGAGTGCTACGGGGCGGTAGTCGTTTAGCTCAGTTACCTTAGCTTTCTTGGGAACAGGAACAATGGTGGCCCTCTTGAAGCATGTGGGAACAGCAGACTGGTATAGGGATTGATTGAATATGTCCGTAAACACACCGGCCAGCTGGTCTGCGCATGCTCTGAGGCGCGGCTGGGGATGCCGTCTGGGCCTGCAGCCTTGCGAGGGTTAACACGTTTAAATGTCTTACTCACCTCGGCTGCAGTGAAGGAGAGACCGCATGTTTTCGTTGCAGGCCGTGTCAGTGGCACTGTATTGTCCTCAAAGCGGGCAAAAAAGTTATTTAGTCTGCCTGGGAGCAAGACATCCTGGTCCGTGACTGGGCTGGGTTTCTTCTTGTAGTCCGTGATTGACTGTAGACCCTGCCACATGCCTCTTGTGTCTGAGCCATTGAATTGAGATTCCACTTTGTCTCTGTACTGACGCTTAGCTTGTTTAATAGCCTTGCGGAGGAATAGCTGCATTGTTTATATTCGGACATGTTACCAGACACCTTGCCCTGATTAAAAGCAGTGGTTGGCTTTCAGTTTCACGCGAATGCTGCCATCAATCCACGGTTTCTGGTTTGGGAATGTTTTTATCGTTGCTATGGGAACGACATTTTCTGAACACGTTCTAATGAACTCGACACCGAACAGCGTGGGATTCGTCAATATTTCCATCTGACGAATACTGAAACATGTCCCAGTCCACGTGATGGAAGCAGTCTTGGAGTGTGGAGTCAGCTTGGTCTGACCAGCGTTGGACAGACCTCAGCGTGGGAGCCTCTTGTTTTAGTTTCTGCCTGTAGGCAGGGATCAGCAAAATGGAGTCGTGGTCAGCTTTTCCGAAAGGGGGCGGGGCAGGGCCTTATATGCGTTGGGAAGTTAGAGTAACAATGATCCAAGGTTTTACCACCCCTGGTTGCGCAATCGATATGCTGGTAAAATTTGGGAGTCTTGTTTTCAGATTAGCTTTGTTAAAATCCCCAGCTACAATGAATGCAGCCTCCGGATAAATGGTTTCCAGTTTGCAAAGAGTTAAATAAAGTTTGTTCAGAGCCATCAATGTGTCTGCTTGGGGGATATATACGGCTGTGATTATAATCGAGGAGAATTCTCTTGGAAGATAATGCGGTCTACATTTGATTGTGAGGAATTCTAAATCAGGTGAACAGAAGGATTTGAGTTCCTGTATGTTTCCTTCATCACACCATGTCTCGTTAGTCATGAGGCATACGCCCCCGCCACTCTTCTTACCAGAAAGATGTTTGTTTCTGTCGGCGCGATGCGTGGAGAAACCCGTTGGCTGCACCGCATCGGATAGCGTCTTCCCAGTAAGCCATGTTTCTGTGAAGCAGAGAACGTTGCAGTCTCTGATGTCCCTCTGGAATGCTACCCTTGCTCGGATTTCGTCAACCTTGTTGTCAAGAGACTGGACATTGGCAAGAAGAATGCTGGGGAGTGGTGCGCGATGTGCCCTTTTTCGGAGTCTGACCAGAACACCGCCTCGTTTCCCTCTTTTTCGGAGTCGTTTCCTTGGGTCGCTGCATGCGATCTATTCCGTTGTCCTGTTTGTAAGGCAGAACACCGGATCCGCGTCGCGGAAAACATATTCTTGGTCGTACTGTTGGTGAGTTGGCGCTGATCTTATATTCAGTAGTTCTTCTCGACTGTATGTAATGAAACCTAAGATGACCTGGGGTACTAATGTAAGAAATAACACGTAAAAAAAAAAAACTGCATAGTTTCCTAGGAACGCGAAGCGAGGCGGCCATCTCAGTCGGCGCCGGAAGTAGTAAGAGGTTTGTGGTAGATGGTGGCAGATTGTGGTAAATTGCATCAATCTGGCAACAGATGCGGCACCCAGCAAGCTGTAATCCATCAGAACTACACCACATGACCAAACGTGTAAGAACACCTCTTGAAATGAGTGGATTCGGCTATTTCAGCCACACCCTTTTGCTGAGAGGTGTATCTAATTGTGCATCCAACCATGTAATCTACAAAGACATTGGCAGTATAATTGAAATAATTGAAATAATTGAGATAGCCGATACAGTGACTTTCAATGTGGCGCCGACATAGGATGCCTCCTTTTCAACAAGTCAGTTCATCAAATTTCCAAACTGCCTCAGGAAGAAACGTCAGCAAAATATCTGTTTGTCGGGAGCTCCATGAAATGGATTCTATGGCCGAACAGCCATGGAATAAGGCTAAGATCACCATGCGCAATGCAAAGTGTCGGCTGGAGGGGTGTAAAGTTCCCTGCCATTGGACTCTGGAGCAGAGGAAACACGTTCTCTGGAGTGATGAATCACACTTCACCATCTGGCAGTCCGACAGACAAATCTGGGTTTGGCGGATGTCAGGAGAACGCTGCCTGCCCCAATGCATAGTGCCAACTGTAAAGTTTGGTGGAGTAGGAATAATGGTCTGGGGCTGTTTTTCATGGTTTGGGCCCCTTAGTTCCAGTCAAGGGACATTTTAACGCTACAGCATACAATGTCATTTTATATGATTCTGTGCTTCCAACTTTGTGGCAACAGTTTGGGGAAGGCCCTTTCCTGTTTCAGCATGAAAATGCCCAAAAGCATGGTCCATACATAAATGTTTTGTGGAGATCGGTGTGGAAGAACATGACTGGCCTGCAGAGAGCCCTAACCTCAACCACATCGAACACCTTTGAGATGAATTGGAATGCCGAACACCATTGTCTGACCTCACTAATGCTCTTGTGGCTGAACGGAAACAAGTCCCATCAGCAATGTTCCAACATCTAGTGGAAAGCCTTCCCAGAAGAGTGGAGGCTGTTATAGCAGCAATGTTCCAACATCTAGTGGAAAGCCTTCCCAGAAGAGTGGAGGCTGTTATAGCAGAAATGTTCCAACATCTAGTGGAGAGCCTTCCCAGAAGAGTAGAGACTGTTATAGCAGCAAAAGGGGGACCAACTCCATATTAATGCTTATGAGAATGAGATGTTCGAATGAGATGTTCGACGAGCAGGTGTCCACATACTTTTAGCCAAGCGGTGTATATTGTTAGGGGCCAGGTAACATAACGGGTCCATATTAATGCCTATGATTTTAGAATGAGATGTTCAACGAGCAGGTGTCCACATACTTTTAGCCAAGCGGTGTATATTGTTAGGGGCCAGGTAACATAACGGGTCCATATCGAACAAGCCCCATATTATGATATTTTAACGAGATCAAATCTCTGTTACCAACATTTAATCAGGAGAGTTCAGGCCGCCTTAGGGAGTGATGCAGACTCAAACACTATGAATGGCAGGTCCCTACATGCAATTACAGTGAGTGCTGGTGTTCCTGTACTGGTACAGTATTGGACTCGAAGGCTTCTTGATGATGCTGTAGTGAGCAGAGAAGGACAATGCCTCTACTCTACATCCATAAATGACACCCTATCCCTTATAGAGGACACTACGTTTGACCAGGATCCATCAAAAGTAGGGCACTACATAGGGAATAGGGTGCCGTTGAATGAATTCTATGAATAAATATCAGCACTTCCCCATCCATTTAGTCATTGTGTCACACAGTGAGGTCTGAACGGAGACAGAAGATGGAACAGAGAGCTTAATAAACAGCCTGATAGGTCTGACACCCCGGAACCAGCTTGGTATACTGCAGAAGCCCTCAATGTGTTGTGTATGTTTGTCACTGCACCTTCATGTATACTGAACAGCAGCCTGATAGGTCTGACACCCCGGAACCAGCTTGGTATACTGCAGTAGCCCTCAATGTGTTGTGTATGTTTGTCACTGCACTGTCATGTATACTGAACAGCAGCCTGATAGGTCTGACACCCCGGAACCAGCTTGGTATACTGCAGTAGCCCTCAATGTGTTGTGTATGTTTGTCACTGCACTGTCATGTATACTGAACAGCAGCCTGATAGGTCTGACACCCCGGAACCAGCTTGGTATACTGCAGAAGCCCTCAATGTGTTGTGTATGTTTGTCACTGCACTGTCATGTATACTGAACAACATGCAGAAATGTCTAGGATTTTACTAAGTTATAGTTCATATAAAGGGAAATCAGTCAATTGAAACAAATTCATTAGGCCCTAATCTATAGATTTCACATGCCTGGGTGTAAAGACATACATCTGTTGATCACAGACACCTTAAAAACAATGTAGACGTGTGGATCAGAGAACCAGTCAATATCTGGTGTGGATCAGAGAACCAGTCAGTATCTGGTGTGGATCAGAGAACCAGTCAGTATCTGGTGTGGATCAGAGAACCAGTCAGTATCTGGTGTGGATCAGAGAACCAGTCAGTATCTGGTGTGGATCAGAGAACCAGTCAATATCTGGTGTGGATCAGAGAACCAGTCAGTATCTGGTGTGGATCAGAGAACCAGTCAGTATCTGGTGTGGATCAGAGAACCAGTCAGTATCTGGTGTGGATCAGAGAACCAGTCAGTATCTGGTGTGGATCAGAGAACCAGTCAGTGTCTGGTGTGACCACCATTTGCCTCACGCAGCGCGACACATCTCCTTTTCTTAAATCTGACGAAGCTGTTGATTGTAGCCTTCTAGAATGTTGTCCCAGTCCTCTTCAATGGTTGTGCGAAGTTGATGGATATTGGCGGGAACATGCTCAATGTGTGACATGTCTGTTGAGTTTTTCAGGCCGTGGGAGAACTGGGACATTTTCAGTTACCAGGAACTGTGCACAGATCCTACAACATGGGGCTGTGTATTATCATGCTGAAACATGAGGTGATGGTGATCACGACAACGGGCCTCAGGGTCTCGTCACGGTATCTCTGTGCATTCAAACTGCCATCCATAATATGCAATTGTGTTCGTTGTCCGTATCTTATACCTGCCCATAACATAACCCCACCTCCACTATGGGGCACGCTGTTCACAAAAGTTGACATCAGGAAACCGCTCGCCCACACCACACCACACCAAACATATGGTCTGCGGTCGTGAGGACAGTTGGACATACTGCCAAAACTTCTAAAATCGTTTATGGTAGAGAAATTAACATTAAATTATCTGGCAACAGCCAATGTCATGCTCCCTCAAGACTTGATACACCTGTGGCATTATGTTCTGTGACAAAACAGAACATTTGTAGAGTGGCCTTTTATTATCCCCAGCACAAGGTGCACCTGCGTAGTGATCGTGCTGTTTAATCATCGTCTTGATATGCCACACCTGTCAGGTGAGGAGAATACAGGTGAATGGAATACTCACTAACATAGATGTAAACACATTTGTGCACTTTTTTTTGTGTGTTTGTAAAATGTTATTTAAGATTATGAAACATGGTATCGAATCTTTATATGTCGCTTTATATTTTTGTTCAGTGTAATTGGATGATGAAATGAAGAGAATAGCATAGAGAATAGCGTAGCATCATAACACCTAGCGACCCAGTTAGCTACAGTTGTTTTCACTTCATTTGCTGCAGGAAGTAGTTTATTCAAGGTTTTAAAAGGCGTTTTTAAAAGGCATCTATAGCTTGTAATTTCCACCGTAAAATGTCAGACTTGATTTGCCCCGATGGAAAATGTATCAACCCCTACAAAAAAAAAAATGCAATTCATTATAATCCACATAAAAATGTACATCTCCTGTTGCTGCAGGATTATTGTCCTTATGTGAGAAACTGGTCACATTAAATCTGTAAATTACAACTGAAAGCTTGCTAAGACAATTTACGATGTGAATCATAGATGGTAATATGGTAATACAACTCAGCATAACTTAATTAAATGTAAACTATCAAAACGCCTGTCCCCATCATTGAAACCCTAATCATATGAATTTCAATGATAAACCCGTCCTCAGCTCCACAGTAACGTCTCAGATCTGAATTTCAGTTTGACATGTCTGTCTGATCGACCGATCAACCGGGCGGGCTCAGATCTGTCAGTCTAAGTGCTGTTGTAGTTAAGATGTCCATACTAAGTAGCCTAATGCATTTCAGATTTCATAAATCAACTTCAGGCAGTCAGGCTTTCACAGTCTGTATATTCCCACGCAGACGGCAGAGTTCTGGTGCTGATTTTAGTCCCGTCTCAGAGTTTGTCTGAGCAGTGTCTTAATGTCATGGTAAAACCTACTCGGAGCAGTGTCTTAACATCATGCTAAAACCTACTCTGAGCAGTGTCTTAACATCATGCTAAAACCTACTCTGAGCAGTGTCTTAACATCATGCTAAAACCTACTCGGAGCAGTGTCTTAACATCATGCTAAAACCTACTCTGAGCAGTGTCTTAACATCATGGTAAAACCTACTCTGAGCAGTGTCTTAACATCATGGTAAAACCTACTCTGAGCAGTGTCTTAACATCATGCTAAAACCTACTCGGAGCAGTGTCTTAACATCATGCTAAAACCTACTCTGAGCTCTGAGTTTTTTCTTATTTTTTAACAGGATTCCTAGGACTTTTTCTGAGATGCTTTGTGGGTATGGGCCCAGATCCCTATCTTAGTGTCCTGGAGCAGCTCAGATCATACCACCTATCTTAGTGTCCTGGGAGCAGCTCAGATCATACCACCTATCTTAGTGTCCTGGGAGCAGCTCAGATCATACCACCTATCTTAGTGTCCTGGGAGCAGCTCAGATCATACCACCTATCTTAGTGTCCTGGGAGCAGCTCAGATCATACCACCTATCTTAGTGTCCTGGGAGCAGCTCAGATCAGATCCCTATCTTAGTGTCCTGGGAGCAGCTCAGATCAGATCCCTATCTTAGTGTCCTGGGAGCACCTCAGATCATACCATCTATCTTAGTGTCCTGGAAGCAGCTCAGATCATACCACCTATCTT
>NC_088405.1:7637664-7647664 GCF_034236695.1 Oncorhynchus nerka
GTAGAGGGATGGGGAGATCTATAGTCCTGTTAGTGGTATAAGAATGGGGAGATCTATAGTCCTGTTAGTGGTAGAGGGATGGGGAGATCTATACTCCTGTTAGTGGTAGAGGAATGGGGAGATCTATAGTCCTGTTAGTGGTAGAGGGATGGGGAGATCTATACTCCTGTTAGTGGTAGAGGGATGGGGAGATCTATAGTCCTGTTAGTGGTAGAGGGATGGGGAGATCTATAGTCCTGTCTGATGATCCACTTAAAAAGGCAGACATTACAAATAATTTCACAATATTTGCAGATAGGACAATCTGTATATATATGTTTGTGTTTATTTCTGTGACCCTCATTTATCCAGGTGAGTCAACGAAGGACATCGTATTCACTATGATGTCCTGGCCAGTGACGACTGGGGAGAAGTAACCTTGCATCAAAAGAATAAATACAATAAAAATACATTTAACTGCTAGTGTCGAAGATTGACATGACAACCCAGAATGACAGGGACATGTAACAAACACACAAGGAAATGAAGAACAGTTAGAGCACAATGAGAACAGACATCGCAACACAGGGACAGAAAAGCATGGACAAAAACACAACATCTAGCAGAAACAGTCAGCATAGATAGTAGACAGTCAACATAGATAGTAGACAGTCAACATAGATAGGAGACAGTCAACATAGATAGTAGACAGTCAACATAGACAGTAGACGGTCAACATAGATAGTAGACGGTCAGCATGGACAAAAACACAACATCTAGCAGAAACAGTCAGCATAGATAGTAGACGGTCAACATAGACAGCAGAGAGTCAACATAGACAGCAGAGAGTCAACATAGATAGTAGACAGTCAACATAGATAGTAGACAGTCAACATAGATAGTATACAGTCAACATAGACAGTAGACGGTCAACATAGATAGTAGACGGTCAGCATGGACAAAAACACAACATCTAGCAGAAACAGTCAACATAGACAGTAGACGGTCAACATAGATAGCAGACAGTCAACATAGATAGTAGACAGTCAACATAGATAGCAGACAGTCAACATAGATAGTAGACAGTCAACACAGATAGTAGACAGTCATTATAGATAGTAGACGGTCAACATATATAGTAGACAGTCAACATAGATAGTAGACAGTCAACATAGATATTAGACAGTCAACATAGACAGTACAGTCAACATAGATAGTAGACAGTCAACACAGATAGTAGACAGTCATTATAGATAGTAGACAGTCAACACAGATAGTAGACAGTCAACATAGATAGTAGACAATCAACATAGATAGTAAACAGTCAACATAGACAATAAACAGTCAACATAGATAGTAGACAGTCAACATAGACAGTAGACAGTCAACATAGATAGTAGACAGTCAACATAGACAGTAGACAGTCAGCATAGACAGTAGACAGTCAACGTAGACAATAGACAGTCAACGTAGACAATAGACAGTAGACAGTCAACGTAGACAATAGACAATAGACAGTCAACATAGACAGTAGACAGTAGACAGTCAACATAGATAGCAGACAGTCAACGTAGACAATAGACAGTCAACATAGATAGTAGACAGTCAACATAGACAGTAGACAGTCAACATTGACAATAGACAGTCAACATAGACAGTAGACAGTCAACATAGATAGTAGACAGTCAACATAGACAGTAGACAGTCAACATAGACAGTAGACAGTCAACATAGACAGTAGACAGTCAACATAGATAGTAGACAGTCAACATAGACAGTAGACAGTCAACATAGACAGTAGACAGTCAACATAGACAGTAGACAGTCAACATAGATAGTAGACAGTCAACATAGATAGTAGACAGTCAACATAGACAGTAGACAGTCAACGTAGACAGTAGACAGTCAACATAGACAGTAGACAGTCAACGTAGACAGTAGACAGTCAACGTAGACAGTAGACAGTCAACGTAGACAGTAGACAGTCAACGTAGACAGTAGACAGTCAACATAGATAGTAGACAGTCAACATAGATAGTAGACAGTCAACAATACATCTGATTGAACAGCAGGTCTGTAAGTAAAAAGGTAAAGTGTCCATATTGCATTGATACACCTTAACTCTGTAAATTCCATATTGTGTGAGAGAGAGAGAGAGAGAGATAGAGAGAGAAAGAAAGAAAGAAAGAAAGTAAGAAAGAAAGAAAGAAAGTAAGAAAGAAAGAAAGAAAGAAAGTAAGTAAGAAAGAAAGAAAGAAAGAAAGAAAGAAAGAAAGACAGGCAGAAAGACAGATATAGTGAGACAAAAACCTCTCTGTCCCCCTTGAGATTGACAAACCACTGCCAGAGGATTTGGTGGTTTATCACTCTGTAGGATCAGAGTCAAGATGTTTCATGGGGGGAGTCGGAGACATAAGGAGGAAGCCATGCCACAACATGATGAGAATCCCTCTCATTAATCAGACTTATTAATGCTCTGGGTAGCCAGTACAGCAAGGAGCCCCCTCTGCTGGAACTAACAGGACACTTATACACACAGTCTCTCCCTCACACGTCCCTCATATATCACATCAACCTCATCAAGAGATGGATAAAGGTACCGTATCTACTCTCCTCTCAGTCCCAGTTCTGTTTAAAGCTCATCAAGAGATGGATAAAGGTACCGTATCTACTCTCCTCTCAGTCCCTGTTCTGTTTAAAGCTCATCAAGAGATTGATAAAGGTACCGTATCTAGTCTCCTCTCAGTCCAGTCCCTGTTCTGTTTAAAGCTCATCAAGAGATGGATAAAGGTACCGTAGCTACTCTCCTCTCAGTCCAGTCCCTGTTCTGTTTAAAGCTCATCAAGAGATTGATAAAGGTACCGTAGCTACTCTCCTCTCAGTCCCTGTTCTGTTTAAAGCTCATCAAGAGATTGATAAAGGTACCGTATCTACTCTCCTCTCAGTCCCTGTTCTGTTTAAAGCTCATCAAGAAATTGATCAAGGTACCGTATCTCCTCTCCTCTCAGTTCAGTCCCTGTTCTGTTTAAAGCTCATCAAGAGATGGATAAAGGTACCGTATCTACTCTCCTCTCAGTCCCTGTTCTGTTTAAAGCTCATCAAGAGATTGATTAAGGTATAGTAGCTACTCTCCTCTCAGTCCAGTCCCTGTTCTGTTTAAAGCTCATCAAGAGATTGATAAAGGTACCGTATCTACTCTCCTCTCAGTCCCTGTTCTGTTTAAAGCTCATCAAGAGATGGATAAAGGTACCGTATCTACTCTCCTCTCAGTCCCTGTTCTGTTTAAAGCTCATCAAGAGATGGATAAAGGTACCGTATCTACTCTCCTCTCAGTCCCTGTTCTGTTTAAAGCTCATCAAGAGATTGATTAAGGTGTAGTAGCTACTCTCCTCTCAGTCCAGTCCCTGTTCTGTTTAAAGCTCATCAAGAGATGGATAAAGGTACCGTAGCTACTCTCCTCTCAGTCCAGTCCCTGTTCTGTTTAAAGCTCATCAAGAGATTGATAAAGGTACCGTAGCTACTCTCCTCTCAGTCCCTGTTCTGTTTAAAGCTCATCAAGAGATTGATAAAGGTACCATATCTACTCTCCTCTCAGTCCCTGTTCTGTTTAAAGCTCATCAAGAGATTGATCAAGGTACCGTATCTCCTCTCCTCTCAGTTCAGTCCCTGTTCTGTTTAAATCTCATCAAGAGATGGATAAAGGTACCGTATCTACTCTCCTCTCAGTCCAGTCCCTGTTCTGTTTAAAGCTCATCAAGAGATGGATAAAGGTACCGTATCTACTCTCCTCTCAGTCCCTGTTCTGTTTAAAGCTCATCAAGAGATTGATTAAGGTATAGTAGCTACTCTCCTCTCAGTCCAGTCCCTGTTCTGTTTAAGCTCATCAAGAGATTGATAAAGGTACCGTATCTACTCTCCTCTCAGTCCCTGTTCTGTTTAAAGCTCATCAAGAGATTGATTAAGGTACCGTATCTACTCTCCTCTCAGTCCCTGTTCTGTTTAAAGCTCATCAAGAGATTGATTAAGGTATAGTAGCTACTCTCCTCTCAGTCCAGTCCCTGTTCTGTTTAAGCTCATCAAGAGATTGATAAAGGTACCGTATCTACTCTCCTCTCAGTCCCTGTTCTGTTTAAAGCTCATCAAGAGATTGATTAAGGTATAGTAGCTACTCTCCTCTCAGTCCAGTCCCTGTTCTGTTTAAAGCTCATCAAGAGATGGATAAAGGTACCGTAGCTACTCTCCTCTCAGTCCCTGTTCTGTTTAAAGCTCATCAAGAGATTGATTAAGGTACCGTATCTACTCTCCTCTCAGTCCATGTTCTGTTTAAAGCTCATCAAGAGATTGATTAAGGTATAGTAGCTACTCTCCTCTCAGTCCAGTCCATGTTCTGTTTAAAGCTCATCAAGAGATTGATAAAGGTACCGTATCTACTCTCCTCTCAGTCCCTGTTCTGTTTAAACCTCATCAAGAGATGGATAAAGGTACCGTATCTACTCTCCTCTCAGTCCCCGTTCTGTTTAAAGCTCATCAAGAGATTGATAAAGGTACCGTATCTACTCTCCTCTCAGTCCCTGTTCTGTTTAAAGCTCATCAAGAGATTGATAAAGGTACCGTATCTACTCTCCTCTCAGTCCAGTCCCCATTCTGTTTAAATCTCATCAAGAGATGGATAAAGGTACCGTATCTACTCTCCTCTCAGTCCAGTCCCTGTTCTGTTTAAAGCTCATCAAGAGATTGATAAAGGTATAGTATCTCCTCTCCTCTCAGTCCAGTCCCCATTCTGTTTAAAGCTCATCAAGAGATTGATGAAGTTATCTACTCTCCTCTCAGTCCAGTCCCCATTCTGTTTAAAGCTCATCAAGAGATTGATGAAGTTATATACTCTCCTCTCTGTTTAAAGCTCATCAAGAGATTGATGAAGGTATATACTGTCATCTCAGTTCAGTCTCCCTTCTGTTTGACAAGTTCATGGTGTCCAGGCCCATGATGATAACAAGAGGGGGGTTATTGAGAGTTGTGAATGTGATAAGGAACCACAGTCAGTGTCTTTACTAAGCTGTGGTATTTAATGTTGCCATGACCACCGAACACACCCAAAGCAGGGAAGTGTAGCTACAGGACCAGGCTAGTTTCCTAATGTACAGGGAAGTGTATCTACAGGACCAGGCTAGTTTCCTAATGTACAGGGAAGTGTAGCTACAGGACCAGGCTAGTTTCCTAATGTACAGGGAAGTGTATCTACAGGACCAGGCTAGTTTCTAATGAACAGGGAAGTGTAGCTACAGGACCAGGCTAGTTTCCTAATGTACAGGGCAGTATAGCTACAGAACCAGGCTAGTTTCCTCATGTACAGGGAAGTGTAGCTACAGGAACAGGCTAGTTTCCTAATGAACAGGGAAGTGTAGCTACAGGACCAGGCTAGTTTCCTAATGTACAGGGCAATATCGCTACAGGACCAGACTAGTTTCCTAATGTACAGGGCAGTATAGCTACAGGACCAGACTAGTTTCCTAATGAACAGGGAAGTGTAGCTACAGAACCAGGCTAGTTTCCTCATGTACAGGGAAGTGTAGCTACAAGACCAGGCTAGTTTCCTAATGAACAGGGAAGTGTAGCTACAGAACCAGGCTAGTTTCCTCATGTACAGGGAAGTGTAGCTACGGGACCAGGCTAGTTTCCTAATGAACAGGGAAGTGTAGCTACAGAACCAGGCTAGTTTCCTCATGTACAGGGAAGTGTAGCTACAGGACCAGGCTAGTTTCCTAATGTACAGGGAAGTGTAGCTACAGGTCCAGGCTAGTTTCCTAATGTACAGGGAAGTGTAGGTACAGGACCAGGCTAGTTTCCTAATGTACAGGGCAGTATAGCTACAGGACCAGACTAGTTTCCTAATGAACAGGGAAGTGTAGCTACAGAACCAGGCTAGTTTCCTCATGTACAGGGAAGTGTAGCTACAGGACCAGGCTAGTTCCCTAATGTACAGGGAAGTGTAGCTACAGGACCAGGCTAGTTTCCTAATGTACAGGGAAGTGTAGCTACGGGACCAGGCTAGTTTCCTAATGAACAGGGAAGTGTAGCTACAGAACCAGGCTAGTTTCCTCATGTACAGGGAAGTGTAGCTACAGGACCAGGCTAGTTTCCTAATGTACAGGGAAGTGTAGCTACAGGACCAGGCTAGTTTCCTCATGTACAGGGAAGTGTAGCTACGGGACCAGGCTAGTTTCCTAATGAACAGGGAAGTGTAGCTACAGAACCAGGCTAGTTTCCTCATGTACAGGGAAGTGTAGCTACAGGACCAGGCTAGTTTCCTAATGTACAGGGAAGTGTAGCTACAGGTCCAGGCTAGTTTCCTAATGTACAGGGAAGTGTAGGTACAGGACCAGGCTAGTTTCCTAATGTACAGGGAAGTGTAGATACAGGACCAGGCTAGTTTCCTAATGTCCAGGGAAGTGTAGCTGCTGGACCAGGCTAGTTTCCTCATGTACAGGGAAGTGTAGCTACAGGACCAGGCTAGTTTCCTAATGTACAGGGAAGTGTAGCTACAGGACCAGGCTAGTTCCCTAATGTACAGGGAAGTGTAGCTACAGGACCAGGCTAGTTTCCTAATGTACAGGGAAGTGTAGCTACGGGACCAGGCTAGTTTCCTAATGAACAGGGAAGTGTAGCTACAGAACCAGGCTAGTTTCCTCATGTACAGGGAAGTGTAGCTACAGGACCAGGCTAGTTTCCTAATGTACAGGGAAGTGTAGCTACAGGTCCAGGCTAGTTTCCTAATGTACAGGGAAGTGTAGGTACAGGACCAGGCTAGTTTCCTAATGTACAGGGAAGTGTAGATACAGGACCAGGCTAGTTTCCTAATGTCCAGGGAAGTGTAGCTGCTGGACCAGGCTAGTTTCCTCATGTACAGGGAAGTGTAGCTATGGGACCAGGCTAGTTTCCTAATGTACAGGGAAGTGTAGCTACAGGACCAGGCTAGTTTCCTAATGTACAGGGAAGTGTAGCTACAGGACCAGGCTAGTTCCCTAATGTACAGGGAAGTGTAGCTACAGGACCAGGCTAGTTTCCTAATGTACAGGGAAGTGTAGCTACAGGACCAGGCTAGTTTCCTAATGAACAGGGAAGTGTAGTTACGGGACCAGGCTAGTTTCCTCATGTACAGGGAAGTGTAGCTACAGGACCAGGCTAGTTTCCTAATGTACAGGGAAGTGTAGCTACAGGACCAGGCTAGTTTCCTAATGTACAGGGAAGTGTAGCTATGGGACCAGGCTAGTTTCATAATGAACAGGGAAGTGTAGCTACGGGACCAGGCTAGGTTCCTAATGAACAGGGAAGTGTAGCTACAGGACCAGGCCAGTTTCCTAATGAACAGGGAAGTGTAGCTACAGGACCATGCTAGTTTCCTAATGTACAGGGAAGTGTGACAGAGTGACAGAGGGACAGGTCAGGCCTGCTACAGCAGCAAATGAAATGTCCTGTAACGTGAAGGAAGTCCAATGAATAAACAGTGTGGCATCAGCTAGATGGGGTTCCTGACAGGGTGTTACCAGGAGATGGGGTTCCTGACAGGGTATTACCAGGAGATGGGGTTCCTGACAGGGTATTACCAGGAGATGGGGTTCCTGACAGGGTATTACCAGGAGATGGGGTTCCTGACAGGGTATTACCAGGAGATGGGGTTCCTGACAGGGTATTACCAGGAGATGGGGTTCCTGACAGGAGAGGGTATTACCAGGAGATGGGGTGGGGTTCCTGACAGGGTATTACCAGGAGATGGGGTTCCTGACAGGGTATTACCAGGAGATGGGGTTCCTGACAGGGTATTACCAGGAGATGGGGTTCCTGACAGGGTGTTACCAGGAGATGGGGTTCCTGACAGGGTATTACCAGGAGATGGGGTTCCTGACAGGGTATTACCAGGAGATGGGGTTCCTGACAGGGTATTACCAGGAGATGGGGTTCCTGACAGGGTATTACCAGGAGATGGGGTTCCTGACAGGGTATTACCAGGAGATGGGGTTCCTGACAGGGTATTACCAGGAGATGGGGTTCCTGACAGGGTATTACCAGGAGATGGGGTTCCTGACAGGGTATTACCAGGAGATGGGGTTCCTGACAGGGTATTACCAGGAGATGGGGTTCCTGACAGGGTATTACCAGGAGATGGGGTTCCTGACAGGGTATTACCAGGAGATGGGGTTCCTGACAGGGTATTACCAGGAGATGGGGTTCCTGACAGGGTATTACCAGGAGATGGGGTTCCTGACAGGGTATTACCAGGAGATGGGGTTCCTGACAGGGTATTACCAGGAGATGAGGTTCCTGACAGGGTATTACCAGGAGATGGGGTTCCTGACAGGGTATTACCAGGAGATGGGGTTCCTGACAGGGTATTACCAGGAGATGGGGTTCCTGACAGGGTATTACCAGGAGATGGGGTTCCTGACAGGGTATTACCAGGAGATGGGGTTCCTGACAGGGTGTTACCAGGAGATGGGGTTCCTGACAGGGTATTACCAGGAGATGGGGTTCCTGACAGGGTATTACCAGGAGATGGGGTTCCTGACAGGGTATTACCAGGAGATGGGGTTCCTGACAGGGTATTACCAGGAGATGGGGTTCCTGGCAGGGTATTACCAGGATATGGGGTTCCTGACAGGGTATTACCAGGAGATGGGTTTTCCTGGCAGGGTATTACCAGGAGATGGGGTTCCTGGCAGGGTATTACCAGGAGATGGGTTCCTGGCAGGGTATTACCAGGAGATGGGGTTCCTGACAGGGTATTACCAGGAGATGGGGTTCCTGACATGGTATTACCAGAAGATAGAGGAGTCTTCCAGACATTCCAGAAACATCATCTCCACCCCGCTGATCCTCAACACTGGGGCCTCACAAGGGTGCGTTTTCAGCCCTCTCCTGTACCCCCTGTTCACACATGACTGCGTAGCCACGCACGCCTCCAACTCAATCATCAAATTTGCAGACGACACTACAGTGGTAGGCTTGATTTCCAACAACGATGAGACGGCCTACAGGGAGGAGGTGAGGGCCCTCGGAGTGTGGTGTCAGGAAAATAACCTCACACTCAACGTCAACAAAACTAAGGAGATGATCATGGACTTCAAGAAACAGCACAGGGAGCACCCCCCCTATCCACATCGACGGGACAGTAGTGGAGAGGGTGGAAAGTTTTGTTCTTCTGCGTTCACATCACAGACAATCTGAAATGGTCCACCCACACAGAAAGTGTGGTGAAGAAGGCACAAAAATTGGCTCCCTGTGCTTGGCTTGTCACCCAAAAATCGGACAAACTTTTACAGATGCACAATCGAGAGCATCCTGTCGGGCTGTATCACAGCCTGGTACGGCAATTGTACCGCCCTCAACAGCAATGCTCTCCAGAGGGTAGTGAGGTCTGTACAACTCATCACTGGGGACAAACTACCTGCCCTCCAGGACACCTACAACACCCGATGTAACAGGAAGGCCAAAAAGATCATCAAGGACAACAACCACCCGAGCCACTGCCTGTTCACCCCGCTACCAACCAGAAGGCAAGGTAAGTACAGGTGCATCAAAGCAGGGACCGAGAGACTGAAAAACAGCTTCTATCTCAAGGCCATCAGACTGCTAAACATCCACCACTAACTCAGAGAGGCTGCTGCCAACATACAGACTAATTTCTCTGGATCCTTAAATAAATATACTTAATAAAGGAATCACTAGTCACTTTAAATAACACCACTTTAATAATGTTTACATATCCTACATTACTCATCTCGTATGTATATACTGTTCTATACCACCTACTGCATCTTTAATCTTTAATAATGTTTACATATCCTACATTACTCATCTCATATGTATATACTGTTCTATACCACCTACTGCATCTTTAATCTTTAATAATGTCTACATATCCTACATTACTCATCTCATATGTCTACATATCCTACATTACTCATCTCATATGTATATCCTGTTCTATACCATCTACTGCATCTTTAATCTTTAATAATGTTTA
>NC_088405.1:7650164-7655164 GCF_034236695.1 Oncorhynchus nerka
ACAGTCAGAGGATCACTCTGCATTGCCTTCCCTTGGGATGGGAGACATACGCCTAGTCCCAACAGCAGGGCCTTCATTGCGGGCCCTGGGCTGGGTACCCTCGTTGTGGGCCCCGGACTGGGTACCCTCGTTGTGGGCCCCGGACTGGGTACCTTCATTGCGGGCCCTGGACTGGGTACCCTCGTTGTGGGCACCGTCGCTGGAGGCTCCGGACTGGAGGGCGTCGCTGGAGGCTCCGGACTGTAGGGCGTCGCTGGAGGCTCCGGACTGGAGGGCATCGCTGGAGGCTACGGACTGGAGGACGTTGCTGGAGGCTCCGGACTGATTATTTGTGTAAATAAGATATTTCTGGTTTCTATTTTTAATAGATGTGCAAACATGTGCAAAAGTTTTTGCTTTGTCGTTATAGGGTATTGTGATGTCATTATGGGGTATTGAAATGTCATTATGGGGTATTGTGATGTCATTATGGGGTATTGTGATGTCATTATGGGGCAATGAGTGTAGATTGATGAGAAAAAACAATAATTTAATACATTTTAGAATAAGGCTGTAATGTAATAAAATGTGGAAAGTCAAGGGGTTTGAATACTTTTCCGAACGCACTGTACACTCAGGCTGCATCCCAAATGGCTCACTGTACACTCAGGCTGCATCCCAAATGGCTCTCTATTCCTTATGTAGTGATGCACAATAAAGGGGAAAGAATGCAGTCTGAGACGTCCTCAGTCACAACCGTAAAGGTTTTTATAGCAGCCCTGTGAGGCTGGATGTGTTTTGGCTGGTGTTCACCGGGGATGGTTTTGGCCTGAGGCACACCCGCCGGCGGGAGAGACTTCCCAGGTGCATCATGGTTAGTCCCCTGCCTCTGATGGCATTACCGCTGCTGGATACGTTTCTCAGGGCATCGTCAAACGCTGACGGGATACTCGAACTCTGACCCGATCACTTCTTTAGTCTTTTTTCTAGTCATTTCAATATTTCAACATTTTTGTTATTTTACAATTTCAGCAAACCTGAAGTAAATGCTTCTCAGAATGAGTTGCCATTGGAATCAGTCTCTGAATTCCACAAAGATTCACGTTCATTATCAACATCCCTCTGAAAAACAGACTGAAACAGACTGAAACAGACTCAGGGGTAGCAGTGGCTTAGCAGGCAGGCACTTACCCACAAACCACCACCCTCAGGCCTGGCTGAAGGGCCCCGTCCCAGAGGTAGGGAGGGAAGTGCTCTCCTGGCAGAAACACACAGTGATAGGGGTTGTGTCCCAAAAGGCAGCCCCATTCCCTTCCTAGTGAACTACATTTTGACCAGGGACCATAGGGCACTATGAAGGGAATATGGTGCATTTGGGACACGGTCCCTACTCGTTCAGAGCTGGGTCGGATGTTCTTAGGACCTGGAGCGAGGGATGATTTAGTATAATACTCATGTTGAAACATTCCCTTTACCCTTTAACCTTTAACCTTTAACCTTTACAAGTTGATCGTGTTTTTTTTTTTGCAATGTCCTCAAGTTGTTGAGGACCTAAGCACACAGGGAGGTGTTCTGTTGTGTGTAAATGGGTTTTACACAGAAATCACAAATGAATGAAGAGATGTATAGATGCTGATCTGAAGTTAGGATCCCATTCACAGGGCCGTTTGACATGGAATAAAAAATAAAATAAAAAAAATGTTTTGCTGTGAACATTTTAGTTTGGATTGTCTACTTTTTGGTATTTTAAACAACCTGTTATAAATGAAAGCTTTTGTAATGTCCTCTTCTGCCATGTTCTTTCTGTCATCAAGGTATCAATCAATAGTGCTGAGTTAAGAGTGAAACTCAACCGCGAAAAAGGTTGTGACAGTCTGAGCTTAACGTATAATTCACACTCAATCTCCTTCGACCTGTAAAAACAGAGGCATTTCAGTCAATGAACGCTGGTTTTTATATTCCTATTTGTGTGTCTGTTTCATAATGTTGCTAAATACACAGGATTAGAGAGATGATTGTTTTAAATCATTCCACGCTGGTCTGTTTACAGTTCCTCTGCAATTAACACTTTCTATGTTTACACACAGTAGCTATCTGGTTTACAAAACTCTCGTACAACCATGCCATACACTTAGGTGGAAATAGAGACTAGTTCACGAAAGGTACACAACAAATAGATAGGAAAAGGAATTCAAAGTTCATCTTGATTCTCTTTTTAGCTGATGGCAAAGATTATTATTATTATTTTGTTTTTAACAAGATGTCAACGTAAAATGTAGAGGAACACTCACAAAAAATGAGTCCTCTGATTTACAGACGGAATTTAAATGTACGATCACTGAATCCTCTTATTTACAGACGGAATTTAAATGTACGATCACTGAATCCTCTGATTTACAGACGGTATAGAAACATACGATCACTGAATCCTCTGATTTACAGACGGTATAGAAACATACGATCACTGAATCCTCTGATTTACAGATCACTGAATCCTCTGATTTACAGACGGTATAGAAATGTACGATCACTCCTCTGATTTACAGACGGAATTTAAATGTACATCACTGAATCCTCTTATTTACAGATGGAATTTAAAATCGATCACTGAATCCTCTTATTTACAGACGGAATTTGCCGATCACTGAATCCCCATACCTCCCTACTGACCTCACTGCCTCCCTTATTTACCTCCCTACTGCCTCCCCCATACGATCACTGAATCCCTACTGCCTCCCCTCATACATACCTCCCTACTGCCTCCCCCATACCTCCCCACTGCCTCCCCATACTCCCCACTGCCTCCCCCATACCTCCCCACTGCCTCCCCCATACCTCCCTACTGCCTCCCCCATACCTCCCCACTGCCTCCCCCATACCTCCCACTGCCTCCCCCCATACCTCCCCACTGCCTCCCCCATACCTCCCCACTCCCCCTACCCCCTACTGCCTCCCCCCATGCCTCCCTACTGCCTCCCCCCTACCCCACTGCCTCCCCCATACCTCCCTACTGCCTCCCCACTGCCTCCCCATACCTCCCCCCACTGCCTCCCCCATACCTCCCACTGCCTCCCCCCATACCTCCCCTACTGCCTCCCCCATACCTCCCCACTGCCTCCCCCCATACCTCCCACTGCCTCCCCCCATACCTCCCCCTCCCCACTGCCTCCCCCATACCTCCCCACTGCCTCCCCCATACCTCCCCACTGCCTCCCCCATACCTCCCCACTGCCTCCCCCATACCTCCCTACTGCCTCCCCACATACCTCCCTACTGCCTCCCCCCATACCTCCCCACTGCCCCCATACCCCCATGCCTCCCCCCACTGCCTCCCCCATACCTCCCCACTGCCTGCCCCCCATACCTCCCCACTGCCTCCCCCTACCTCCCCACTGCCTCCCCATACCTCCCACTGCCTCCCCCATACCTCCCCACTGCCTCCCCATACCTCCCCACTGCCTCCCCCCATACCTCCCCACTGCCTCCCCCATACCTCCCCACTGCCTCCCCCATACCTCCCTACTGCCTCCCCCATACCTCCCCACTGCCTCCCCCATACCTCCCTACTGCCTCCCCCATACCTCCCTACTGCCTCCCCACATACCTCCCCACTGCCTCCCCCATACCTCCCCACTGCCTCCCCCCATACCTCCCCACTGCCTCCCCCATACCTGCCCCCCATACCTCCCTCTGTACCTCCCCCTGCCTCCCCACTCCCCCTGCCCCCCCATACCTGCCTCCCCCATACCTCCCCCCACTGCCTCCCCACTGCCTCCCCCCCTCCGTACCTCCCCACTTTCTCCCCCTGTACCTCCCCCACTTCTTCCCCCAATACCTCTCTCCTCCGCCCCCTCAACTAGGCTACAAACCACCCAGATGGCGGATGAGAGACAGAATCTGCAGGTAGGTGACAAACACAGGGGTGATAGTGTGTGTTTTGGAGGGGTGACAGTGTTTGCCTCTTCAAAGCAACAAGAGAAGAGACTCCAACCCGGGGGGGGGGACCCGGTGTGACAGACAGATGAAAGAAGGTTCTGGAAAACAACCTGCCGAAGGAAACAGCAGGAACACACATCAACATCACAAGTCCTGCTTCATGTAGACTCCCAAATACATCGCACCTATCAACCCTCAAAAGGATGCTGGGTAATGTAGAGTACTTGCTGCTCTGCCGTTGTTGTCCTCTCCTCAACAAAGGGATGAGAAGAAGGAGGTAAAGAAAGGAGAAACAACAGGAACAGAAGGAGGACATGACTGTTCCGGTGAGGAGTCTTTACTGCTGAGTTGCCTCTTAGAATACAAGTTTTGTTTTGATTTCTCCGTTATGTGATTTGTAGAAAAGCAGTTCGGCCGTTGACAACAAAGCAAACCAGTTAGCCTCAACTGTTACATATGCAAGTCGATTGGAGTATATATATATTTTGGTCTGACTCACTCTAAAGTCTAAAGAAAACACAAAAAACGAGGAAACCAGTTTATAAAACCACAGACCATATGATGATTAGAGCAGATAATTGTAGGAAGTCAAAAGAAATAAACATTAGCAAAATTCCTCAGAAAATAAACATGCAGATGATATCATCCAGGCTTACATATCAACATGAACACACACCAAACCTCCTGATCAACACACACACACACACACACACACACACACACACACACACACACGCACACACACACACACACACACACCATGCAGGCTGCTGGTAGCAACTTAATTTTACTTGAGCTCATTAATCCTAGTCGTTCCTATAATAATATAACAGCAGACATGGAATGTTGAAGCTCTGTCTGTCTGTCTGTCTGTCTTTCTATCTATCTGTCTGTCTGTCTGTCTGTCTGTCTGTCTGTCTGTCTGTCTGTCTGTCTGTCTGTCTGTCTGTCTGTCTGTCTGTCTGTCTGTCTGTCTGTCTGTCTGTCTGTCTGTCTGTCTGTCTGTCTGTCTGTCTGTCACATTATTGATGACAGTTGGAGGGTAATAGAGGTACCAGGACGTGAAAGGGAGAAAATAACTATGA
>NC_088405.1:7660164-7670164 GCF_034236695.1 Oncorhynchus nerka
ATAAACAACACACTCTGTCCTGTAGGATAACCAACACACTCTGTCCTGTAGGATAACCAACACACTCTGTCCTGTAGGATAACCAACACACTCTGTCCTGTAGGATAACCAACACACTCTGTCCTGTAGGATAAACAACACACTCTGTCCTCAACTGCTGAACCAACTCTGGTTCACTGTTAGAATGATCCTCCCTCTATTTACATCTAGCTACAGTATAATGATTTACAGCTGTAGTTAGACTGTGGTATCTACCTACAGTATCATGGTTTACAGCTGTAGTTAGACTGTGGTATCTAACTACACTATAATGATTTACAGCTGTAGTTAGACTGTGGTATCTAACTACACTATAATGATTTACAGCTGTAGTTAGACTGTGGAATCTAACTACAGTATAATGATTTACAGCTGTAGTTAGACTGTGGTATCTAACTACAGTATAGTGATTTACAGCTGTAGTTAGACTGTGGTATCTAACTACTGTGTAGTGATTTACAGCTGTAGTTAGACTGTGGAATCTAACTACTGTGTAGTGATTTACAGCTGTAGTTAGACTGTGGAATCTAACTACACTATAATGATTTACAGCTGTAGTTAGACTGTGGAATCTAACTACAGTATAATGATTTACAGCTGTAGTTAGACTGTGGAATCTAACTACACTATAATGATTTACAGCTGTAGTTAGACTGTGGGTACAGCTGTAGTTCTAACTACACTATAATGATTTACAGCTGTAGTTAGACTGTGGTATCTAACTACACTATAATGATTTACAGCTGTAGTTAGACTGTGGAATCTAACTACACTATAATGATTTACAGCTGTAGTTAGACTGTGGAATCTAACTATAGTATAATGATTTACAGCTGTAGTTAGACTGTGGTATCTAACTACACTATAATGATTTACAGCTGTAGTTAGACTGTGGAATCTAACTATAGTATAATGATTTACAGCTGTAGTTAGACTGTGGTATCTAACTACACTATAATGATTTACAGCTGTAGTTAGACTGTGGTATCTAACTACACTATAATGATTTACAGCTGTAGTTAGACTGTGGAATCTAACTACAGTATAATGATTTACAGCTGTAGTTAGACTGTGGAATCTAACTATAGTATAATGATTTACAGCTGTAGTTAGACTGTGGTATCTAACTACACTATAATGATTTACAGCTGTAGTTAGAGTGTGGAATCTAACTACAGTATAATGATTTACAGCTGTAGTTAGACTGTGGAATCTAACTACAGTATAGTGATTTACAGCTGTAGTTAGACTGTGGAATCTAACTACAGTATAATGATTTACAGCTGTAGTTAGACTGTGGTATCTAACTACACTATAATGATTTACAGCTGTAGTTAGAGTGTGGAATCTAAATGTAAATGTAAATGTACAGTATAGTGATTTACAGCTGTAGTTAGACTGTGGTATCTAACTACACTATAATGATTTACAACTGTAGTTAGTGTGTGGAATCTAACTACACTATAATGATTTAAAGCTGTAGTTAGACTGTGGAATCTAACTACAGTATAATGATTTACAGCTGTAGTTATACTGTGGTATCTAACTACAGTATAGTGATTTACAGCTGTAGTTAGACTGTGGTATCTAACTACACTATAGTGATTTACAGCTGTAGTTAGACTGTGGTATCTAACTACAGTATAGTGATTTACAGCTGTAGTTAGACTGTGGTATCTCTAACTATAGTGATTTACAGCTAGTTAGATGGTTTAACTACACTGATTTACAACTGTAGTTAGTGTGTGGAATCTAACTACACTATAATGATTTAAAGCTGTAGTTAGAATGTGGAATCTAACTACAGTATAATGATTTACAGCTGTAGTTAGACTGTGGTATCTAACTACAGTATAGTGATTTACAGCTGTAGTTAGACTGTGGAATCTAACTACTGTGTAGTGACAGTAGTGTAGTTAGACTGTGGTTTTCAGTAATAAAGAAGTAGAGTGTTATGTTGTGAGGCAGCTACTCATGCTGGTCTCCGTATATCATTGTTGCTGTTGCTGTTAATACTGCCATTGTGTTTGGTATCAGAGGGTGGAAGTCAATGTAAGTCAATGAGAGACGAACGTGGTGCATTTCAAGCCAGTTAACTCTGACTGTAAAAGCCTTGGGTGTGTGTCCCAAACAGCAACCCTCATTCCTTACCTAGCGCACTACCGTTGACCAGAGACGTATAGGCCTTAGTCGAAAGTAGTGCACTAGCAAGGGAATAGGGTGCAGCTTGGGGACACAACCCCTTCTATGCCTGCAGTGCGATATGACACTCCTTCTGATACCCAAGACTAAATAATGCATAACATAAGGTGATGTCATCTAAAAGATGATTAAGCTATTAGTTTTCTAGTTCCACACTTAAGAACGTGATTAGAATAAGTCATCGTAACTCATTCTATCAAATTCGAAAAAATGTAATTCCACATCATACATCTTGCTCGAATTAATACCATCTACGCTTGTAATCACTGTGTCAGAAATCATGTTAAATGAGGAGTAAAATTAAACATTATTAGATAAATGCCATATGGAATTGACTATTATATGTTGTGTCACATCGCATTAGAGATACCGTGATAGTGTGGCGAGAAGAGAAAATAGGAAGTCCTCTCTGCACGCTAGGACGGTCCTTAGGTCCGTTATGCTAATGAGGAAGTTCTGCTGGGAGTCTCCTGTCCTGTCAGGTGGATCTGGCTGCCGGTTACAAGACTGTTGATTGGTCAGAATGGTCATCTTGTTTGGTTGTTGATTGGTTATATACGTCATCTTGTTTGGTTGTTGATTGGTTATATAGGTCATCTTGTTTGGTTGTTGATTGGTCAAAAGTGTCATCTTGTTTGGTTGTTGATTGGTCAAAATGGTCATCTTGTGATTGGTCAGAATGGTCATCTTGTTTGGTTGTTGATTGGTTACAATGGTCATATTGTTTGGTTGTTGATTGGTCAGAATGGTCATCTTGTTTGACTGTTGATTGGTCAGAATGGTCGTCTTGTTTGGCTGTTGATTGGTCAGAATGGTCATCTTGTTTGACTGTTGATTGGTCAGAATGGTTATATTGTTTGACTGTTGATTGGTCAGAATGGTCGTCTTGTTTGGCTGTTGATTGGTCAGAATGGTCATCATGTTTGGCTGTTGATTGGTCAGAATGGTCATCTTGTTAGGATATTGATTGGTCAGAATGGTCATCTAGATTGGTTGTTGATTGGTCAGAATGGTCATCTTGTTTGGATGTTGATTGGTCAGAATGGTCATCTTGTTTGGTTGAAGATTGGTCAGAATGGTCATCTTGTTTGACTGTTGATTGGTCAGAATGGTCGTCTTGTTTGGCTGTTGATTGGTCAGAATGGTCATCTTGTTTGACTGTTGATTGGTCAGAATGGTTATCTTGTTTGACTGTTGATTGGTCAGAATGGTCGTCTTGTTTGGCTGTTGATTGGTCAGAATGGTCATCATGTTTGGCTGTTGATTGGTCAGAATGGTCGTCTTGTTTGGCTGTTGATTGGTCAGAATGGTCATCTTGTTTGACTGTTGATTGGTCAGAATGGTCATCTTGTTTGACTGTTGATTGGTCAGAATGGTCATCTTGTTTGGCTGTTGATTGGTCAAATGGTCATCTTGTGGATCAGAATAGGTATAATGTGATCCTGTGTGACTCAGTTGGTAGAACATGGTACTTATAACAATTCCCGGGGCGAAACACAAGTTCACCTACGACTGTAAAATACTTTGGAGTAAAGTGTCTGCTGAATTAAATATGATACGGACAAAACATTAAGAACACCTTCCTGATATTGAGTTGAACCCTTTTACCCTCAGAACAGCACCAATTCGTCAGGGCCTGGTCCTCTACAAGGTGTCCAAAGTGTTCCACAGTGTCCCACAATGTGTTATTCCATAGTTCTGATATCTTCACTATTATTCTGCAATGTAGAACATATTAGGGGTGGTGGGTTAGCCTTGTGGCTAGAGTGTTGGACTAGTAACCAGCTGGTAGCCTTGTGGTTAGAGCGTTGGACTAGTAACCAGCAGGTAGCCTTGTGGCTAGAGTGTTGGACTAGTAACCAGCAGGTAGCCTTGTGGTTAGAGCATTGGACTAGTAACCAGCAGGTAGATTAGTGGTTAGAGCGTTGGACTAGTAACCAGCAGGTAGCCTTGTGGTTAGAGCGTTGGACTAGTAACCAGCAGGTAGCATTGTGGTTAGAGTGTTGGACTAGTAACCAGCAGGTAGCCTTGTTGTTAGAGTGTTGGACTAGTAACCAGCAGGTAGCCTTGTGGTTAGAGCGTTGGACTAGTAACCAGCAGGTAGCCTTGTGGTTAGAGCGTTGGACTATTAACCAGCAGGTAGCATTGTGGTTAGAGCGTTGGACTAGTAACCAGCAGGTAGCCTTGTGGTTAGAGCGTTTCACTAGTAACCAGCAGGTAGATTAGTGGTTAGAGCGTTGGACTAGTAACCAGCAGGTAGCCTTGTGGTTAGAGCGTTGGACTAGTAACCAGCAGGTAGCCTTGTGATTAGAGCGTTGGACTAGTAACCAGCAGGTAGCCTTGTGGTTAGAGCTTTGGACTAGTAACCAGCAGGTAGCCTTGTGGTTAGAGCGTTGGACTAGTAACCAGCAGGTAGCCTTGTGGTTAGAGCGTTGGACTAGTAACCAGGAGGTAGATTAGTGGTTAGAGCGTTGGACTAGTAACCAGCAGGTAGCCTTGTGGTTAGAGCGTTGGACTAGTAACCAGCAGGTAGCCTTGTGGTTAGAGCGTTGGACTAGTAACCAGCAGGTAGCATTGTGGTTAGAGCGTTGGACTAGTAACCAGCAGGTAGCCTTGTGGTTAGAGCGTTGGACTAGTAACCAGCAGGTAGCCTTGTGGTTAGAGCGTTGGACTAGTAACCAGCAGGTAGCCTCGTTGTTAGAGCGTCGGACTAGTAACCAGCAGGTACCCTCGTTGTTAGAGCGTTGGACTAGTAACCAGCAGGTAGCCTTGTGGTTAGAGCGTTGGACTAGTAACCAGCAGGTAGCCTTGTGGTTAGAGCGTTGGACTAGTAACCGAAAGGTAGATTAGTGGTTAGAGTGTTGGACTAGTAACCGGCAGGTAGATTAGTGGTTAGAGCTTTGGAATAGTAACCGAAAGGTTCCAAGTTCAAATCCCCGAGCTGACAAGGTACAAATCTGTTGTTCTGCCCCTGAACAAGGCAGTTAACCCATTGTTCCTAGACCAGTTAACCCACTGTTCCTAGTTTGTCATTGAAGATAAGAATTTGTTCTTAACTGACTTGCCTAGTTAAATTAAAAAGATAAAAAATAAAGAAAGACGAACCCTGTAATGAGTGTGTCCAAACTTTTGACCTGTACTGTATATATTTATTTAGTTTGTCTTTGGAAATGGATCAGCGGACCTACAGAAGGGTGGTGGCCAGTTGCCCATCCCTGTTCTGAAGAATATAACCGTGTTGAAGTTCGGTTGAAGTTCGGAGTGATCTTCTAATGTGCTTATCTTTGTCAGGTTGATAGATCAGATCTCACAGTGCAGGGCTCGTCTATAGAAACTTCAGCAATTAACAGAGTGATTTGAGTTGACTTGATTCGAGTCACACACACACACACACACACACACACACACACACACACACACACACACACAGGCACACACACACACACACACACACACACACACACACACACACACACACACACACACACACACACACACACACACACACACACACACACACACACACACACACACACACACACACACACACACACACACACACACACACACACACACACACACACACACACACACACACAGGCACGCACACACACACACACACACACTGCAGATCAGGCAGATGGATTCACATTTTTCTGGGGAGGGGAACTGAATCAGGGGAGGGGATGTAACAGAACAGGGGAGGGGAAAACAGAAGTCTGCATTCGGGGAGGGGAACATTCAGGGGAGGGGTACATGGGGAGGGGAACAGGGGGGGAGGGGTGGAACACGGGGAGGGGAACAGGGGGAGGGGAACAGGGGAGGGGAACAGGGGAACAGGGGGGGAACAGGGGAGGGGAGGGGAACAGGGGGAGGGGAACAGGGGAGGGGAACAGGGGGAGGGGAACACAGGGAGGGGAACAGGGGGAGGGGAACAGACAAGTTATTACCTGGTACCCTGTGTATATAGCCAAGTTATTACCTGGTACCCTGTGTATATAGCCAAGGTATTATAGGTACCCTGTGTATAGAACCAAGTTATTACCTGGTACCCTGTGTATATAACCAAGGTATTACCTGGTACCCTGTGTATATAGCCATGTTATTACCTGGTACCCTGTGTATATAGCCAAGTCAACAGCCATCCTAGAGACAGAGAAACTCTCTCTACTGTCTACAACCATCCTAGAGACAGAGAAACCCTCTACTGTCTATAACCATCCTAGAGACAGAGAACCCCTCTATGTACTGTCTACAACCATCCTAGAGACAGAGAAACCCTCTCTACTGTCTATAACCATCCTAGAGACAGAGAAACCCTCTACTGTCTATAACCGTCCTAGAGACAGAGAAACCCTCTACTGTCTATAACCATCCTAGAGACAGAGAACCCCTCTACTGTCTATAACCATCCTAGAGACAGAAAAACCCTCTCTACTGTCTATAACCATCCTAGAGACAGAGAAACCCTCTCTACTGTCTATAACCATCCTAGAGACAGAGAACCCCTCTCTACTGTATGGACTGCCATCCTAGATGCAGAGAACCGTTCTCTACTGTCTACAACCATCCTAGAGACATATAAACCCTCTCTACTGTATGGACTGCCATCCTAGAGACAGAGAAACCCTCTCTACTGTATGGACTGCCATCCTAGAGACAGAGAACCCCTCTCTACTGTCTATAACCATCCTAGAGACAGATAACCCCTCTCTACTGTCTACAACCATCCTAGAAACAGAAAACCCCTCTCTACTGTCTATAACCATCCTAGAGACAGAGAAACCCTCTCTACTGTATGGACTGCCATCCTAGAGACAGAGAAACCCTCTCTACTGTATGGACTGCCATCCTAGAGACAGAGAACCCCTCTCTACTGTCTATAACCATCCTAGAGACAGAGAAACCCTCTCTACTGTCTATAACCATCCTAGAGACAGAGAACCCCTCTCTACTGTCTATAACCATCCTAGCGACAGAGAAACCCTCTCTACTGTCTATAACCATCCTAGAGACAGAGAAACGCTCTCTGCTGTCTATAACCATCCTAGAGACAGATAACCCCTCTCTACTGTATGGACTGCCATCCTAGAGACAGAGAAACCCTCTCTACTGTCTATAACCATCCTAGAGACAGAGAACCCCTCTCTACTGTATGGACTGCCATCCTAGAGACATTGAACCCCTCTCTACTGTCTATAACCATCACAGAGATAGAGAAACCCTCTCTACTGTCTATAACCATCCTAGAGACAGAGAAACCCCCTCTACTGTCTATAACCATCCTAGAGACAGATAACCCTTCTCTCTACTGTCTATAACCATCCCAGAGACAGAGAAACCCTCTCTATTGTCTATAACCATCCTAGGGACAGAGAAACCCTCTCTACTGTCTACACCATACTAGAGACAGAG
The DNA here is from genome assembly GCF_034236695.1 of Oncorhynchus nerka. Lineage (NCBI taxonomy): Eukaryota > Metazoa > Chordata > Actinopteri > Salmoniformes > Salmonidae > Oncorhynchus > Oncorhynchus nerka. The sequence goes on from NC_088405.1 coordinate 7,667,821, forward strand.
AAACGCTCTCTACTGTCTATAACCCTCCTAGAGACAGAGAACCTCTCTTTACTGTCTACAACCATCCTAGAGACAGATAAACCCTCTCTACTGTCTACAACCAACCTAGAGACAGAGAAACCCTCTCTACTGTCTATAACCATCCTAGAGACAGAGAAACTCTCTCTACTGTCTATAACCATCCTAGAGACAGAGAAACTCTCTCTACTGTCTATAACCATCCTAGAGACAGAGAAACCCTCTCTCTACTGTCTATAAACATCCTAGAGACAGAGAACCCCTCTATGTACTGTCTTTAACCATCATAGAGACAGAGAAACCCTCTCTACTGTCTATAACCATCCTAGAGACAGAGAAACCCTCTCTACTGTCTATAACCATCCAGGAGCAGATAACCCCTCTCTACTGTCTATAACCATCCTAGAGACAGAGAAACCCTCTCTACTGTCTATAACCATCCTAGAGACAGAGAAACCCTCTCTACTGTCTATAACCATCATAGAGACAGAGAAACCCTCTCTACTGTCTACAGCCATCCTAGAGACAGAGAACCCCTCTCTACTGTCTATAACCATCCTAGAGACAGAGAAACCCTCTCTACTGTCTTCAAGCCTCTCTTGAAAAAGCCAAACCTTGACCCAGAAAATATAAAAAACTATCGGCCTATATCGAATCTTCCATTCCTCTCAAAAATTTTAGAGAAGGCTGTTGCGCAGCAACTCACTGCCTTCCTGAAGACAAACAATGTATACGAAATGCTTCAGTCTGGTTTTAGACCCCATCATAGCACTGAGACGGCACTTGTGAAGGTGCTAAATGACATTTTAATGGCATCGGACCGAGGCTCTGCATCTGTCCTCGTGCTCCTAGACCTTAGTGCTGCTTTTGATGCCATCGATCACCACATTCTTTTGGAGAGATTGGAAACCCAAATTGGTCTACACGGACATGTTCTGGCCTGGTTTAGATCTTATCTGTCGGAAAGATATCAGTTTGTCTCTGTGAATGGTTTGTCCTCTGACAAATCAACTGTAAATTTCGGTGTTCCTCAAAGTTCTGTTTTAGGACCACTATTGTTTCACTATATATTTTACCTCTTGGGGATGTTATTCGAAAACATAATGTAAACTTTCACTGCTATGCGGATGACACACAGCTGTACATTTCAATGAAACATGGTGAAGCCCCAAAATCGCCCTCGCTAGAAGCATGTGTTTCAGACATACGGAAGTGGATGGCTGCAAACTTTCTACTATTAAAATCGGACAAAACAGAGATGCTTGTTCTAGGTCCCAAGAAACAAAGAGATCTTCTGTTGAATCTGACAATTAATCTTAATGGTTGTACAGTCGTCTCAAATAAAACTGTGACCATTTCGAGGACAGCTTTTTTCCATCTACGTAACATTGCAAAAATCAGAAACGTTCTGTCCAAAAATGATGCAGAAAAATTAATCCATGCTTTTGTCACTTCTAGGTTAGACTACTGAAATGCTCTATTTTCCGGCTACCCGGATAAAGCACTAAATAAACTTCAGTTAGTGCTAAATACAGCTGCTAGAATCCTGACTAGAACCAACAAATTTGATCATATTACTCCAGTGCTAGCCTCTCTACACTGGCTTCCTGTCAAAGCAAGGGCTGATTTCAAGGTTTTACTGCTAACCTACAAAGCATTACATGGGCTTGCTCCTACCTATCTCTCTGATTTGGTCCTGCCGTACATACCTATACGTACGCTACGGTCACAAGACGCAGGCCTCCTAATTGTCCCTAGAATTTCTAAGCAAACAGCTGGAGGCAGGGCTTTCTCCTATAGAGCTCCATTTTTATGGAACGGTCTGCCTACCCATGTCAGAGACGCAAACTCGGTCTCAACCTTTAAGTCTTTACTGAAGACTCATCTCTTCAGTGGGTCATATGATTGAGTGTAGTCTGGCCCAGGAGTGGGAAGGTGAACGGAAAGGCTCTGGAGCAACGAACCGCCCTTGCTGTCTCTGCCTGGCCCGGTTCCCCTCTTTCCACTGGGATTCTCTGCCTCTAACCCTGTTACAGGGGCTGAGTCACTGGCTTACTGGGGCTATCTCATGCCGTCCCTGGGGGGGGTGCGTCACCTGAATGGGTTGATTCACTGTTGTGGTCAGCCTGTCTGGGTTGGCGCCCCCCCCTGGGGTTGTGCCGTGGTGGAGATCTTTGTGGGCTATACTCGGCCTTGTCTCAGGATGGTAAGTTGGTGGTTGAAGATATCCCTCTATTGGTGTGGGGGCTGTGCTTTGGCAAAGTGGGTGGGGTTATATCCTTCCTGTTTGGCCCTGTCCGGGGGTGTCCTCGGATAGGGCCACAGT
>NC_088405.1:7680164-7835164 GCF_034236695.1 Oncorhynchus nerka
AGGACCCTGATCTAACGTCAGGACCCTGATCTAACGTCAGGACCCCGATCTAACGTCAGGAACCCGATCTAACGTCAGGACCCCTGATCTAACGTCAGGACCCTGATCTAACGTCAGGACCCCTGATCTAACGTCAGGACCCCGATCTAACGTCAGGACCCCGATCTAACGTCAGGACCCCTGATCTAACGTCAGGACCCCTGATCTAACGTCAGGACCCCTGATCTAACGTCAGGAACCCTGATCTAACGTCAGGACCCCTGATCTAACGTCAGGACCCCTGATCTAACGTCAGGACCCCTGATCTAACGTCAGGACCCCGATCTAACGTCAGGAACCCTGACTTCTATGAGTCAATTATTTTACACATCAACAATCAGCAACACAATTAATTCGCTTTTCTAATTTTGACAGATTATTTTAACACACTGAAATGTAAACAAATATAAATACAAACTTAGCAAAATCATTTTTCTCTATGAAGGTTGAAAAGGAGCCACTCTCATCGACCTGTACAGACTAATATCCTGCAGGTTTTCATCTGGAAGACTGAGTGTTGGCTCAGTGCTGCTGCCTGCTAGTTCATCTGTGGCATGCAGATGAGATTGGTGCTGCCTGCTAGTTAATCTGTGGCATGCAGATGAGATTGGGGGTAATTGCTAAATATTCCTCTTTGTTTCAGGGACCTTTGATGATCCCAGAGCTACACTGCCTAGGCCTTTATCAGAGCACAGAGTAATTAGGAGAGGAGAGAAGAGAGAGGGGAAGATGACGAGAGGAAGGAAAGAGGAGAGGAGAGGAAGGAGAGAGGAGAGGGAGAGAGAAGAGAGGAGAGGAAGGAAAGAGGAGAGGAGAGGGAGAGAGAAGAGAGGAGAAGAAGGAAAGGGGAGAGGAAGGAGAGAGAAGAGAGGAGAGGAAGGAGTGTGGAGGAGAGGGAGAGAGAAGAGAGGAGAGGAAGGAGAGAGAAGAGAGGAGAAGAAGGAAAGAGGAGAGGAAGGAGAGGAGAGAGCAAAGGAAGGAGAGAGGAGAGGAAGGAAAGAGGAGAGAGCAGAAGAAGGAGAGAGAAGAGGAAGGAGAGAGCAGAGGAAGGAGAGAGGAGAGCAGAGGAAGGAGAGAGAAGAGGAAGGAAAGAAGAGAGGAAGGAGAAAGAGAAGGAAGGAGAGTGGAGGGGAAGGACACAAAAGAGAGGAGAGGAAGGAAAGAGGAGAGGAAGGAGAGAGGAAGGAGAGAGGAGAGAGGAAGGAGAGAGGAGAGAGGAAGGAGAGGAAGGAGAGAGGAGAGAGGAAGGAGAAGGGAGAGGAAGGAGAGAGGAGAGGAAGGAGAGAGCAGAGGAAGGAGAGAGGAGAGCAGAGGAAGGAGAGAGAAGAGGAAGGAAAGAAGAGAGGAAGGAGAAGGGAGAGGAAGGAGAGAGGAGAGAGGAAGGAGAGAGGAGAGAAGAAGTAGAGAGGAGAGAGGAAGGAAGGAGAGAGGAGAGGAGAGGAGAGGAGAGGAAGGAAGGAAGGAGAGAGGAGAGGAAGGAGAGGAAGGAGAGGAAGGAGAAGGGAGGGAAGGAGAGTGGAGGGGAAGGACACAGAAGAGAGGAGAGAAAGGAAAGAGGAGAGGAAGGAGAGAGGAGAGAGGAAAGGAGGAGAGAGGAGAGGAGATGAGAGGAAGGAGAGAGAAGAGGAAGGAGAAAGGAGAGAGGAGAGAGGAAGGAGAAAGGAGAGGAAGGAGAGAGGAGAGGAAGGAGAGAAGAGAGGAAGGAGAGGAGAGAGGAAGGAGAGAAGAGAGGAGAGGAAGGAGAGGAGAGAGGAAGGAGAGGAGAGAGGAAGGAGAGAGGAGATGAGAGGAAGGAGAGTGGAGAGGAAGGAGAGTGGAGAGGAAGGAGAGAGAAGAGGAAGGAGAGGAGAGAGGAGAGAGGAAGGAGAAAGGAGATGAAGGAAAAAGGAGAGGAGTGAGGAGAGGAGGGAGAGAAGAGAGGAGAGGAAGGAGACAGGATTCATTTTTTCATCTTCACACTGATGACGGGGATTTGGGCCTTGTCTTTACAAAGCAGTATATCCTTCGCGTCGGACTCATTAAAGAAAGAATAACCGCTGTTCTGATGTCCAGAAACTCTTTTCGAGACGGTAGCAGTAACATTATGTACATAATGAGTTATAAACAATGTGAAAAACTAACAAAATAGAACAGTTGGTTAGAAGCCAGTAAAATATCCCCTCCGGCGCCATTATGTGTGTGTGTGTGTGTGTGTGTGAGCGTGTGCGTGTGTGTGTGAGTCTGTGTATGTGAGTGTGTGTGTGTGCGTCTGTGTGTAAATCCATGTGTGTGTGTGTTGCCTTTCTCTGTGTCCGTGCCTGTATGTGTGTGTGTGTGTGTGTTGTTTTTGTCAAGCATCAAGTTCAGACATGAATGTAATTGATTCAGGATGTCCTGGTGAAAAGGACGTGTCTCAGTTTCAGAAATAATTTGTTGGAGTGTGAGAGATAGACTGGGGTAGATGGGAGTTTGGGGACTGATTGCCAGATTGAGGCCAGAGGGCTGAAGGGCGGAGTGTTGGTCTCTTGTTGTCAATGGGCTTTATTCACCCATTATGGTGCAGAAAGAATTGGTGCACAACGAGAACCATTATAGTGTTAGTCACTGAGGATACTAAAGCATTAATCCATGTGGTGTAAATAACCCAATGAGAAGACTAGAGCATGAATCCATTGGTGTAAATAACCCAATGAGAAGACTAGAGCAGTAATCCATTGGTGTATATAACCCAATGAGAAGACTAGAGCATTAATCCATTGGTGTAAAATAACCCAATGAGAAGACTAAAGCAGTAATCCATTGGTGTAAATAACCCAATGAGAAGACTAAAGCATTAATCCATTGGTGTAAATAACCCAATGAGAAGACTAGAGCATTAATCCATTGGTGTAAATAACCCAATGAGAAGACTAGAGCATTAATCCATGTGGTGTAAATAACCCAATGAGAAGACTAGAGCATTAATCCATGTGGTGTAAATAACCCAATGAGAAGACTAAAGCATTAATCCATTGGTGTAAATAACCAAATGAGAAGACTAGAGCATTAATCCATGTGGTGTAAATAACCCAATGAGAAGACTAAAGCATTAATCCATTGGTGTAAATAACCCAATGAGAAGACTAGAGCATTAATCCATTGGTGTAAATAACCCAATGAGAAGACTAGAGCATTAATCCACTGGTGTAAATAACCCAATGAGAAGACTAAAGCATTAATCCATTGGTGTAAATAACCAAATGAGAAGACTAGAGCATTAATCCATGTGGTGTAAATAACCCAATGAGAAGACTAAAGCATTAATCCATTGGTGTAAATAACCCAATGAGAAGACTAGAGCATTAATCCATGGTGTAAATAACCAAATGAGAAGACTAGAGCATTAATCGATTGGTGTAAATAACCCAATGAGAAGACTAGAGCATTAATCCATGTGGTGTAAATAACCCAATGAGAAGACTAGAGCATGAATCCATTGGTGTAAATAACCCAATGAGAAGACTAGAGCAGTAATCCATTGGTGTATATAACCCAATGAGAAGACTAGAGCATTAATCCATTGGTGTAAATAACCCAATGAGAAGACTAAAGCAGTAATCCATTGGTGTAAATAACCCAATGAGAAGACTAAAGCAGTAATCCATTGGTGTAAATAACCCATTTGTGTAAGCCTTTTCCCAGTATTTTAAATTTGGCCCAATATTTCACACTATTTTCAAATTCCACAGATATAATCTTTTAGTACTGTTCTTACAACCATCACAGCGTTTCTGAGAATGTTCCCCTTCCTGTTTGGGAAGTGTGTGTGTTGCCCAGTCAATCCATATCTCCTCTGACAAAGTGGCTGTGTGCGAATTGCTCCAGATTAGTGCCATTTCAGGGTAGATTGTGAACAATTATACGCGCAGCACTGTGGGGAGTAGCTGTGGTCTCTGGGGAAACACGGGGCCTGGGGAGTGATGGAATGTACGCCTGCACTCACACAGACCGAACGTCTGGTCTGCCTCATACAATGACTAGCATACAGACAGACCGCACGTCTGGTCTGTCTCATACAATGACTAGCATACAGACAGACCGCACGTCTGGTCTGCCTCATACAATGACTAGCATACAGACAGACCGAACGTCTGGTCTGCCTCATACAATGACTAGCATACAGACAGACCGCACGCCTGGTCTGCCTCATACAATGACTAGCATACAGACAGACCGCACGTCTGGTCTACCTCATACAATGACTAGCACACAGACAGACCGCACGTCTGGTCTGTCTCATACAATGACTAGCATACAGACAGACTGAAGGTCTGGTCTGCCTCATACAATTACTAGCATAAAGACTGCAGATACAGGACTATATGTCAGATACAGGACTATATGTCAGGCAGATACAGGACTATATGTCAGATACAGGACTATATGTCAGATACAGGACTATATGTCAGATTCAGGACTATATGTCAGATACAGGATTATATGTCAGATACAGGACTATATGTCAGGCAGATACAGGACTATATGTCAGATACAGGACTATATGTCAGACAGATACAGGACTATATGTCAGATACAGGACTATATGTCAGATACAGGACTATATGTCAGATACAGGACTATATGTCAGATACAGGACTATATGTCAGATACAGGACTAAATGTCAGATTCAGGACTATATGTCAGATACAGGATTATATGTCAGATACAGGACTATATGTCAGATACAGGACTATATGTCAGATACAGGACTATATGTCAGATACAGGACTATATGTCAGACAGATACAGGACTATATGTCAGATACAGGACTAAATGTCAGATACAAGACTATATGTCAGATACAGGACTATATGTCAGATACAAGACTATTTGTCCGATACAGGACTCTATGTCAGATACAGGACTATATGTCAGATACAGGACTCTATGTCAGATACAGGACTATATGTCAGATACAGGACTATATGTCAGATACAGGACTATATGTCAGATACAGGACTATTAGTCAGATACAGGACTATATGTCAGATACAGGACTATATGTCAGATACAGGACTCTATGTCAGATACAGGACTATATGTTAGATACAGGACTATATGTCAGATACAGGACTATATGTCAGATACAGGACTATATGTCATATACAGGACTATATGTCAGATACAGGACTATATGTCAGACAGATACAGGATTATATGTCAGATACAGGACTATATGTCAGGCAGATACAGGACTATATGTCAGATACAGGACTATATGTCAGATACAGGACTATATGTCAGATACAGGACTATATGTCAGGCAGATACAGGACTATATGTCAGATACAAGACTATATGTCATATACAGGACTATATGTCAGATACAGGACTATATGTCAGATACAGGACTATATGTCAGATACAGGACTATATGTCAGGCAGATACAGGACTATATGTCAGATACAAGACTATATGTCAGATACAGGACTATATGTCAGATACAATACTATATGTCAGATACAGGACTCTATGTCAGATACAGGACTCTATGTCAGATACAGGACTATATGTCAGATACAGGACTATATGTCAGATACAGGACTATATGTCAGATACAGGACTATATGTCAGGCAGATACAGGACTATATGTCAGGCAGATACAGGACTATATGTCAGATACAGGACTATATGTCAGATACAGGACTATATGTCAGATACAGGACTATATGTCAGATACAGGACTATATGTCAGGCAGATACAGGACTATATGTCAGGCAGATACAGGACTATATGTCAGGCAGATACAGGACTATATGTCAGATACAGGACTATATATCATATACAGGACTATATGTCAGATACAGGACTATATGTCAGATACAGGACTATATGTCATATACAGGACTATATGTCAGACAGATTCAGGACTATATGTCAGATTCAGGACTATATGTCAGATACAGGACTATATGTCAGATTCAGGACTATATGTCAGATACAGGACTATATGTCAGATACAGGACTATATGTCAGACAGATACAGGACTATATGTCAGATATATGGACTATATGTCAGATACAGGACTATATGTCAGATTCAGGACTATATGTCAGATACAGGACTATATGTCAGATACAGGACTATATGTCAGACAGATACAGGACTATATGTCAGATACAGGACTATATGTCAGATACAGGACTATATGTCAGACAGATACAGGACTATATGTCAGATACAGGACTATATGTCAGATTCAGGACTATATGTCAGATACAGGATTATATGTCAGATACAGGACTATATGTCAGATACAGGACTATTAGTCAGATACAGGACTATATGTCAGATACAGGACTATATGTCAGATACAGGACTCTATGTCAGATACAGGACTATATGTTAGATACAGGACTATATGTCAGATACAGGACTATATGTCAGATACAGGACTATATGTCATATACAGGACTATATGTCAGATACAGGACTATATGTCAGACAGATACAGGATTATATGTCAGATACAGGACTATATGTCAGATACAGGACTATATGTCAGATACAGGACTATATGTCAGATACAGGACTATATGTCAGATACAGGACTATATGTCAGGCAGATACAGGACTATATGTCAGATACAGGACTATATGTCAGATACAGGACTCTATGTCAGATACAGGACTATATGTTAGATACAGGACTATATGTCAGATACAGGACTATATGTCAGATACAGGACTATATGTCATATACAGGACTATATGTCAGATACAGGACTATATGTCAGACAGATACAGGATTATATGTCAGATACAGGACTATATGTCAGGCAGATACAGGACTATATGTCAGATACAGGACTATATGTCAGATACAGGACTATATGTCAGATACAGGACTATATGTCAGGCAGATACAGGACTATATGTCAGATACAAGACTATATGTCATATACAGGACTATATGTCAGATACAGGACTCTATGTCAGATACAGGACTATATGTCAGATACAGGACTATATGTCAGATACAGGACTATATGTCAGATACAGGACTATATGTCAGGCAGATACAGGACTATATGTCAGGCAGATACAGGACTATATGTCAGATACAGGACTATATGTCAGATACAGGACTATATGTCAGATACAGGACTATATGTCAGATACAGGACTATATGTCAGATACAGGACTATATGTCTGACAGATAAAGGACTATATGTCAGATACAGGACTATATGTCAGACAGATACAGGACTATATGTCAGATACAGGACTATATGTCAGATTCAGGACTATATGTCAGATACAGGATTATATGTCAGATACAGGACTATATGTCAGATACAGGATTATATGTCAGATACAGGACTATATGTCAGACAGATACCGGACTATATGTCAGATTCAGGACTATATGTCAGATTCAGGACTATATGTCAGATACAGGATTATATGTCAGATACAGGACTATATGTCAGATACAGGACTAAATGTCAGATTCAGGACTATATGTCAGATACAGGATTATATGTCAGATACAGGACTATATGTCAGATACAGGACTATATGTCAGATACAGGACTATATGTCAGATACAGGACTTTATGTCAGATACAGGACTATATGTCAGACAGATACAGGACTACATGTCAGATACAGGACTATATGTCAGATACAGGACTATATGTCAGATACAGGATTTTATGTCAGATACAGGACTATATGTCAGACAGATACAGGACTATATGTCAGATACAGGACTATATGTCAGATACAAGACTATATGTCAGATACAGGACTCTATGTCAGATACAGGACTATATGTCAGGCAGATACAGGACTATATGTCAGATACAGGACTATATGTCAGATACAGGACTATATGTCAGATACAGGACTATATGTCAGATACAGGACTATATGTCAGGCAGATACAGGACTATATGTCAGGCAGATACAGGACTATATGTCAGATTCAGGACTATATGTCAGATACAGGACTATATGTCAGATACAGGACTATATGTCAGATTCAGGACTATATGTCAGGCAGATACAGGACTATATGTCAGGCAGATACAGGACTATATGTCAGATTCAGGACTATATGTCAGATACAGGACTATATGTCAGATACAGGACTATATGTCAGATTCAGGACTATATGTCAGATACAGGACTATATGTCAGATACAGGACTATATGTCAGATACAGCATTATATGTCAGATACAGGACTATATGTCATATACAGGACTATATGTCAGACTGATTCAGGACTATATGTCAGATTCAGGACTATATGTCAGATACAGGACTATATGTCAGATACAGGACTATATGTCAGATACAGGACTATATGTCAGATTCAACAGGACTATATGTCAGATTCAGGACTATATGTCAGATTCAGGACTATATGTCAGATACAGGACTATATGTCAGATTCAGGACTATATGTCAGATACATGACTATATGTCAGATTCAGGACTATATGTCAGATTCAGGACTATATGTCAGGCAGATACAGGACTATATGTCAGATACAGGACTATATGTCAGATACAGGACTCTATGTCAGATACAGGACTATATGTTAGATACAGGACTATATGTCAGATACAGGACTATATGTCAGATACAGGACTATATGTCATATACAGGACTATATGTCAGATACAGGACTATATGTCAGACAGATACAGGATTATATGTCAGATACAGGACTATATGTCAGGCAGATACAGGACTATATGTCAGGCAGATACAGGACTATATGTCAGATTCAGGACTATATGTCAGATACAGGACTATATGTCAGATTCAGGACTATATGTCAGATACATGACTATATGTCAGATTCAGGACTATATGTCAGATTCAGGACTATATGTCAGGCAGATACAGGACTATATGTCAGATACAGGACTATATGTCAGATACAGGACTCTATGTCAGATACAGGACTATATGTTAGATACAGGACTATATGTCAGATACAGGACTATATGTCAGATACAGGACTATATGTCATATACAGGACTATATGTCAGATACAGGACTATATGTCAGACAGATACAGGATTATATGTCAGATACAGGACTATATGTCAGGCAGATACAGGACTATATGTCAGGCAGATACAGGACTATATGTCAGATACAGGACTATATGTCAGATACAGGACTATATGTCAGACAGATACAGGACTATATGTCAGATACAGGACTATATGTCAGACAGATACAGGACTATATGTCAGATACAGGACTATATGTCAGATTCAGGACTATATGTCAGATACAGGATTATATGTCAGATACAGGACTATATGTCAGATACAGGATTATATGTCAGATACAGGACTATATGTCAGACAGATACAGGACTATATGTCAGATACAGGACTATATGTCAGATTCAGATACAGGATTATATGTCAGATACAGGACTATATGTCAGATACAGGACTAAATGTCAGATTCAGGACTATATGTCAGATACAGGATTATATGTCAGATACAGGACTATATGTCAGATACAGGACTATATGTCAGATACAGGACTATATGTCAGATACAGGACTTTATGTCAGATACAGGACTATATGTCAGACAGATACAGGACTACATGTCAGATACAGGACTATATGTCAGATACAGGACTATATGTCAGATACAGGATTTTATGTCAGATACAGGACTATATGTCAGACAGATACAGGACTATATGTCAGATTCAGGACTATATGTCAGATACAGGACTATATGTCAGATACAGGACTATATGTCAGATTCAGGACTATATGTCAGGCAGATACAGGACTATATGTCAGGCAGATACAGGACTATATGTCAGATTCAGGACTATATGTCAGATACAGGACTATATGTCAGATACAGGACTATATGTCAGATTCAGGACTATATGTCAGATACAGGACTATATGTCAGATACAGGACTATATGTCAGATACAGCATTATATGTCAGATACAGGACTATATGTCATATACAGGACTATATGTCAGACAGATTCAGGACTATATGTCAGATTCAGGACTATATGTCAGATACAGGACTATATGTCAGATACAGGACTATATGTCAGATACAGGACTATATGTCAGATTCAACAGGACTATATGTCAGATTCAGGACTATATGTCAGATTCAGGACTATATGTCAGATACAGGACTATATGTCAGATTCAGGACTATATGTCAGATACATGACTATATGTCAGATTCAGGACTATATGTCAGATTCAGGACTATATGTCAGATACAGGACTATATGTCAGATACAGGACTATATGTCAGATACAGGACTACATGTCAGATACAGGACTATATGTCAGATACAGGACTATATGTCAGATACAGAACTATATGTCAGATACAAGACTATATGTCAGATTCAGGACTATATGTCAGATACAGGACTATATGTCAGATACAGGACTATATGTCAGACAGATACAGGACTATATGTCAGATACAGGACTATATGTCAGATTCAGGACTATATGTCAGATACAGGATTATATGTCAGATACAGGACTATATGTCAGATACAGGATTATATGTCAGATACAGGACTATATGTCAGATACAGGACTAAATGTCAGATACAAGACTATATGTCAGATACAAGACTATATGTCAGATACAGGACTCTATGTCAGATACAGGACTATATGTCAGGCAGATACAGGACTATATGTCAGATACAGGACTATATGTCAGATACAGGACTATATGTCAGATACAGGACTATATGTCAGATACAGGACTATTAGTCAGATACAGGACTATATGTCAGATACAGGACTATATGTCAGATACAGGACTCTATGTCAGATACAGGACTATATGTTAGATACAGGACTATATGTCAGATACAAGACTATATGTCAGATACAGGACTATATGTCAGATACAATACTATATGTCAGATACAGGACTATATGTCAGATACAGGACTATATGTCAGATACAAGACTATATGTCAGATACAGGACTATATGTCAGATACAGGACTCTATGTCAGATACAGGACTATATGTCAGATACAGGACTATATGTCAGATACAGGACTATATGTCAGATACAGGACTATATGTCAGATTCAACAGGACTATATGTCAGATTCAGGACTATATGTCAGATTCAGGACTATATGTCAGATACAGATTCAGGACTATATGTCAGATACAGGACTATATGTCAGATACAGGACTATATGTCAGATTCAGGACTATATGTCAGATTCAGGACTATATGTCAGATACAGGACTATATGTCAGATACAGGACTATATGTCAGATACAGGACTACATGTCAGATACAGGACTATATGTCAGATACAGGACTATATGTCAGATACAGAACTATATGTCAGATACAAGACTATATGTCAGATTCAGGACTATATGTCAGATACAGGACTATATGTCAGATACAGGACTATATGTCAGACAGATACAGGACTATATGTCAGATACAGGACTATATGTCAGATTCAGGACTATATGTCAGATACAGGATTATATGTCAGATACAGGACTATATGTCAGATACAGGATTATATGTCAGATACAGGACTATATGTCAGATACAGGACTAAATGTCAGATACAAGACTATATGTCAGATACAAGACTATATGTCAGATACAGGACTCTATGTCAGATACAGGACTATATGTCAGGCAGATACAGGACTATATGTCAGATACAGGACTATATGTCAGATACAGGACTATATGTCAGATACAGGACTATATGTCAGATACAGGACTATTAGTCAGATACAGGACTATATGTCAGATACAGGACTATATGTCAGATACAGGACTCTATGTCAGATACAGGACTATATGTTAGATACAGGACTATATGTCAGATACAAGACTATATGTCAGATACAGGACTATATGTCAGATACAATACTATATGTCAGATACAGGACTATATGTCAGATACAGGACTATATGTCAGATACAAGACTATATGTCAGATACAGGACTATATGTCAGATACAGGACTCTATGTCAGATACAGGACTATATGTCAGATACAGGACTATATGTCAGATACAGGACTATATGTCAGATACAGGACTATATGTCAGGCAGATACAGGACTATATGTCAGGCAGATACAGGACTATATGTCAGATACAGGACTATATGTCAGATACAGGACTATATGTCAGATACAGGACTATATGTCAGATACAGGACTATATGTCAGACAGATACAGGACTATATGTCAGGCAGATACAGGACTATATGTCAGGCAGATACAGGACTATATGTCAGATACAGGACTATATGTCATATACAGGACTATATGTCAGATACAGGACTATATGTCAGATACAGGACTATATGTCATATACAGGACTATATGTCAGACAGATTCAGGACTATATGTCAGATTCAGGACTATATGTCAGATACAGGACTATATGTCAGATTCAGGACTATATGTCAGATACAGGACTATATGTCAGATACAGGACTATATGTCAGACAGATACAGGACTATATGTCAGATACAGGACTATATGTCAGATTCAGGACTATATGTCAGATACAGGATTATATGTCAGATACAGGACTATATGTCAGATACAGGATTATATGTCAGATACAGGACTATATGTCAGACAGATACCGGACTATATGTCAGATTCAGGACTATATGTCAGATTCAGGACTATATGTCAGATACAGGATTATATGTCAGATACAGGACTATATGTCAGATACAGGACTAAATGTCAGATTCAGGACTATATGTCAGATACAGGATTATATGTCAGATACAGGACTATATGTCAGATACAGGACTATATGTCAGATACAGGACTATATGTCAGATACAGGACTACATGTCAGATACAGGACTATATGTCAGATACAGGACTATATGTCAGATACAGAACTATATGTCAGATACAAGACTATATGTCAGATTCAGGACTATATGTCAGATACAGGACTATATGTCAGATACAGGACTATATGTCAGACAGATACAGGACTATATGTCAGATACAGGACTATATGTCAGATTCAGGACTATATGTCAGATACAGGATTATATGTCAGATACAGGACTATATGTCAGATACAGGATTATATGTCAGATACAGGACTATATGTCAGATACAGGACTAAATGTCAGATACAAGACTATATGTCAGATACAAGACTATATGTCAGATACAGGACTCTATGTCAGATACAGGACTATATGTCAGGCAGATACAGGACTATATGTCAGATACAGGACTATATGTCAGATACAGGACTATATGTCAGATACAGGACTATATGTCAGATACAGGACTATATGTCAGATACAGGACTATATGTCAGGCAGATACAGGACTATATGTCAGGCAGATACAGGACTATATGTCAGATACAGGACTATATGTCAGATACAGGACTATATGTCAGATACAGGACTATATGTCAGATACAGGACTATATGTCAGACAGATACAGGACTATATGTCAGGCAGATACAGGACTATATGTCAGGCAGATACAGGACTATATGTCAGATACAGGACTATATGTCATATACAGGACTATATGTCAGATACAGGACTATATGTCAGATACAGGACTATATGTCATATACAGGACTATATGTCAGACAGATTCAGGACTATATGTCAGATTCAGGACTATATGTCAGATACAGGATTATATGTCAGATACAGGACTATATGTCAGATACAGGACTATATGTCAGATACAGGACTATATGTCAGATACAGGACTTTATGTCAGATACAGGACTATATGTCAGACAGATACAGGACTACATGTCAGATACAGGACTATATGTCAGATACAGGACTATATGTCAGATACAGGATTTTATGTCAGATACAGGACTATATGTCAGACAGATACAGGACTATATGTCAGATACAGGACTATATGTCAGATACAAGACTATATGTCAGATACAGGACTCTATGTCAGATACAGGACTATATGTCAGGCAGATACAGGACTATATGTCAGATACAGGACTATATGTCAGATACAGGACTATATGTCAGATACAGGACTATATGTCAGATACAGGACTATATGTCAGATACAGGACTATATGTCAGATACAGGACTATATGTCAGGCAGATACAGGACTATATGTCAGATTCAGGACTATATGTCAGATACAGGACTATATGTCAGATACAGGACTATATGTCAGATTCAGGACTATATGTCAGGCAGATACAGGACTATATGTCAGGCAGATACAGGACTATATGTCAGATTCAGGACTATATGTCAGATACAGGACTATATGTCAGATACAGGACTATATGTCAGATTCAGGACTATATGTCAGATACAGGACTATATGTCAGATACAGGACTATATGTCAGATACAGCATTATATGTCAGATACAGGACTATATGTCATATACAGGACTATATGTCAGACAGATTCAGGACTATATGTCAGATTCAGGACTATATGTCAGATACAGGACTATATGTCAGATACAGGACTATATGTCAGATACAGGACTATATGTCAGATTCAACAGGACTATATGTCAGATTCAGGACTATATGTCAGATTCAGGACTATATGTCAGATACAGGACTATATGTCAGATTCAGGACTATATGTCAGATACATGACTATATGTCAGATTCAGGACTATATGTCAGATTCAGGACTATATGTCAGATACAGGACTATATGTCAGATACAGGACTATATGTCAGATACAGGACTATATGTCAGATACAGGACTATATGTCAGATACAGGACTATATGTCAGATACAAGACTATATGTCAGATTCAGGACTATATGTCAGATACAGGACTATATGTCAGATACAGGACTATATGTCAGACAGATACAGGACTATATGTCAGATACAGGACTATATGTCAGATTCAGGACTATATGTCAGATACAGGATTATATGTCAGATACAGGACTATATGTCAGATACAGGATTATATGTCAGATACAGGACTATATGTCAGATACAGGACTAAATGTCAGATACAAGACTATATGTCAGATACAAGACTATATGTCAGATACAGGACTCTATGTCAGATACAGGACTATATGTCAGGCAGATACAGGACTATATGTCAGATACAGGACTATATGTCAGATACAGGACTATATGTCAGATACAGGACTATATGTCAGATACAGGACTATTAGTCAGATACAGGACTATATGTCAGATACAGGACTATATGTCAGACAGATACAGGACTATATGTCAGATACAGGACTATATGTCAGATACAAGACTATATGTCAGATACAGGACTCTATGTCAGATACAGGACTATATGTCAGGCAGATACAGGACTATATGTCAGATACAGGACTATATGTCAGATACAGGACTATATGTCAGATACAGGACTATATGTCAGATACAGGACTTTATGTCAGGCAGATACAGGACTATATGTCAGGCAGATACAGGACTATATGTCAGATTCAGGACTATATGTCAGATACAGGACTATATGTCAGATACAGGACTATATGTCAGACAGATACAGGACTATATGTCAGATACAGGACTATATGTCAGATTCAGGACTATATGTCAGATACAGGATTATATGTCAGATACAGGACTATATGTCAGATACAGGATTATATGTCAGATACAGGACTATATGTCAGACAGATACCGGACTATATGTCAGATTCAGGACTATATGTCAGATTCAGGACTATATGTCAGATACAGGATTATATGTCAGATACAGGACTTTATGTCAGATACAGGACTATATGTCAGACAGATACAGGACTACATGTCAGATACAGGACTATATGTCAGATACAGGACTATATGTCAGATACAGGATTTTATGTCAGATACAGGACTATATGTCAGACAGATACAGGACTATATGTCAGATACAGGACTATATGTCAGATACAAGACTATATGTCAGATACAGGACTCTATGTCAGATACAGGACTATATGTCAGGCAGATACAGGACTATATGTCAGATACAGGACTATATGTCAGATACAGGACTATATGTCAGATACAGGACTATATGTCAGATACAGGACTATATGTCAGATACAGGACTATATGTCAGGCAGATACAGGACTATATGTCAGATTCAGGACTATATGTCAGATACAGGACTATATGTCAGATACAGGACTATATGTCAGATTCAGGACTATATGTCAGGCAGATACAGGACTATATGTCAGGCAGATACAGGACTATATGTCAGATTCAGGACTATATGTCAGATACAGGACTATATGTCAGATACAGGACTATATGTCAGATTCAGGACTATATGTCAGATACAGGACTATATGTCAGATACAGGACTATATGTCAGATACAGCATTATATGTCAGATACAGGACTATATGTCATATACAGGACTATATGTCAGACAGATTCAGGACTATATGTCAGATTCAGGACTATATGTCAGATACAGGACTATATGTCAGATACAGGACTATATGTCAGATACAGGACTATATGTCAGATTCAACAGGACTATATGTCAGATTCAGGACTATATGTCAGATTCAGGACTATATGTCAGATACAGGACTATATGTCAGATTCAGGACTATATGTCAGGCAGATACAGGACTATATGTCAGGCAGATACAGGACTATATGTCAGATTCAGGACTATATGTCAGATACAGGACTATATGTCAGATACAGGACTATATGTCAGATTCAGGACTATATGTCAGATACAGGACTATATGTCAGATACAGGACTATATGTCAGATACAGCACTATATGTCAGATACAGGACTATATGTCATATACAGGACTATATGTCAGACAGATTCAGGACTATATGTCAGATTCAGGACTATATGTCAGATACAGGACTATATGTCAGATACAGGACTATATGTCAGATACAGGACTATATGTCAGATTCAACAGGACTATATGTCAGATTCAGGACTATATGTCAGATTCAGGACTATATGTCAGATACAGGACTATATGTCAGATTCAGGACTATATGTCAGATACATGACTATATGTCAGATTCAGGACTATATGTCAGATTCAGGACTATATGTCAGATACAGGACTATATGTCAGATACAGGACTATATGTCAGATACAGGACTATATGTCAGATACAGGACTATATGTCAGATACAGAACTATATGTCAGATACAAGACTATATGTCAGATTCAGGACTATATGTCAGATACAGGACTATATGTCAGATACAGGACTATATGTCAGACAGATACAGGACTATATGTCAGATACAGGACTATATGTCAGATTCAGGACTATATGTCAGATACAGGATTATATGTCAGATACAGGACTATATGTCAGATACAGGATTATATGTCAGATACAGGACTATATGTCAGATACAGGACTAAATGTCAGATACAAGACTATATGTCAGATACAAGACTATATGTCAGATACAGGACTCTATGTCAGATACAGGACTATATGTCAGGCAGATACAGGACTATATGTCAGATACAGGACTATATGTCAGATACAGGACTATATGTCAGATACAGGACTATATGTCAGATACAGGACTATTAGTCAGATACAGGACTATATGTCAGATACAGGACTATATGTCAGACAGATACAGGACTATATGTCAGATACAGGACTATATGTCAGATACAAGACTATATGTCAGATACAGGACTCTATGTCAGATACAGGACTATATGTCAGGCAGATACAGGACTATATGTCAGATACAGGACTATATGTCAGATACAGGACTATATGTCAGATACAGGACTATATCAGTCAGATACAGGACTATATGTCAGGCAGATACAGGACTATATGTCAGATTCAGGACTATATGTCAGATACAGGACTATATGTCAGATACAGGACTATATGTCAGATTCAGGACTATATGTCAGGCAGATACAGGACTATATGTCAGTCAGATACAGGACTATATGTCAGATTCAGGACTATATGTCAGATACAGGACTATATGTCAGATACAGGACTATATGTCAGATTCAGGACTATATGTCAGATACAGGACTATATGTCAGATACAGGACTATATGTCAGATACAGGACTATATGTCAGATACAGGACTATATGTCAGATACAGGACTATATGTCAGACAGATTCAGGACTATATGTCAGATTCAGGACTATATGTCAGATACAGGACTATATGTCAGATACAGGACTATATGTCAGATACAGGACTATATGTCAGATTCAACAGGACTATATGTCAGATTCAGGACTATATGTCAGATTCAGGACTATATGTCAGATACAGGACTATATGTCAGATTCAGGACTATATGTCAGATACATGACTATATGTCAGATTCAGGACTATATGTCAGATTCAGGACTATATGTCAGATACAGGACTATATGTCAGATACAGGACTATATGTCAGATACAGGACTATATGTCATATACAGGACTATATGTCAGATACAGGACTATATGTCAGACAGATACAGGATTATATGTCAGATAGAGGACTATATGTCAGGCAGATACAGGACTATATGTCAGATACAGGACTATATGTCAGATACAGGACTATATGTCAGATACAGGACTATATGTCAGGCAGATACAGGACTATATGTCAGATACAGGACTATATGTCAGATACAGGACTCTATGTCAGATACAGGACTATATGTTAGATACAGGACTATATGTCAGATACAGGACTATATGTCAGATACAGGACTATATGTCAGATACAGGACTATATGTCAGGCAGATACAGGACTATATGTCAGGCAGATACAGGACTATATGTCAGATTCAGGACTATATGTCAGATACAGGACTATATGTCAGATACAGGACTATATGTCAGATTCAGGACTATATGTCAGGCAGATACAGGACTATATGTCAGGCAGATACAGGACTATATGTCAGATTCAGGACTATATGTCAGATACAGGACTATATGTCAGATACAGGACTATATGTCAGATTCAGGACTATATGTCAGATACAGGACTATATGTCAGATACAGGACTATATGTCAGATACAGCATTATATGTCAGATACAGGACTATATGTCATATACAGGACTATATGTCAGACAGATTCAGGACTATATGTCAGATTCAGGACTATATGTCAGATACAGGACTATATGTCAGATACAGGACTATATGTCAGATACAGGACTATATGTCAGATTCAACAGGACTATATGTCAGATTCAGGACTATATGTCAGATTCAGGACTATATGTCAGATACAGGACTATATGTCAGATTCAGGACTATATGTCAGATACATGACTATATGTCAGATTCAGGACTATATGTCAGATTCAGGACTATATGTCAGATACAGGACTATATGTCAGATACAGGACTATATGTCAGATACAGGACTATATGTCAGATACAGGACTATATGTCAGATACAGGACTATATGTCAGATACAGAACTATATGTCAGATACAGGACTATATGTCAGATTCAGGACTATATGTCAGATACAGGACTATATGTCAGATACAGGACTATATGTCAGACAGATACAGGACTATATGTCAGATACGGGACTATATGTCAGATTCAGGACTATATGTCAGATACAGGATTATATGTCAGATACAGGACTATATGTCAGATACAGGATTATATGTCAGATACAGGACTATATGTCAGATACAGGACTAAATGTCAGATACAGGACTATATGTCAGATACAAGACTATATGTCAGATACAGGACTCTATGTCAGATACAGGACTATATGTCAGGCAGATACAGGACTATATGTCAGATACAGGACTATATGTCAGATACAGGACTATATGTCAGATACAGGACTATATGTCAGATACAGGACTATTAGTCAGATACAGGACTATATGTCAGATACAGGACTATATGTCAGATACAGGACTCTATGTCAGATACAGGACTATATGTCAGATACAGGACTATATGTCAGATACAAGACTATATGTCAGATACAGGACTATATGTCAGATACAGGACTATATGTCAGATACAGGACTATATGTCAGATACAGGACTATATGTCAGATACAAGACTATATGTCAGATACAGGACTATATGTCAGATACAGGACTCTATGTCAGATACAGGACTATATGTCAGATACAGGACTATATGTCAGATACAGGACTATATGTCAGATACAGGACTATATGTCAGATACAGGACTATATGTCAGATACAGGACTACATGTCAGATACAGGACTATATGTCAGATACAGGACTATATGTCAGATACAGAACTATATGTCAGATACAAGACTATATGTCAGATACAGGACTATATGTCAGGCAGATACAGGACTATATGTCAGATACAGGACTATATGTCAGATACAGGACTATATGTCAGATACAGGACTATTAGTCAGATACAGGACTATATGTCAGATACAGGACTATATGTCAGATACAGGACTATATGTCAGATTCAGGACTATATGTCAGATTCAGGACTATATGTCAGATACAGGACTATATGTCAGATTCAGGACTATATGTCAGATACAGGACTATATGTCAGATACAGGACTATATGTCAGACAGATACAGGACTATATGTCAGATACAGGACTATATGTCAGATTCAGGACTATATGTCAGATACAGGATTATATGTCAGATACAGGACTATATGTCAGATACAGGATTATATGTCAGATACAGGACTATATGTCAGACAGATACCGGACTATATGTCAGATTCAGGACTATATGTCAGATTCAGGACTATATGTCAGATACAGGATTATATGTCAGATACAGGACTATATGTCAGATACAGGACTAAATGTCAGATTCAGGACTATATGTCAGATACAGGATTATATGTCAGATACAGGACTATATGTCAGATACAGGACTATATGTCAGATACAGGACTTTATGTCAGATACAGGACTATATGTCAGACAGATACAGGACTACATGTCAGATACAGGACTATATGTCAGATACAGGACTATATGTCAGATACAGGATTTTATGTCAGATACAGGACTATATGTCAGACAGATACAGGACTATATGTCAGATACAGGACTATATGTCAGATACAAGACTATATGTCAGATACAGGACTCTATGTCAGATACAGGACTATATGTCAGGCAGATACAGGACTATATGTCAGATACAGGACTATATGTCAGATACAGGACTATATGTCAGATACAGGACTATATGTCAGATACAGGACTATATGTCAGATACAGGACTATATGTCAGGCAGATACAGGACTATATGTCAGGCAGATACAGGACTATATGTCAGATTCAGGACTAGTTGTCAGATACAGGACTATATGTCAGATACAGGACTATATGTCAGATTCAGGACTATATGTCAGGCAGATACAGGACTATATGTCAGGCAGATACAGGACTATATGTCAGATTCAGGACTATATGTCAGATACAGGACTATATGTCAGATACAGGACTATATGTCAGATTCAGGACTATATGTCAGATACAGGACTATATGTCAGATACAGGACTATATGTCAGATACAGCATTATATGTCAGATACAGGACTATATGTCATATACAGGACTATATGTCAGACAGATTCAGGACTATATGTCAGATTCAGGACTATATGTCCGATACAGGACTATATGTCAGATACAGGACTATATGTCAGATACAGGACTATATGTCAGATTCAACAGGACTATATGTCAGATTCAGGACTATATGTCAGATTCAGGACTATATGTCAGATACAGGACTATATGTCAGATTCAGGACTATATGTCAGATACATGACTATATGTCAGATTCAGGACTATATGTCAGATTCAGGACTATATGTCAGATACAGGACTATATGTCAGATACAGGACTATATGTCAGATACAGGACTATATGTCAGATACAGGACTATATGTCAGATACAGAACTATATGTCAGATACAAGACTATATGTCAGATTCAGGACTATATGTCAGATACAGGACTATATGTCAGATACAGGACTATATGTCAGACAGATACAGGACTATATGTCAGATACAGGACTATATGTCAGATTCAGGACTATATGTCAGATACAGGATTATATGTCAGATACAGGACTATATGTCAGATACAGGATTATATGTCAGATACAGGACTATATGTCAGATACAGGACTAAATGTCAGATACAAGACTATATGTCAGATACAAGACTATATGTCAGATACAGGACTCTATGTCAGATACAGGACTATATGTCAGGCAGATACAGGACTATATGTCAGATACAGGACTATATGTCAGATACAGGACTATATGTCAGATACAGGACTATATGTCAGATACAGGACTATTAGTCAGATACAGGACTATATGTCAGATACAGGACTATATGTCAGACAGATACAGGACTATATGTCAGATACAGGACTATATGTCAGATACAAGACTATATGTCAGATACAGGACTCTATGTCAGATACAGGACTATATGTCAGGCAGATACAGGACTATATGTCAGATACAGGACTATATGTCAGATACAGGACTATATGTCAGATACAGGACTATATGTCAGATACAGGACTATATGTCAGGCAGATACAGGACTATATGTCAGGCAGATACAGGACTATATGTCAGATTCAGGACTATATGTCAGATACAGGACTATATGTCAGATACAGGACTATATGTCAGACAGATACAGGACTATATGTCAGATACAGGACTATATGTCAGATTCAGGACTATATGTCAGATACAGGATTATATGTCAGATACAGGACTATATGTCAGATACAGGATTATATGTCAGATACAGGACTATATGTCAGATACAGGACTATATGTCAGATTCAGGACTATATGTCAGATTCAGGACTATATGTCAGATACAGGAGATACAGGACTTTATGTCAGATACAGGACTATATGTCAGACAGATACAGGACTACATGTCAGATACAGGACTATATGTCAGATACAGGACTATATGTCAGATACAGGATTTTATGTCAGATACAGGACTATATGTCAGACAGATACAGGACTATATGTCAGATACAGGACTATATGTCAGATACAAGACTATATGTCAGATACAGGACTCTATGTCAGATACAGGACTATATGTCAGGCAGATACAGGACTATATGTCAGATACAGGACTATATGTCAGATACAGGACTATATGTCAGATACAGGACTATATGTCAGATACAGGACTATATGTCAGATACAGGACTATATGTCAGGCAGATACAGGACTATATGTCAGATTCAGGACTATATGTCAGATACAGGACTATATGTCAGATACAGGACTATATGTCAGATTCAGGACTATATGTCAGGCAGATACAGGACTATATGTCAGGCAGATACAGGACTATATGTCAGATTCAGGACTATATGTCAGATACAGGACTATATGTCAGATACAGGACTATATGTCAGATTCAGGACTATATGTCAGATACAGGACTATATGTCAGATACAGGACTATATGTCAGATACAGCATTATATGTCAGATACAGGACTATATGTCATATACAGGACTATATGTCAGACAGATTCAGGACTATATGTCAGATTCAGGACTATATGTCAGATACAGGACTATATGTCAGATACAGGACTATATGTCAGATACAGGACTATATGTCAGATTCAACAGGACTATATGTCAGATTCAGGACTATATGTCAGATTCAGGACTATATGTCAGATACAGGACTATATGTCAGATTCAGGACTATATGTCAGGCAGATACAGGACTATATGTCAGGCAGATACAGGACTATATGTCAGATTCAGGACTATATGTCAGATACAGGACTATATGTCAGATACAGGACTATATGTCAGATTCAGGACTATATGTCAGATACAGGACTATATGTCAGATACAGGACTATATGTCAGATACAGCATTATATGTCAGATACAGGACTATATGTCATATACAGGACTATATGTCAGACAGATTCAGGACTATATGTCAGATTCAGGACTATATGTCAGATACAGGACTATATGTCAGATACAGGACTATATGTCAGATACAGGACTATATGTCAGATTCAACAGGACTATATGTCAGATTCAGGACTATATGTCAGATTCAGGACTATATGTCAGATACAGGACTATATGTCAGATTCAGGACTATATGTCAGATACATGACTATATGTCAGATTCAGGACTATATGTCAGATTCAGGACTATATGTCAGATACAGGACTATATGTCAGATACAGGACTATATGTCAGATACAGGACTATATGTCAGATACAGGACTATATGTCAGATACAGAACTATATGTCAGATACAAGACTATATGTCAGATTCAGGACTATATGTCAGATACAGGACTATATGTCAGATACAGGACTATATGTCAGACAGATACAGGACTATATGTCAGATACAGGACTATATGTCAGATTCAGGACTATATGTCAGATACAGGATTATATGTCAGATACAGGACTATATGTCAGATACAGGATTATATGTCAGATACAGGACTATATGTCAGATACAGGACTAAATGTCAGATACAAGACTATATGTCAGATACAAGACTATATGTCAGATACAGGACTCTATGTCAGATACAGGACTATATGTCAGGCAGATACAGGACTATATGTCAGATACAGGACTATATGTCAGATACAGGACTATATGTCAGATACAGGACTATATGTCAGATACAGGACTATTAGTCAGATACAGGACTATATGTCAGATACAGGACTATATGTCAGACAGATACAGGACTATATGTCAGATACAGGACTATATGTCAGATACAAGACTATATGTCAGATACAGGACTCTATGTCAGATACAGGACTATATGTCAGGCAGATACAGGACTATATGTCAGATACAGGACTATATGTCAGATACAGGACTATATGTCAGATACAGGACTATATGTCAGGCAGATACAGGACTATATGTCAGGCAGATACAGGACTATATGTCAGATTCAGGACTATATGTCAGATACAGGACTATATGTCAGATACAGGACTATATGTCAGATTCAGGACTATATGTCAGGCAGATACAGGACTATATGTCAGGCAGATACAGGACTATATGTCAGATTCAGGACTATATGTCAGATACAGGACTATATGTCAGATACAGGACTATATGTCAGATTCAGGACTATATGTCAGATACAGGACTATATGTCAGATACAGGACTATATGTCAGATACAGCATTATATGTCAGATACAGGACTATATGTCATATACAGGACTATATGTCAGACAGATTCAGGACTATATGTCAGATTCAGGACTATATGTCAGATACAGGACTATATGTCAGATACAGGACTATATGTCAGATACAGGACTATATGTCAGATTCAACAGGACTATATGTCAGATTCAGGACTATATGTCAGATTCAGGACTATATGTCAGATACAGGACTATATGTCAGATTCAGGACTATATGTCAGATACATGACTATATGTCAGATTCAGGACTATATGTCAGATTCAGGACTATATGTCAGATACAGGACTATATGTCAGATACAGGACTATATGTCAGATACAGGACTACATGTCAGATACAGGACTATATGTCAGATACAGGACTATATGTCAGATACAGAACTATATGTCAGATACAAGACTATATGTCAGATATTCAGGACTATATGTCAGATACAGGACTATATGTCAGATACAGGACTATATGTCAGACAGATACAGGACTATATGTCAGATACAGGACTATATGTCAGATTCAGGACTATATGTCAGATACAGGACTATATGTCAGATACAGGACTATATGTCAGATACAGGATTATATGTCAGATACAGGACTATATGTCAGATACAGGACTATATGTCAGATACAAGACTATATGTCAGATACAAGACTATATGTCAGATACAGGACTCTATGTCAGATACAGGACTATATGTCAGGCAGATACAGGACTATATGTCAGATACAGGACTATATGTCAGATACAGGACTATATGTCAGATACAGGACTATATGTCAGATACAGGACTATTAGTCAGATACAGGACTATATGTCAGATACAGGACTATATGTCAGATACAGGACTCTATGTCAGATACAGGACTATATGTTAGATACAGGACTATATGTCAGATACAAGACTATATGTCAGATACAGGACTATATGTCAGATACAATACTATATGTCAGATACAGGACTATATGTCAGATACAGGACTATATGTCAGATACAAGACTATATGTCAGATACAGGACTATATGTCAGATACAGGACTCTATGTCAGATACAGGACTATATGTCAGATACAGGACTATATGTCAGATACAGGACTCTATGTCAGATACAGGACTATATGTCAGATACAGGACTATATGTCAGATACAGGACTATATGCCAGACAGATACAGGACTATATGTCAGATACAGGACTATATGTCAGATACAGGACTATATGTCAGATACAGGACTATATGTCAGATACAGGACTATATGCCAGACAGATACAGGACTATATGTCAGATACAAGACTATATGTCAGATACAGGACTATATGTCAGATACAGGACTATATGTCAGATACAGGACTATATGTCAGATACAGGACTATTAGTCAGATACAGGACTATATGTCAGATACAGGACTATATGTCAGATACAGGACTCTATGTCAGATACAGGACTATATGTCAGATACAGGACTATATGTCAGATACAGGACTATATGTCAGATACAGGACTATATGTCAGATACAGATACAGATAGGACTATATGTCAGATACAGGACTATATGTCAGATACAGGACTATATGTCAGATACAGGACTATATGTCAGATACAGGACTATATGTCAGATACAGGACTATATGTCAGATACAGGACTATATGTCAGATACAGGACTATATGTCAGATACAGGACTATATGTCAGATACAGGACTATATGTCAGATACAGGACTATATGTCAGATACAGGACTATATGTCAGATACAGGACTATATGTCAGATACAGGACTATATGTCAGATACAGGACTCTATGTCAGATACAGGACTATATGTCAGATACAGGACTATATGTCAGATACAGGACTCTATGTCAGATACAGGACTATATGTCAGATACAGGACTATATGTCAGATACAGGACTCTATGTCAGATACAGGACTATATGTCAGATACAGGACTATATGTCAGATACAGGACTATATGTCAGATACAGGACTATATGCCAGACAGATACAGGACTATATGTCAGATACAGGACCTATATGTCAGATACAGGACTATATGTCAGATACAGGACTATATGTCAGATACAGGACTATATGTCAGATACAGGACCTATATCTCAGATACAGGACTATATGTCAGATACAGGACTATATGCCAGACAGATACAGGACTATATGTCAGATACAGGACCTATATGTCAGATACAGGACTAAATGTCAGATTCAGGACTGATAAAGAAATCTTTGAGTCACACTGTTCTACATATATTCGTGGTTATTTAAACATCATGTCTCTTATCAAATACAAATGAGATGTTTAAATCTAAAAAGAAATCACCATTCATCAAGATGATTGACAGCCACGTCCTTGTATTAGGCACATTCATGATATTTCCAGAAGGTTTTTCAGCTCAACACAGATCTGTGCTAACTTTACTGACGCATGGAACCTACTAAAGACCTCGTGGGACGAATTAAATGGAGAAAAAAAGTTAAATTTGCTCTGCTCCATTTTAAGCACATATACTGTTGCTGTTTGGAACATAAAGGGTTTTAGTGACCCCATATACTGTTGCTGTTTGGAACATAAAGGGTTTTAGTGACCCCATATACTGTTGCTGTTTGTAACATAAAGGGTTTTAGTGACCCCATATACTGTTGCTGTTTGGAACATAAAGGGTTTTAGTGACCCCATATACTGTTGCTGTTTGGTAAAGAAAGGGTTTTAGTGACCCCATATACTGTTGCTGTTTGGTAAAGAAAGGGTTTTAGTGACCCCATATACTGTTGCTGTTTGGAACATAACGGGTTTTAGTGACCCCATATACTGTTGCTGTTTGGAACATAAAGGGTTTTAGTGACCCCATATACTGTTGCTGTTTGGAAAATAAAGGCTTTTAGTGACCCCATATACTGTTGCTGTTTGGAACATAAAGGGTTTTAGTGACCCCATATACTGTTGCTGTTTGGAACATAAAGGGTTTTAGTGACCCCATATACTGTTGCTGTTTGGAACATAAAGGGTTTTAGTGACCCCATATACTATTGCTGTGTGGAACATAAAGGGTTTTAGTAACCCCATATATTGTTGCTGTTTGGTAAAGAAAGGGTTTTAGTGACCCCATATACTGTTGCTGTTTGGTAAAGAAAGGGTTTTAGTGACCCCAGATACTTTTGCTGTTTGGAACATGAAGGGTTTTAGTGACCCCATATACTGTTGCTGTTTGGAACATAAAGGGTTTTAGTGACCCCATATACTGTTGCTGTTTGGAACATAAAGGGTTTTAGTGACCCCATATAAAGGGTTGTAGTGACCCCATATACTGTTGCTGTTTGGTAAAGAAAGGGTTTTAGTGACCCCATATACTGTTGCTGTTTGGACATAAAGGGTTTTAGTGACCCCATATATTGTTGCTGTTTGGAACATAAAGGGTTGTAGTGACCCCATATACTGTTGCTGTTTGGAACATAAAGGGTTTTAGTGACCCCATATATTGTTGCTGTTTGGAACATAAAGGGTTTTAGTGACCCCATATACTGTTGCTGTTTGGACATAAAGGGTTTTAGTGACCCCATATATTGTTGCTGTTTGGAACATAAAGGGTTGTAGTGACCCCATATACTGTTGCTGTTTGGAACATAAAGGGTTTTAGTGACCCCATATACTGTTGCTGTTTGGAACATAACGGGTTTTAGTGACCCCATATACTGTTGCTGTTTGGAACATAAAGGGTTTTAGTGACCCCATATATTGTTGCTGTTTGGAACATAAAGGGTTTTAGTGACCCCATATACTGTTGCTGTTTGGTAAAGAAAGGGTTTTAGTGACCCCATATACTGTTGCTGTTTGGAACATAAAGGGTTTTAGTGACCCCATATACTGTTGCTGTTTGGAACATAAAGGGTTTTAGTGACCCCATATACTGTTGCTGTTTGGTAAAGAAAGGGTTTAAGTGACCCCATATACTATTGCTCTTTGGTAAAGAAAGGGTTTTAGTGACCCCATAAACTGTTGCTGTTTGGAACATAAAGGGTTTTAGTGACCCCATATATACTGTTGCAGTTTGGAACATAAAGGGTTTTAGTGACCCCATATACTGTTGCTGTTTGGTAAAGAAAGGGTTTTAGTGACCCCATATACTGTTGCTGTTTGGAACATAAAGGGTTTTAGTGACCCCATATACTGTTGCTGTTTGGTACATAAAGGGTTTTAGTGACCCCATATACTATTGCTCTTTGGTAAAGAAAGGGTTTTAGTGACCCCATAAACTGTTGCTGTTTGGAACATAAATGGTTTTAGTGACCCCATATATACTGTTGCTGTTTGGAACATAAAGGGTTTTAGTGACCCCATATAATGTTGCTGTTTAGAACATAAAGGGTTTTAGTGACCCCATATACTGTTGCTGTTTGGAACATAAAGGGTTTTAGTGACCCCGTATACTGTTGCTGTTTGGAACATAAAGGGTTTTAGTGACCCCATATACTGTTGCTGTTTGGAACATAAAGGGTTTTAGTGACCCCATATACTGTTGCTGTTTGGAAAATAAAGGCTTTTAGTGACCCCATATACTGTTGCTGTTTGGAACATAAAGGGTTTTAGTGACCCCATATACTGTTGCTGTTTGGAACATAAAGGGTTTTAGTGACCCCATATACTGTTGCTGTTTGGAACATAAAGGGTTTTAGTGACCCCATATAAAGGGTTGTAGTGACCCCATATACTGTTGCTGTTTGGTAAAGAAAGGGTTTTAGTGACCCCATATACTGTTGCTGTTTGGACATAAAGGGTTTTAGTGACCCCATATATTGTTGCTGTTTGGAACATAAAGGGTTGTAGTGACCCCATATACTGTTGCTGTTTGGAACATAAAGGGTTTTAGTGACCCCATATATTGTTGCTGTTTGGAACATAAAGGGTTTTAGTGACCCCATATACTGTTGCTGTTTGGACATAAAGGGTTTTAGTGACCCCATATATTGTTGCTGTTTGGAACATAAAGGGTTGTAGTGACCCCATATACTGTTGCTGTTTGGAACATAAAGGGTTTTAGTGACCCCATATACTGTTGCTGTTTGGAACATAACGGGTTTTAGTGACCCCATATACTGTTGCTGTTTGGAACATAAAGGGTTTTAGTGACCCCATATATTGTTGCTGTTTGGAACATAAAGGGTTTTAGTGACCCCATATACTGTTGCTGTTTGGTAAAGAAAGGGTTTTAGTGACCCCATATACTGTTGCTGTTTGGAAATAAAGGGTTTTAGTGACCCCATATACTGTTGCTGTTTGGTAAAGAAAGGGTTTAAGTGACCCCATATACTATTGCTTTTTGGTAAAGAAAGGGTTTTAGTGACCCCATAAACTGTTGCTGTTTGGAACATAAAGGGTTTTAGTGACCCCATATATACTGTTGCAGTTTGGAACATAAAGGGTTTTAGTGACCCCATATAATGTTGCTGTTTAGAACATAAAGGGTTTTAGTGACCCCATATACTGTTGCTGTTTGGAACATAAAGGGTTTTAGTGACCCCATATACTGTTGCTGTTTGGTAAAGAAAGGGTTTTAGTGACCCCATATACTGTTGCTGTTTGGAACATAAAGGGTTTTAGTGACCCCATATACTGTTGCTGTTTGGAACATAAATGGTTTTAGTGACCCCATATATACTGTTGCTGTTTGGAACATAAAGGGTTTTAGTGACCCCATATAATGTTGCTGTTTAGAACATAAAGGGTTTTAGTGACCCCATATACTGTTGCTGTTTGGAACATA
This sequence comes from Oncorhynchus nerka, assembly GCF_034236695.1. Classification (NCBI taxonomy): domain Eukaryota; kingdom Metazoa; phylum Chordata; class Actinopteri; order Salmoniformes; family Salmonidae; genus Oncorhynchus; species Oncorhynchus nerka. Next base: position 7,711,287 of record NC_088405.1, read on the forward strand.
AAGGGTTTTAGTGACCCCGTATACTGTTGCTGTTTGGAACATAAAGGGTTTTAGTGACCCCATATACTGTTGCTGTTTGGAACATAAAGGGTTTTAGTGACCCCATATACTGTTGCTGTTTGGTAAAGAAAGGGTTTTAGTGACCCCATATACTGTTGCTGTTTGGAACATAAAGGGTTTGAGTGACCCCATATACTGTTGCTGTTTAGAACATAAAGGGTTTTAGTGACCCCATATACTGTTGCTGTTTGGAACATAAAGGGTTTTAGTGACCCCATATACTGTTGCTGTTTGGAACATAAAGGGTTTTAGTGACCCCGTATACTGTTGCTGTTTGGAACATAAAGGGTTTTAGTGACCCCATATACTGTTGCTGTTTGGAACATAAAGGGTTTTAGTGACCCCATATACTGTTGCTGTTTGGAACGTAAAGGGTTTTAGTGACCCCATATACTGTTGCTGTTTGGAACATAAAGGGTTTTAGTGACCCCATATACTGTTGCTGTTTGGTACATAAAGGGTTTTAGTGACCCCATATACTATTGCTCTTTGGTAAAGAAAGGGTTTTAGTGACCCCATAAACTGTTGCTGTTTGGAACATAAAGGGTTTTAGTGACCCCATATACTGTTGCTGTTTGGAACATAAAGGGTTTTAGTGACCCCGTATACTGTTGCTGTTTGGAACATAAAGGGTTTTAGTGACCCCATATACTGTTGCTGTTTGGAACATAAAGGGTTTTAGTGACCCCATATACTGTTGCTGTTTGGTAAAGAAAGGGTTTTAGTGACCCCATATACTGTTGCTGTTTGGAACATAAAGGGTTTGAGTGACCCCATATACTGTTGCTGTTTAGAACATAAAGGGTTTTAGTGACCCCATATACTGTTGCTGTTTGGAACATAAAGGGTTTTAGTGACCCCATATACTGTTGCTGTTTGGAACATAAAGGGTTTTAGTGACCCCGTATACTGTTGCTGTTTGGAACATAAAGGGTTTTAGTGACCCCATATACTGTTGCTGTTTGGAACATAAAGGGTTTTAGTGACCCCATATACTGTTGCTGTTTGGAACGTAAAGGGTTTTAGTGACCCCATATACTGTTGCTGTTTGGAACATAAAGGGTTTTAGTGACCCCATATATTGTTGCTGTTTGGAACATAAAGGGATGTTTTGAGTATGATAGTTTGAATATATAGTTTGACTTTACTAGCCTTGCGGCTGTTTGACACATATTTTTTTGCATTGCATAATTGTGGCATTGTTAATGACGTGGTTTTATGCGATATTCAGTAACCGTTAACGAACCAAGACTAATGGTCTATTTTTTGGGGGGGGGGGTTGTCCACTTCAACTTAAAGCCAAATATGTTGGCTATTCAGAAGCAGCATTCCTTCTCAGTGAGGTTTCACCTGACATGTTTTCTTTGTTTCTTTAATAGCCTTATTCATTACATACAGATGGTTTCAATATATTGACATCGGGAAGAAGTGGAGAGGGGGTGGGGGGTAGTTTCAGTTGTATAAATGTTATGAATTAATGCATTGATCACCTCCATATTTTCCTGTCTGGCTCATTAGTTTTATGTTCTTTAAACGTCAACTCTATCACTGCCACTGTGTGTACTGTGTCATCTGAGTGAACGAACGGTAATACAATTATATGAAATGAAATTACACATATAAAAAAATGTAAAAGACACATTTTGAACTCTGGGTGACCGGCACCTCTTCCTGACTCTAGTATTATGAGTCTATGCACGTTTGAGATGGGCTCGCCAATGAGAAGGGGAACCATCGAGGGGGGGAGGGACCCTCCATCTTGACAGGGGGAAAGGTTACAGAGCGACTCCTGTTGAGAGTTTCCAAAGCTTCCCATCTTCAAAGTCATTAGGATTTTTTATTTTTTTTAAACTTTTTATAATTAGCAGACACATCTTACAGATCGTCAGCTGCAGCGGCTCCCGGGGGACTAGTCGTCTGCCAGATACGGGCCTCTCCATCTGACGCTGTCTCGCTCTACATGCCACGCCACTCCACTCCACCACTCCACCGCTCTGCGTTAGAGGGGCTGCCTACCACCACGCCACCGCCCTGCGTTAGGGGGGCTGCCTACCACCACGCCACCGATCTGCGTTAGGAGGGCTGCCTACCACCACGCCACCGATCTGCGTTAGGAGGGCTGCCTACCGCCACGCCACCGCTCTGCGTTAGGAGGGCTGCCTACCACCACGCCACCGCCCTGCGTTAGGAGGGCTGCCTACCGCCACGCCACCGCTCTGCGTTAGGAGGGCTGCCTACCACCACGCCACCGCTCTGCGTTAGGAGGGCTGCCTACCACCACGCCACCGCCCTGCGTTAGAGGGGCTGCCTACCACCACGCCACCGCCCTGTGTTAGGAGGGCTGCCTACCACCACGCCACCGCCCTGCGTTAGGAGGGCTGCCTACCACCACGCCACCGCCCTGCGTTAGGGGGGCTGCCTACCGCCACGCCACCGCTCTGCGTTAGGAGGGCTGCCTACCACCACGCCACCGCCCTGCGTTAGGGGGGCTGCCTACCACCACGCCACCGCTCTGCGTTAGGGGGGCTGCCTACCGCCTCGCCACCGCTCTGCGTTAGGGGGGCTGCCTACCGCCACGCCACCGCTCTGCGTTAGGGGTTCTGCCTACCGCCACGCCACCGCTCTGCGTTAGGAGGGCTGCCTACCACCACGCCACCGCCCTGCGTTAGGGGGGCTGCCTACCACCACGCCACCGCTCTGCGTTAGGAGGGCTGCCTACCTCCTCGCCACCGCTCTGCGTTAGGGGGGCTGCCTACAACCACGCCACCGCCCTGCGTTAGGGGGGCTGCCTACCGCCTCGCCACCGACCTGCGTTAGGAGGGCTGCCTACCACCACGCCACCGCCCTGCGTTAGGAGGGCTGCCTACCACCACGCCACCGCCCTGCGTTAGGAGGGCTGCCTTCCGCCTCGCCACCGACCTGCGTTAGGAGGGCTGCCTACCACCACGCCACCGCCCTGCGTTAGGAGGGCTGCCACCACGCCACCGCCCTGCGTTAGGAGGGCTGCCTACCACCACGCCACCGCCCTGCGTTAGGAGGGCTGCCTACCACCACGCCACCGCCCTGCGTTAGGAGGGCTGCCTACCACCACGCCACCGCCCTGCGTTAGGGGGGCTGCCTACCACCACGCCACCGCTCTGCGTTAGGAGGGCTGCCTACCACCAACGCCACCGCCACCCCTGCGTTAGGAGGGCTGCCTACGCCACCACGCCACCGCTCTGCGTTAGGGGGCTGCCTACCACCACGCCACCGCTCTGCGTTAGGGGGGCTGCCTACCGCCTCGCCACCGCTCTGCGTTAGGGGGGCTGCCTACCGCCACGCCACCGCTCTGCGTTAGGGGGCTGCCACCACCGCCACGCCACCGCTCTGCGTTAGGAGGGCTGCCTACCACCACGCCACCGCCCGCGTTAGGGGGCTGCCTACCACCACGCCACCGCTCTGCGTTAGGAGGGCTGCCTACCTCCTCGCCACCGCTCTGCGTTAGGGGGGCTGCCTACAACCACGCCACCGCCCTGCGTTAGGGGGGCTGCCTACCGCCTCGCCACCGACCTGCGTTAGGAGGGCTGCCTACCACCACGCCACCGCCCTGCGTTAGGAGGGCTGCCTACCACCACGCCACCGCCCTGCGTTAGGAGGGCTGCCTTCCGCCTCGCCACCGACCTGCGTTAGGAGGGCTGCCTACCACCACGCCACCGCCCTGCGTTAGGAGGGCTGCCTACCACCACGCCACCGCCCTGCGTTAGGAGGGCTGCCTACCACCACGCCACCGCCCTGCGTTAGGAGGGCTGCCTACCACCACGCCACCGCCCTGCGTTAGGAGGGCTGCCTACCACCACGCCACCGCCCTGCGTTAGGGGGGCTGCCTACCACCACGCCACCGCTCTGCGTTAGGAGGGCTGCCTACCACAACGCCACCGCCCTGCGTTAGGAGGGCTGCCTACCACCACGCCACCGCTCTGCGTTAGGGGGGCTGCCTACCACCACGCCACCGCTCTGCGTTAGGAGGGCTGCCTACCACCACGCCACCGCCCTGCTTTAGGAGGGCTGCCTACCACCACGCCACCGCTCTGCGTTAGGGGGGCTGCCTGCCGCCACCGCTCTGCGTTAGGAGGGCTGCCTACCACCACGCCACCGCTCTGCGTTAGGAGGGCTGCCTACCACCACGCCACCGCCCTGCGTTAGGGGGGCTGCCTACCACCACGCCACCGCCCTGCGTTAGGGGGGCTGCCTACCTCCACGCCACTGCCCTGCGTTAGGGGGGCTGCCTACCGCCTCGCCACTGCCCTGCGTTAGGAGGGCTGCCTACCACCACGCCACCGCCCTGCGTTAGGGGGGCTGCCTACCACCACGCCACCGTCCAGCGTTAGGGGGGCTGCCTACCGCCACGCCACCGCTCTGCGTTAGGAGGGCTGCCTACCACCACGCCACCGCCCTGCGTTAGGGGGGCTGCCTACCGCCACGCCACCGCTCTGCGTTAGGAGGGCTGCCTACCACCACGCCACCGCCCTGCGTTAGGGGGGCTGCCTACCACCACGCCACCGTCCTGCGTTAGGAGGGCTGCCTACCGCCACGCCACCGCCCTGCGTTAGGGGGGCTGCCTACCGCCACGCCACCGCCCTGCGTTAGGAGAGCTGCCTACCACCACGCCACCGCCCTGCGTTAGGGGGGCTGCCTACATCCACGCCACCGCTCTGCGTTAGGAGGGCTGCCTACATCCACGCCACCGCCCTGCGTTAGGGGGGCTGCCTACATCCACGCCACCGCTCTGCGTTAGGGGGGCTGTCTACATCCACGCCACCGCTCTGCGTTAGGGGGGCTGCCTACATCCACGCCACCGCCCTGCGTTAGGAGGGCTGCCTACCACCACGCCACCGCTCTGCGTTAGGAGGGCTGCCTACCGCCACGCCACCGTCCTGCGTTAGGGGGGCTGCCTACATCCACGCCACCGCTCTGCGTTAGAGGGGCTGCCTACCACCACGCCACCGCCCTGCGTTAGGAGGGCTGCCTACCACCACGCCACCGTCCTGCGTTAGGAGGGCTGCCTACATCCACGCCGGATGCCATCACGCCTTGGCATGCAGTTTAACTAAGATGCCTCAACATTGATCTGAACGTTACTGATCTAGCATGGGTGCTTTACAGCTTCACACAATCACACCAAAACACTTCCATTGTGAAATGACACATAACAATAATGCAGACCCTGTTCCATGACATGTAGACGTGAACACAGGCTTCAAGCCTTGTTCCATGACATGTAGACGTAAACACAGGCTTCAGGCCTTGTTCCATGACATGTAGACGTAAACACAGGCTTCAGGCCTTGTTCCATGACATGTAGACGTAAACACAGGCTTCAGGCCTTGTTCCATGACATGTAGACGTAAACACAGGCTTCAGGCCTTGTTCCATGAAATGTAGACGTAAACACAGGCTGCAGGCCTTGTCCCATGACATGTAGACGTAAACACAGGCTTCAGGCCTTGTCCCATGACATGTAGACGTGAACACAGGCTTCAGGCCTTGTCCCATGACATGTAGACGTAAACACAGGCTTCAGGCCTTGTCCCATGACATGTAGACGTGAACACAGGCTTCAGGCCTTGTTCCATGACATGTAGACGTGAGTAGAGGCTTCAGGCCTTGTTCCATGACATGTAGACGTGAGTAGAGGCTTCAGGCCTTGTTCCATGACATGTAGACGTGAACACAGGCTTCAGGCCTTGTTCCATGACGTGTAGACGTGAACACAGGCTTCAGGCCTTGTTCCATGACATGTAGACGTGAGTAGAGGCTTCAGGCCTTGTTCCATGACGTGTAGACGTGAACACAGGCTTCAGGCCTTGTTCCATGACATGTAGAAGTGAGTAGAGGCTGTGATAAAGCATCATTTGTGATGAATGAGTTGACGGAGATTTTTGTTTTTTCGATCCAAGCTAGAGACTTTCTCTGCTGTATTTTTGTTCATATTTTAGTTGCAGATTTAGTGACATAAACAAGAACAACACAGATCATCTCTCCATACTAGTTGATGGGTATAACGTCTGGTATTCAGCCTGCAGTAGAAACACCTTGGGAAATACCACGTCCAATATGGGGTGCTTGAGCTAATCTAAACCACAGCTAACACAAATCATCTTTTCCCCCCACCACGGCTGAGCTGAGCACCACCAGTCCTCCTCACCTCAGACCCAGCCTGAACTGCCCACAGCCCAGCGAACTGCACTGCTACTGTAAACAAATCCTGCCATTTAATGGGTATAGAACTGAGCCGTCCATCAGACCCTACCTGTCGTCTTTCCATGACAACAACATGATTTGTGTACAGTCAGTAAAGTGGGATCCAATGTACCCTGCCCAGAGGAGAGGAGGGGAGGAGGGGGAGGAGGTGGAGGGGACGTAAACAAGCTAAACAAATGTTGTTATATTTCCTGGATCTACACACCATTAGATATCATTGTGCCGGGGAGATAACCTGGCAGGTATCTAGAAGTGTATGTCACAGGAGCTAAACTAAACAACCAACTCCTTTTGTTAAAGTTTGAAAGCATTTTGTCATAGAAGTAGAGGCAAGGCTTAACATTATAAAACCCAGAAAAACCCAGAAAAACCCAGAAAACCACATAGAAGATCAACAGAGAAGTTTATGAAGAATGTATCATATGTTGGAAGTGAAAAATCAATTGAGAGTGTTGTATCACCTTTGTGTTGATGGCCATAGGGATGAAGCCTGTCTGTTTCCTGCCGTCCGTATCCTTTTCCGAAGCTGACTGATGCATCTTCTCTGTGGGTTACGGTGGAAGCCTCTGTTTCCTGCCGTCCGTATCCTTTCCCGAAGCTGACTGATACATCTTCTCTGTGGGTTACGGTGGAACAGACCTCTGACTAGAATGATGTTTGTGTGACCATGAAAGAACAAATTCTCTACAATAAAACTGGAACTGGCCAAGCCTTAACACGACAGAACGGGCTATGCTTATCCATAACAGACTGCACAGAGCTAGTCTTCACAGAACAGAACAGAAAGGCTTTACAGGTAGTCTTCACAGAACAGAACAGGAAGACTAATCCATAACAGACTGAATAGAGCTAGCCTTCACAGAACAGAACAGAACAGAACAGAAAGGCTTTACAGGTAGTCTTCACAGAACAGAACAGGAAGACTAATCCATAACAGACTGCACAGAGCTAGCCTTCACAGAACAGAACAGAACAGGAAGGCTTTACAGCTAGTCTTCACAGAACAGAACAGAACAGAACAGGAAGTCTTATCCATAACAGACTGCACCAAGCTAGCCTTCACAGAACAGAACAGAACAGAACAGGAAGTCTTATCCATAACAGACTGCACCAAGCTAGCCTTCACAGAACAGAACGGGAAGACTTTTCCCATAACAGACTGCACAGAGCTAGTTTTCACAGAATAGAACAGAACAGGAAGGCTTTTCCACAACAGACTGCATAGAGCTAGCCTTCACAGAACAGAACAGGAAGGCTGTTCCATAACAAACTGCATAGAGCTAGCCTTCACAGAACAGAACAGGAAGGCTTTTCCAGAACAGATTGCACAGAGCTAGTGTTCACAGAACAGAACAGAACAGGAAGGCTGTTCCAGAACAGATTGCACAGAGCTAGCCTTCACAGAACAGAGCAGGAAGGCTTTTCCAGACAGATTGCACAGCGATCCGCTAGTGATTTGTTTGTCTTGGCCAGAAAATACTCCCTAAGTTTTAAAGGGACGTTGTGCCTGCTCTCGGAATGTCCCAGGGGCCCCTGCTCTCCCTAACCAGACAGAGAGAAAGGCATGCTGGGTATTCAAATTATAGCCTGATGTTTTATACCTGTTATAACTGTAGTGCAATGAGTTATGCAAACAAATGGACTCAATCAACATGAATCTGGAGTCTGGAATCCTTCCAGGAATAGATCAACGTAAGCACACAATCACACCAAACACAGAAATCACAACTAAAGGAGTGCCAGTTATCTGGGACATCTACAAATAACAATAGATACATCTTGGAGGGTCGTAACATTCCTTCATCTGACCCGATGTAGCTAGAGTATCAGGTGATCAGACACAAGATTCACGTCCATTGTATTAGTAAATACCCTTCTGTAAAAAACAAAAAAAGCCCATCTGGCCAAGGTTTTTGGAGAGTCGAGCTATGTGATTTCCATTCCTCTGATGTTTCAAGATATTCAGAGTGACCAACAGGCCTGGAGATGTCCATGACTGTTCCATTGATTGGTTGCTACGTAAACTGCTCAGAGATCTTACCTTGAGATATTTCAACGTTTAGGGGGCAGATGGTATTTATCACACTATGTAAATTAAAGGACTTGTGCTGATTGCATGTCAAAGAAATAACTAGTCAATAAACCTTGAAGGCATTTATTTGTATGTAGGAAAATCGCCACCTCTTTTTTTTATTATTTTTTTTACCTTGAGGGGCGAGGATCCTTTTTGAAATTCATGTTTTGATAAATTCCCATGCTTTCGGAGTAATTTAGCCATCTAGAGGGGCTGTTGAGCCTCGGTGAGTGTTCCTGACCCTCAGGGACTGACTGAACCACATCTGCATATCCAAGTTCAAATATATATTCAGGATGATTGGTTTCAACAGTAAGTTGTTGATCTAACCTCCTGATGGATTTGTTAGAGTGTCCTCCCGTTTCATTTCATTTCTAAAAACTCTGGGAGTTTAATCCCCTAAATAAACCCTCTCACATACATCTTTACTAAATTCATCGATTGAGCCCAACTCACATTCCTGGCCCCATTTCGTAGTCAAAGCATGGAATAAACATTCCTCAATCCATTTATTTTCCATAAGCATGGATAACGGGGCCTCTAATACTTCGTACATATCAATTAGGAGGTTGGTAGGACTCTGTTACCGGTTAGCCAGCGCTCTGTGAACATAATGACCACAGACAGGGTGCTATTGGCCCTAATCCTGCAAGAGAAAGACAAGGTGGGAATGATCTGAAGAATTGTAGCCACACTAACAGACATGAAATCGGATCAGACATCTACACACGTCAGACTAATCCAAAGTCATTCAGGAAGAGGGTTTGCCAACGTTTAAATGGTTCAGAATGAAATGACAGTGAATAGTGACCTCGTCTTGTGAATTTTCAGTTTGTTTTATTAGGTATACTTCGACACGTGATTCTAGAAATGACAGTGAATAGTGACCTCGTCTTGTACATTTTCAGTTTGTTTTATTGGGTAAACTTCGACACGTGATTCTAGAAATGACAGTGAATAGTGACCTCCTCTTGTAAATTTTCAGTTTGTTTTATTAGGAAAACTTCGACACGTGATTCTAGACGGTGTTGTTGTTACGGTGTTATGGGGGCCACCTAAGAACAAGAGGCACCTTTTATGACGACCAAGTATATTCCGGTTACAAGGCGTTGCTAAGGACATGATGGATCGGCCATATTGTTTTTTTTATTTTCTTGTGCCTCACTAATTACCATCATCATTTGCAAACTACAGACGAGGCGTATTTACGGCATGCTACATGCAAACAATGATGCTAATGAGTTAATACGCCGCGCTAAGTGCGCGGTTAGCGTCATTACGTACTGTTAGCAACATGCTCAATAGCCTAAACATTAATTGCTACAGTAAGCAGAGGCAGCTCAAATGATTTATAATGTTTTGGCGGAATTGCTGCTAGTTATTTTTTGTTGTTGATTGGTATGGTATTACACAAACCGCAGCAACGTTTTGCTGAAATTGTTAGTCAGGGCCGATGAATGCAATTAGATTTTAATGGGCTCTTAAAAGGGACTGGGGGGGGGGGTGAAGAAATAGAAACGGACAACGCTGCAACAAGCTTTGTCTTTTAGTGAGCTGCACATCACGAGTCCCATGTAGAAGGAGACAGATGGAATTACTGAATATAGTGGAAGACATTTTCCCCAAAAATATTTCATTTTTTTCCCAAGAAAATTCTAACGGTGTGTTAGGGTGCACTTTTTGGGGGCTCCCAAGTGGCGCAGCGGGTCACTACAGACCCTGGTTTGATTCCAGGCTGTGTCTCAACCGGCCGGGATTGTCCCATAGGGGCCATAGGGACCGTCCCATAGGGCGGCACACAATAGGCCCAGTGTCGTCTGGGTTTGGCCCCGAGTAGGCCGTCATTGTAAATAATAATTTGTTCTTAAAATGACTTGCCTAGTTAAATAAAGGTTAAATAAAGAAAATGTATTTAAAAAATAATGAGCAGATCAGGGAGACAGTCGGCGACAGTGAGAATGACAGATTATTATTAAGTTACCCAGAAGGTGAGTGAAGAAGTGAGGCTGCTTCATTGACCTTGTAGTACAGATTCCTGCCAATAACTCAGAATGAAGGAGCCACATATTTCATCCCAGATAGAATGAAATCATATCAATTATTACACCGTGTGTAAACAGATCCATTTCCAGACAGACCTCAGCCTGCTGTGTGTGTGTTTGTGTGTGTGTGTGTGTGTGTGTGTGTGTGTGTGTGTGTGTGTGTGTGTGTGTGTGTGTGTGTGTGTGTGTGTGTGTGTGTGTGTGTGTGTGTGTGTGCGTTTGAGGAGAAGAAGTCATTTGCAGGAAGAGAACCTTGAACAAGGTCAGCCTGACTGAGCCTCAACATGCCTGGAGCCAGGAGCCAGGGACAGGAGCCTCACAGCCGACACAAGCCTCCTCTGAGCTGCCTGGCCTCGGGGCACAGTGATCCCACTCCCCCCTCTCTCCTCCCACTGCTCCAGATTCCAGACCAACACCATCCACACTCTGCAGGGTGGTTCATGCCAGTGCTAACAGTCAACTATTAATACACACACACACACGAAGGAGCACACAAACACGGCACACATACACGCACACACACACACTCTAGCCGTATAGAAAGCAGAGTCTGTCAGGCCTGTTTTGAGTGCTGTAGAAGGTTTGATCTGCCTCCACATCTCCACATCTCCAGACTCAGCCAGTAGTATGAGGTGAGTCTCCACATCTCCACATCTCCAGACTCAGACAGTGGTGTGAGGTGATTCTCCACATCTCCAGACTCAGCCAGTAGTGTGAGGGGATTCTCCACATCTCCAGACTCAGCCAGTAGTGTGAGGTGAGTCTCCACATCTCCAGACTCAGCCAGTAGTATGAGGTGAGTCTCCACATCTCCAGACTCAGCCAGTAGTATGAGGTGATTCTCCACATCTCCAGACTCAGCCAGTAGTATGAGGTGAGTCTCCACATCTCCACATCTCCAGACTCAGCCAGTGGTGTGAGGTGATTCTCCACATCTCCACATCTCCAGACTCAGCCAGTAGTGTGAGGTGATTCTCCACATCTCCAGACTCAGCCAGTAGTGTGACGTGATTCTCCACATCTCCAGACTCAGCCAGTAGTATGAGGTGATTCTCCACATCTCCACATCTCCAGACTCAGCCAGTAGTATGAGGTGATTCTCCACATCTACAGACTCAGCCAGTGGTGTGAGGTGATTCTCCACATCTCCACATCTCCACATCTCCAGACTCAGCCAGTAGTGTGAGGTGATTCTCCACATCTCCAGACTCAGCCAGTAGTGTGAGGTGATTCTCCACATCTCCAGACTCAGCCAGTAGTATGAGGTGATTCTCCACATCTACAGACTCAGCCAGTGGTGTGAGGTGATTCTCCACATCTCCACATCTCCACATCTCCAGACTCAGCCAGTAGTATGAGGTGATTCTCCACATCTCCAGACTCAGCCAGTAGTATGAGGTGATTCTCCACATCTCCAGACTCAGCCAGTAGTATGAGGTGAGTCTCCACATCTCCAGACTCAGCCAGTAGTATGAGGTGAGTCTCCACATCTCCAGACTCAGCCAGTAGTATGAGGTGATTCTCCACATCTCCACATCTCCAGACTCAGCCAGTAGTGTGAGGTGAGTCTCCACATCTCCAGACCTCAGCCAGTGGTGTGATGTGATTCTCCACATCTCCACATCTCCAGACTCAGCCAGTAGTGTGAGGTGAGTCTCCACATCTCCAGACCCAGCCAGTGGTTTGAGGTGAGTCTCCACATCTCCACGTCTCCAGACTCAGCCAGTGGTTTGAGGTGAGTCTCCACATCTCCAGACCCAGCCAGTGGTATGATGTGATTCTCCACATCTCCACATCTCCAGACTCAGCCAGTGGTGTGAGGGGATTCTCCACATCTCCAGACTCAGCCAGCGGTGTGAGGTGAGTCTCCACATCGCCAGACTCAGCCAGTGGTGTGAGGTGAGTCTCCACATCTCCAGACCCAGCCAGTGGTGTGAGGTGAGTCTCCACATCGCCAGACTCAGCCAGTGGTGTGAGGTGAGTCTCCACATCTCCAGACCCAGCCAGTGGTGTGAGGTGAGTCTCCACATCGCCAGACTCAGCCAGTGGTGTGAGGTGAGTCTCCACATCGCCAGACTCAGCCAGTGGTGTGAGGTGAGTCTCCACATCTCCAGACCCAGCCAGTGGTGTGAGGTGAGTCTCCACATCGCCAGACTCAGCCAGTGGTGTGAGGTGAGTCTCCACATCTCCACACCCAGCCAGTGGTGTGAGGTGAGTCTCTCAGCCAGTGGTGTGAGGTGAGTCTCCACATCGCCAGACTCAGCCAGTGGTGTGAGGTGATTCTCCACATCTCCAGACTTAGCCAGTGGTGTGAGGTGATTCTCCACATCTCCAGACTCAGCCAGTGGTGTGAGGTGAGTCTCCACATCTCCAGACTCAGCCAGTGGTGTGAGGTGATTCTCCACATCTCCAGACTCAGCCAGTGGTGTGAGGAGAGGATCCCTGGGGACACTCACTCTTAGGAAAAAAAGTGTTCTTCAGCTGTCCCCTTTGAAGAACCCTGGCTGGATTCAGGTAGAACCTTTTGGGGTTCCGTGTAGAACCCTGAGTTTTTTTTTAGATGGAACCAAAAAACTGATTCTACCTGGAACTTCAAAGGGATTTACCTGGAACCAAAAAAAATGAGGGGTTCTCCCATGAGGACAGCCAAAGAACCCTTTTGGAACCCTGTTTCTTCCCTCTAAAATAGTTAGGGACTGGACATGCCACTCTGAGGCCGGGCTGTGGTTCTTATGACTTGATTGCATAGACATTTCACACAATGGACGTGAAGCTAGTGATTATTATACTTGTACTCGAACAGTTTCGCATTCAAATATGCAACGTATGTGCAAACGTTAAATGTCAAGACGGGTCAGTTTTGTACGAAACCAAGTAATTATAATTTTAAACTTTAGAGCTGCAGTAAGCAATCTACAGTGTAAATATTAATTAACGTGTGGATTCAGTGCCTCGCCGTCATCATAATGGACATGTGTGCACATGACACCATTACAAAGCCCGGCGGTAGGAACATTGTCATGTATTTTCTAAGTTGTTTTTAATAAATGACTTCATTTTCTCCGGTAGTGTAAAAAAAAAAAAATATGGCGTCCTTGTTCGGGATGGATGTCTCTCAGCAAGCTGCTTAGACAATTACAAGACAGACGACATGGTGTTAATCAGGAATCAATATCCACTTACAACTATTTGACGCTGATAGGTTTCAACTAGATTATTTTAGATTTGCGTTCTCATTAGCATACATTTGAAACATAATAAAAATGTAAAGAATCTATGATTTTGTAGCATTCGGGTTTCATCAGATGAATCTGAGAGAGGGGGGGGGGTTAACGAAGACTAACGACAGGCAGGGCCGGGCTGTCACGGTGACAAACTGGATGAACACCAGTGTGTGTTGGGGAGGTGAAGAAGACTAACGACAGGCAGGGCCGGGCTGTCACGGTGACAAACTGGATGAAACTGGATGAACACCAGTGTGTGACAAACTGGGAGTGTTAAGAAGACTAACGACAGGCAGGGCCGGGCTGTCACGGTGACAAACTGGATGAACACCCGTGTGTGTTGGGGAGGTTAAGAAGACTAACGACAGGCAGGGCAGGGCTGTCACGGTGACAAACTGGATGAACACCAGTGTGTGTTGGGGAGGTTAAGAAGACTAACGACAGGCAGGGCCGGGCTGTCACGGTGACAAACTGGATGAACACCAGTGTGTGTTGGGGAGGTTAAGAAGTGCTGGGAGAGACAGGTGACTTCATCTAAACACTATTAGCGTCGGTTAACCCTTGTGTCTCTCAATTAAACCAGTCATTTTGTATTTCCTCTCAGTTAGACCAGTCATTTTGTATTTCCCCCAAACCCGCCATGCTGATAAATAGCTAACGCCGCCGAAATTCAGCAACTGCTTTCTTCAAGGGAGGAAAAAAATAGACCTTACTGAAATGGATAAGAACTCACTGAAATGGATAAGAACTCACTGAAATGGATAAGAACTCACTGAAATGGGATAAGAACTCACTGAAATGGGATAAGAACTCACTGAAATGGGATAAGAACTCACTGAAATGGTATAAGAACTCACTGAAATGGTATAAGAACTCACTGAAATGGGATAAGAACTCACTGAAATGGGATAAGAACTCACTGAAATGGGATAAGAACTCACTGAAATGGGATAAGACTCACTGAAATGGGATAAAAACTCACTGAAATGGGATAAAAACTCACTGAAATGGTTATCTTAGTCCACTGATGTTTTAAAATCTTTAGCCAATTATAAAAACAGTCCTAGTCTTTGTGTTATATGCTAGACAGCCATTATATGTGAGTGCAAATGGGTGTGCCCACTGTAATAATACTGTGTGTTGTTTTAATACTGAGTGGGAAGACCTGCAAATCAAATAAAACATGAAAATCAAAGCCTCCTTTATATTAGATTACAGAGGGGTTTGGGTTAAACCAAGCACACAACACTGTGTTGAATCGACATAATGAACTTAGCAAGCAACCTTAATTAAACAGGCTATATCCCCATGCATATCCATCTAATGATGTCAGGCACAGCAGCAATTAACCGGCCTTCTATGAAAGCAAACAGTGTGGGGGTAAGTCCCCATAAATACAGGACAGGCCGTAGCTTATTGAAACTCTCCTGAAAAAAATAAAGAAATACAATTAATTAGTATGTTATGTTTCAGGAAGATGCTGCCTTTAACATTCCACCCCAGAGGACATCATGTGCCTGCCTTAGATTAAAGATGAACTATCGCTTGGTAAAGCCTTCATAATGAAAGAGCTGGAGAATACCTCCATATACCCTGCTAATTAGCAGTGGACTTGAACCGAGTGTGTGTGTGTGTGTGTTTTTTGTTGGCCCCTCTCTACATTATAACATCCATTATAACTAACCTGTCAGGCAGTTTTAATCAGAACAACCCGCTGTGGACCAGCCAAGCCATTTACAAGGACAAGAAGCAGAAAAATACTTTAATTCTTAGTGTCTGCTTTAACCAACACACAATAATGTTTTATTTTTCACAAGAAAGTGTTTGAAATGAATTGTTTGTGTGTATTATATTGCCAATTAAATACATTTTCTTAGAAGACTGTTAGGCATATAAAATAAGGATATTTTGTTTGCCAGTTGGTGGTTATTCCATAGTCTGAAAACAGCTCTACTATATGTGGTTATTCCATAGTTTGAAAACAGCTCTACTATATGTGGTTATTCTATAGTTTGAAAACAGCTCTACTGTATGTGGTTATGCCATAGTTTGAAAACAGCTCTACTATATGTAATTATTCCATAGTTTGAAAACAGCTCTACTATATGTAGTTATTCCATAGTTTGAAAACAGCTCTACTATATGTGGTTATTCCATAGTTTGAAAACAGCTCTACTATATGTGGTTATTCCATAGTTTGAAAACAGCTCTACTATATGTGGTTATTCCATAGTTTGAAAACAGCTCTACTATATGTAGTTATTCCATAGTTTGAAAACAGCTCTACTATATGTGGTTATTCCATAGTTTGAAAACAGCTCTACTATATGTGGTTATTCCATAGTTTGAAAACAGGTCTACTATATGTGGTTATTCCATAGTTTGAAAACAGGTCTACTATATGTAGTTATTCCATAGTTTGAAAACAGGTCTACTATATGTGGTTATGCCATAGTTTGAAAACAGGTCTACTATATGTGGTTATTCCATAGTCTGAAAACAGCTCTACTATATGTAGTTATTCCATAGTTTGAAAACAGGTCTACTATATGTAGTTATTCCATAGTTTGAAAACAGGTCTACTATATGTGGTTATTCCATAGTTTGAAAACAGCTCTACTATATGTGGTTTTCCTTACCAGGCAAAACTTAGCCTCTTTCCAATACAAACACAGACATCTATTAGGTTCCTGGACTATATCAATGTAAAAGGAAATTATGATTTGGGGATTTTGTTACACCTCTGAGGGACATTGTTATGTTACTGTCTCCATTGCTTGAGCACATTTGTCCAAACAGAATTAATTCATGAAAATGAAAGTAAAACCTATTTACACACACAGCTCCAAACTGAAACACATTGGCCAAAATTACACAAAATATCATTTGCAAAATGCTTTTAAGACTCTGAAAACATTAAATACATGACACAAAATCAACAACCTCCATCAAAACATACAACTTGTTATTATCTAAGGAAAAGTGATATCAATCAATAGTTACACAATGTCCCACAATGTCCCAATGTCCCACAATGTCCCACAATGTCCCAATGTCCCACAATGTCCCAATGTCCCACAATGTCCCAATGGCCCAATGTCCCAATGTCCCACAATGTCCCAATGTCCCACAATGTCCCAATGTCCCACAATGTCCCAATGGCCCAATGTCCCAATGTCCCACAATGTCCCACAATGTCCCAATGTCCCACAATGTCCCAATGTCCCAATGTCCCACAATGTCCCAATGTCCCACAATGTCCCAATGTCCCACAATGTCCCAATGTCCCACAATGTCCCACAATGTCCCAATGTCCCACAATGTCCCAATGTCCCAATGTCCCACAATGTCCCAATGTCCACAATGTCCCACAATGTCCCAATGTCCCAATGTCCCAATGTCCCAATGTCCCAATACATATATATATATATTGATAATTGTAGTTAGTATTTATATATATATATATATCTATACCGTAACATGGTTAGCCTTATTTTATACTGTGTGTCTGTGCCATGTGTTGATACTATAATTATAGTACTGCACCATGAAGGCAAGTAAACATATTATCACAGCATGGACTGTACTCTTTCGTCCAAAATTGATTTGACCAAAGATGACAAATGTCACTCAAGAGCACGAATATCCAGAAAGAAAAAGTTTTATTTGACCTTAGATCAGTTGCCAGTTAAAATGGACAGTCTTCCTCTATGGGCCCCTTCTACCTCTCCTTGTCCTTGCCCTCGGGGCCTCTTACTTGGTCCAGTCTTGTAAACAGAAACTCAGAGGTGACCTATTTGATGCATGAATAAGGACTGATTTCGGATTTGAACGATTGTGCAAAAACATTTTTTGCTCACTTGCAAAAAAGGTTCACATTCATGGGAGTAATTTGTATCAGCCCTGACCAAATGTTAACATTTTGTTTGTCGTGCTCTTTACCCCCTTTTGAGTCTTTGGTAGTAAGTTGTGTTTTCTGTTTTGTAAAAAAAAAAGTGCTTAGCATTTCCATTGTGTGTGAAAGCAAGGAGAAATGACTTACAGTCGAGCAAAAAAAGAATACTGTTGCCCTCATTAGGTTAGGATGGAGATCAATAATACTGTTGCCCTCATTAGGTTAGGATGGAGATCAATAATACTGTTGCCCTCATTAGGTTAGGATGGAGATCAATAATACTGTTGCCCTCATTAGGTTAGGATGGAGATCAATAATACTGTTGCCCTCATTAGGTTAGGATGGAGATCAATAATACTGTTGCCCTCATTAGGTTAGGATGGAGATCAAGAATACTGTTGCCCTCATTAGGTTAGGATGGAGATCAAGAATACTGTTGCCCTCATTAGGTTACTGGATGGAGATCAATCAATACTGTTGCCCTCATTAGGTTAGGATGGAGATCAAGAATACTGTTGCCCTCATTAGGTTAGGGATGGAGATCAATAATACTGTTGCCCTCATTAGGTTAGGATGGAGATCAAGAATACTGTTGCCCTCATTAGGTTAGGATGGAGATCAAGAATACTGTTGCCCTCATTAGGTTAGGATGGAGATGCCCATTAGGTTAGGATGGAGATCAATAATACTGTTGCCCTCATTTAGGATGGAGATCAAGTATACTGTTGCCCTCATTAGGTTAGGATGGAGATCAATAATACTGTTGCCCTCATTAGGTTAGGATGGAGATCAAGAATACTGTTGCCCTCATTAGGTTAGGATGGAGATCAAGAATACTGTTGCCCTCATTAGGTTAGGATGGAGATCAATAATACTGTTGCCCTCATTAGGTTAGGATGGAGATCAAGTATACTGTTGCCCTCATTAGGTTAGGATGGAGATCAATAATACTGTTGCCCTCATTAGGTTAGGATGGAGATCAAGAATACTGTTGCCCTCATTAGGTTAGGATGGAGATCAAGAATACTGTTGCCCTCATTAGGTTAGGATGGAGATCAATGGAGATAATACTGTTGCCCTCATTAGGTTAGGATGGAGATCAAGAATACTGTTGCCCTCATTAGGTTAGGATGGAGATCAAGCCCTCATTAGGTTAGGATGGAGATATACTGTTGCCCTCATTAGGTTAGGATGGAGATCAAGAATACTGTTGCCCTCATTAGGTTAGGATGGAGATCAAGCCCTCATTAGGTTAGGATGGAGATCAAGTATATACTGTTGCCCTCATTAGGTTAGGATGGAGATCAAGAATACTGTTGCCCTCATTAGGTTAGGATGGAGATCAAGAATACTGTTGCCCTCATTAGGTTAGGATGGAGATCAAGAATACTGTTGCCCTCATTAGGTTAGGATGGAGATCATTAGGTTAGGGATGGAGATCAAGTATACTGTTGCCCTCATTAGGTTCATTAGGTTAGGATGGAGATCAAGTATACTGTTTGATCCCTCATTAGGTTAGGATGGAGATCAAGAATACTGTTGCCCTCATTAGGTTAGGATGAGAGACTGTTGCCCTCATTAGGTTAGGATGGAGATCAAATACTGTTGCCCTCATTAGGTTAGGATGGAGATCAAGAATACTGTTGCCCTCATTAGGTTAGGATGGAGATCAAGAATACATTGTTGATCAAGAATACCCCTCATTAGGTTAGGATGAGAGATCATGGAGATCAAGAATACTCATTAGGTTGATTGAATACCCTCATTAGGTTAGGATGGAGATCAAGAATACTGTTGCCCTCATTAGGTTAGGATGGAGATCAAGAATACTGTTGCCCTCATTAGGTTAGGATGGAGATCAAGAATACTGTTGCCCTCATTAGGTTAGGATGGAGATCAAGAATACTGTTGCCCTCATTAGGTTAGGATGGAGATCAAGAATACTGTTGCCCTCATTAGGTTAGGATGGAGATCAAGAATACTGTTGCCCTCATTAGGTTAGGATGGAGATCAATAATACTGTTGCCCTCATTAGGTTAGGATGGAGATCAAGAATACTGTTGCCCTCATTAGGTTAGGATGGAGATCAAGAATATCAAGAATAGGTTGATTGAATACCCTCATTAGGTTAGGATGGAGATCAAGAATATCATTAGGTTAGGATGGAGATAATACTGTTGCCCTCAGGTTATGGGTTACTGGCCCTCATTATAGGATGGAGATCAATAATACTGTTGCCCTCATTAGGTTAGGATGGAGATCAAGAATACTGTTGCCCTCATTAGGTTAGGATGGAGATCAATAATATCAATAATACTGTGCCCTCATTAGGTTAGGGATGATCAAGAATACCTCAATTAGGTTAGGATGGAGATCAATAATACTGTTGCCCTCATTAGGTTAGGATGGAGATCAAGAATACTGTTGCCCTCATTAGGTTAGGATGGAGATCAATAATACTGTTGCCCTCATTAGGTTAGGATGGAGATCAAGAATACTGTTGCCCTCATTAGGTTAGGATGGAGATCAAGTGGACCCCAGTTTCATTAACAGGGTCTTAATAATGAAGAAACACTGTACTAGTAAACCCAAAGCATCTTGGGAAAACCCCCGTATTAAAAACCCCATGAACCTTCACACCATGATTCAACACAATAAGTACAAGACATGCTCCAAACTCCAGTCTCTGGTCTCCAAAGAGGGGTTGTACCAGACATGCTCCAAACTCCAGTCTCTGGTCTCCAAAGAGGGGTTGTACCAGACATGCTCCAAACTCCAGTCTCTGGTCTCCAAAGAGGGGTTGTACCAGACATGATCCAAACTCCAGTCTCTGGTCTCCAAA
Source organism: Oncorhynchus nerka (assembly GCF_034236695.1). Taxonomy (NCBI): domain Eukaryota; kingdom Metazoa; phylum Chordata; class Actinopteri; order Salmoniformes; family Salmonidae; genus Oncorhynchus; species Oncorhynchus nerka. Next base: position 7,731,664 of record NC_088405.1, read on the forward strand.
GAGGGGTTGTCTTTGTCTTCCTCAGGAACTAGAGTGTCTCCAAAGAGGGGTTGTCTTTGTCCTCCTCAGGAACTAGAGTGTCTCCAAAGAGGGGTTGTCTTTTGTCCTCCTCAGGTACTAGAGTGTCTTCAAAGAGGGGTTGTCTTTGTCCTCCTCAGGAACTAGAGTGTCTCCAAAGAGTGGTTGTCTTTGTCCTCCTCCTCAGGAACTAGTGTCTCCAAAGAGGAGTTGTCTTTGTCCTCCTCAGGTACTAGAGTGTCTCCAAAGAGGGGTTGTCTTTGTCTACCTCAGGAACTAGAGTCTCTCCAAAAATGGCTTGTCGTTGTCCTCCTCAGGTACTAGAGTGTCTCCAAAGAGGGCTTGTCGTTGTCCTCCTCAGGTACTAGAGTGTCTCCAAAGAGGGGTTGTCTTTGTCCTCCTCAGGTACTAGTGTCTCCAAAGAGGGCTTGTCGTTGTCCTCCTCAGGTACTAGAGTGTCTCCAAAGAGGGGTTGTCTTTGTCCTCCTCAGGTACTAGTGTCTCCAAAAAGGGCTTGTCGTTGTCCTCCTCAGGTACTAGTGTCTCCAAAGAGGAGTTGTCTTTGTCCTCCTCAGGTACTAGAGTGTCTCCAAAGAGGGGTTGTCTTTGTCCTCCTCAGGTACTAGAGTGTCTCCAAAGAGGGGTTGTCTTTGTCCTCCTCGGGAACTAGAGTGTCTCCAAAGAGGAGTTGTCTTTGTCCTCCTCAGGTACTAGAGTGTCTCCAAAGAGGGGTTGTCTTTGTCCTCCTCAGGTACTAGAGTGTCTCCAAAGAGGGCTTGTCTTTGTCCTCCTCAGGTACTAGGGGTCTTGTTTACAGGCCCTGTTTACTGTCAAGGTTATTTGTGTCGGGGTGGAAGTGGTTGTTGCGAGGGGGCGGTCATTAGTCTAGCACGCTAAATTCGTTATGGGAGTTAGCGGCATTCTGAGGACGCCACTAACGCTAGCTAATTGGAGACGTTTTACAAGGGAAGCACTTATCACTTTGCTTATTAAAAATGCTTATTGGAAGCAATAAAACACACATTATGTTGGAGGGGAAATTAATCTAGTGTATTGCCCAGGAACATAATGCAATTGTAATATGTGCCATGTTCCCTCGTAATGACTGCTGTTCAGTTTATTAGCCCTGATGACAGAGGAGCCGTGGCAGGAATCACTTATTGTTTGACACAGGTTGATGGATGTACAGTGTAAGTCAGTGTTCGAGCACATGCATGGTATGTTTAAGTGGGGGGGGGGGGGCTAAGGGAAGTTCTTAGCAAGACGCAGCGTGGAGTGCCTGGATACAGCCCTTAGCCGTGGTATATTGGTCATATACCACAAACACCAGAGGTGCCTTGTTGCTGTTACAAAGTGGATTCCACACGGTATTAAAGCAGTAAAAATACATGTTTTGGGGTACCCGTGCTATACGGTCTGATATACCACGGCTGTCAGCCAATCAGCATTCAGGGCTGGAAACAGCCCAGTTTTATAATGTGCAGTAACTCACCGTGCAACCTGGGCCAGGTTTGCTTCAACGTGTGATAAACATGTACATATGCTATCCCTATCTCCCCCTTCTTCTTCTTCTTCGTTTGTCTGAAGGGAGGTGCAGTGAGGGGAGGAAACCCTGGTGCGTACAGGACACACCTTTCAGCTGTGTTTATTATGCTGAGTGGAGAGGCAGGCCAGAGACAACGCAGTGACAACCAGGTCCCCAGAGAGAGAGAGAGAGAGAGGGGGGAGAGAGAGAGAGAGAGAGAGAGAGGGGGAGAGAGAGAGGGAAAAAGGGAGGGGGAGAGAGAGAGAGAGAGAGAGAGAGAGAGAGAGAGAGAGAGAGTTCATATCTAATTGTGGGGTTTTGGGATTTTGGAATTAGATCTGCGGTGGTATGAAGGGTTCAGGAACTCTCCTGTGTTGATTGATCTGCAGTGATATGAAGGGTTCAGGAAGTCTCCTGTGTTTATTGATCTGCAGTGATATGAAGGGTTCAGGAACACCTCTGACTGTGTTTATTGATCTGCAGTGATATGAAGGGTTCAGGAACACCTCTGACTGTGTTGATTGATCTGCAGTGATATGAAGGGTTCAGGAACACCTCTGACTATGTTGATTGATCTGCAGTGATATGAAGGGTTCAGGAACACCTCTGACTGTGTTTATTGATCTGCAGTGATATGAAGGGTTCAGGAACACCTCTGACTGTGCTGATTGATCTGCAGTGATATGAAGGGTTCAGGACCTGCTGACTGTGTTTATTGATCTGCAGTGATATGAAGGTTTCAGGAACACCTCTGACTGTGTTGATTGATCTGCAGTGATATGAAGGGTTCAGGAACACCTCTGACTGTGTTTATTGATCTGCAGTGATATGAAGGGTTCAGGAACACCTCTGACTGTGTTTATTGATCTGCAGTGATATGAAGGGTTCAGGAACACCTCTGACTGTGTTTATTGATCTGCAGTGATATGAAGGGTTCAGGAACACCTCTGACTGTGTTTATTGATCTGCAGTGATATGAAGGGTTCAGGAACACCTCTGACTGTGTTGATTGATCTGCAGTGATATGAAGGGTTCAGGAACACCTCTGACTGTGTTTATTGATCTGCAGTGATATGAAGGGTTCAGGAACACCTCTGACTGTGTTTATTGATCTGCAGTGATATGAAGGGTTCAGGAACACCACCAACCACCAGACCTTTCTTTGTTGTCTGATGAGTGTGGTTCTTACCAAGTTTACAAAATTCTTATCATGTTTCGCGGCAATTTATTTGTGATCCAATTTATAGCTTTTTGCAATCAAGCAATGCAATCCATTGTTGTCTTTCATTGGAGGAACTGATTAGAATGTGTGGGAAAACATGATTATTGCCCAATGAGAAGTCTTCCAGTCTTGTTCAATTATGAACAAGTAAAATGTTAAAACCAACCGGACTAGTTATTGAACTAATCCTACTGCCAGTCCTATTCTTAATCCTACTGCCAGTCCTATTCTTAATCCTACTGCTATTTATATTCTTAATCCTACTGCTATTTATATTCTTAATCCTACTGCTAGTTATATTCTTAATATTACTGCCAGTCCTAGTCTTAATCCTACTGCTAGTCCTATTCTTACTCCTACTGCCAGTCCTATTCTTACTCCTACTGCCAGTCCTATTCTTACTCCTACTGCCATTCCTATTCTATAAATAATGGTTCTATTATAAATCACCTCATCGTCGCCAAAATAATATTTATATTTGATTTAAATCTAGACTTTAGAAAGGGTTGAGTTTATTTTGTGCAGAGAAAAACTGTTCTGAGAAGCTTACATTAGAATCTGATTCAGGTCTATCCTCAACCGAGGTGAATATATAGTCACCCCCCCCCCCAGCCCTCGCCTCCCTTCCCCCATCCGGACCCCCCTTAATCAGAAACAGTTGTGACATAGGCAATACGCTGAGACCGAGGTGACAGCTGAATATCTGGTAGTTCTGGCTGGCTCTACATGTACACACTAGGATCAGTCTGGGTTGAAGGTCTCCCCCCAGTGTAATATAATAACATGGTTGTTTGATTGTCAGCGTGATAAACATCAGAGCATAGATGTTCCATTTATCAAATTACCAAGTTAGCAAGGGTTGACAGAGACCCCAATTCACCACCTAATGAATGACAGCTTTGAGAGGACAGAGGCCAAACCAGGCATCAGAGGGGGAAGGAAGGACTCATTGGGAGGACAGAGACCAAACCAGGAATCAGAGGGGGGAAGGAAGGACTCATTGAGAGGATAAAAAGACCAGGTGGGTGGAGGCCAAACCAGGCATCAGAGGGGGAAGGAAGGACTCATTGAGAGGACAGAGGACAAACCAGGCATCAGAGGGGGAAGGAAGGACTCATTGAGAGGACAGAGGCCAAACGAGGCATCAGAGGGGGAAGGAAGGACTCATTGAGGGGAAAGAAAGACCAGGTAGGCGGAGGCCAAACCAGGCAGCAGAGGGGGAAGGGAGGACTCATATGTCATCATAACGTTTTTCCAAACTGAGTGTCCAGAGAGCTTAGGAAATGTAAAGTGGTGTCTGCTTTTTGCCTGCATCAGAATGGCCATGAAATGGCTGAATGACTACCAGATAGAATTGGTGATAAGGTGCTGCCAGGACCAGAGTAGACCAGGACCAGAGTAGACCAGGACCAGAGTAGACCAGGACCAGAGTAGACCAGGACCAGAGTAGACCAGGACCAGCGTAGACCAGGACCAGAGTAGACCAGGACCAGAGTAGAACAGACAAACCTATCAGTATTATAGTAGCTAACCTACCGTAGGTCTCTACATCTCCCAGAAAAACCTATCAGTATTATAATAGCTAACCTACCGTAGGTCTCTACCTCTCCCAGAGAAACCTACCAGTATTATAGTAGCTAACCTACCGTAGGTCTCTACCTCTCCCAGACAAACGTACCAGTATTATAGTAGCTAACCTACTGTAGGTCTCTAACTCTCCCAGACAAACCTATCAGTATTATATTGCAAACTGTACAGTCTGTCTCTGTTATAGACATCCCCTGTAAGTATAGTATACAGTACTGTCAGTCTCTCTCGTAGAGAACTCTACCAGTGTTATTTTACATAGTGTACAGTACTGTCCGTCTCTCTCGTAGAGAACTCTACCAGTGTTATTTTACATAGTGTACAGTACTGTCCGTCTCTCTCGTAGAGAACTCTACCAGTGTTATTTTACATAGTGTACAGTACTGTCCGTCTCTCTCGTAGAGAACTCTACCAGTGTTATTTTACATAGTGTACAGTACTGTCCGTCTCTCTCGTAGAGAACTCTACCAGTGTTATTTTACATAGTGTACAGTACTGTCCGTCTCTCTCGTAGAGAACTCTACCAGTGTTATTTTACATAGTGTAGAGAACTCTACCAGTGTTATTTTAGATAGTGTACAGTACTGTCCATCTCTCTCATAGAGAACTCTACCAGTGTTATTTTACATAGTGTACAGTACTGTCCATCTCTCTCATAGAGAACTCTACCAGTGTTATTTTACATAGTGTAGAGAACTCTACCAGTGTTATTTTACATAGTGTACAGTACTGTCCGTCTCTCGTAGAGAACTCTACCAGTGTTATTTTACATAGTGTAGAGAACTCTACCAGTGTTATTTTACATAGTGTACAGTACTGTCCATCTCTCTCATAGAGAACTCTACCAGTGTTATTTTACATAGTGTACAGTACTGTCCATCTCTCTCATAGAGAACTCTACCAGTGTTATTTTACATAGTGTGCAGTACTGTCCATCTCTCTTATAGAGAACTCTACCAGTGTTATTTTACATAATGGACAGTACTGTCCGTCTCTCTTATAGAGAACTCTACCAGTGTTATTTTACATAGTGTAGAGAACTCTACCAGTGTTATTTTACATAGTGTGCAGTACTGTCCATCTCTCTCGTAGAGAACTCTACCAGTGTTATTTTACATAGTGTACAGTACTGTCCATCTCTCTCGTAGAGAACTCTACCAGTGTTATTTTACATAGTGTACAGTACTGTCCATCTCTAGAGAACTCTACCAGTGTTATTTTACATAGTGTAGAGAACTCTACCAGTGTTATTTTACATAGTGTACAGTACTGTCCGTCTCTCGTAGAGAACTCTACCAGTGTTATTTTTTAGTGTACATAGTGTAGAGAACTCTACCAGTGTTATTTTGCATAGTGTGCAGTACTGTCCATCTCTCTTATAGAGAACTCTACCAGTGTTATTTTACATAATGGACAGTACTGTCCGTCTCTCTTATAGAGAACTCTACCAGTGTTATTTTACATAGTGTAGAGAACTCTACCAGTGTTATTTTACATAGTGTACAGTACTGTCCATCTCTCTCATAGAGAACTCTACCAGTGTTATTTTACATAGTGTACAGTACTGTCCATCTCTCTCATAGAGAACTCTACCAGTGTTATTTTACATAGTGTACCAGTTATTTTACTGTCCATCTCTCTCGTAGAGAACTCTACCAGTGTTATTTTACATAGTGTAGAGAACTCTACCAGTGTTATTTTACATAGTGTACAGTACTGTCCATCTCTCTCATAGAGAACTCTACCAGTGTTATTTTACATAGTGTACAGTACTGTCCATCTCTCTCATAGAGAACTCTACCAGTGTTATTTTACATAGTGTAGAGAACTCTACCAGTGTTATTTTACATAGTGTACAGTACTGTCCATCTCTCTTATAGAGAACTCTACCAGTGTTATTTTACATAATGGACAGTACTGTCCATGTCTCTTATAGAGAACTCTACCAGTGTTATTTTACATAGTGTAGAGAACTCTACCAGTGTTATTTTACATAGTGTGCAGTACTGTCCATCTCTCTCGTAGAGAACTCTACCAGTGTTATTTTACATAGTGTACAGTACTGTCCATCTCTGTCGTAGAGAACTCTACCAGTGTTATTTTACATAGTGTACAGTACTGTACCATCTCTCTCATAGAGACACTCTACCAGTGTTATTTTACATAGTGTAGAGAACTCTACCAGTGTTATTTTACATAGTGTACAGTAATGTCCGTCTCTCGTAGAGAACTCTACCAGTGTTATTTTACATAGTGTAGAGAACTCTACCAGTGTTATTTTGCATAGTGTGCAGTACTGTCCACTCTCAGTGTTATTTTTACATAATCTTATAGAGAACTCTACCAGTGTTATTTTACATAATGGACAGTACTGTCCGTCTCTCTTATAGAGAACTCTACCAGTGTTATTTTACATAGTGTGCAGTACTGTCCATCTCTGTCGTAGAGAACTCTACCAGTGTTATTTTACATAGTGTGCAGTACTGTCCATCTCTCTCGTAGAGAACTCTACCAGTGTTATTTTACATAGTGTAGAGAACTCTACCAGTGTTATTTTACATAGTGTACAGTACTGTCCGTCTCTCTCATAGAGAACTCTACCAGTGTTATTTTACATAGTGTACAGTACTGTCCATCTCTCTCGTAGAGAACTCTACCAGTGTTATTTTACATAGTGTAGAGAACTCTACCAGTGTTATTTTACATAGTGTACAGTACTGTCCGTCTCTCGTAGAGAACTCTACCAGTGTTATTTTACATAGTGTACAGTACTGTCCGTCTCTCTCGTAGAGAACTCTACCAGTGTTATTTTACATAGTGTAGAGAACTCTACCAGTGTTATTTTAGATAGTGTACAGTACTGTCCATCTCTCTCATAGAGAACTCTACCAGTGTTATTTTACATAGTGTACAGTACTGTCCATCTCTCTCATAGAGAACTCTACCAGTGTTATTTTACATAGTGTAGAGAACTCTACCAGTGTTATTTTACATAGTGTACAGTACTGTCCGTCTCTCGTAGAGAACTCTACCAGTGTTATTTTACATAGTGTCCATCTCTCAGGAACACTAGAGAACTCTACCAGTGTTATTTTACATAGTGTACAGTACTGTCCATCTCTCTCATAGAGAACTCTACCAGTGTTATTTTACATAGTGTACAGTACTGTCCATCTCTCTCATAGAGAACTCTACCAGTGTTATTTTACATAGTGTAGAGAACTCTACCAGTGTTATTTTGCATAGTGTGCAGTACTGTCCATCTCTCTTATAGAGAACTCTACCAGTGTTATTTTACATAATGGACAGTACTGTCCGTCTCTCTTATAGAGAACTCTACCAGTGTTATTTTACATAGTGTAGAGAACTCTACCAGTGTTATTTTACATAGTGTGCAGTACTGTCCATCTCTCTCGTAGAGAACTCTACCAGTGTTATTTTACATAGTGTACAGTACTGTCCATCTCTCTCGTAGAGAACTCTACCAGTGTTATTTTACATAGTGTACAGTACTGTCCATCTCTCTCGTAGAGAACTCTACCAGTGTTATTTTACATAGTGTAGAGAACTCTACCAGTGTTATTTTACATAGTGTACAGTAATGTCCGTCTCTCGTAGAGAACTCTACCAGTGTTATTTTACATAGTGTAGAGAACTCTACCAGTGTTATTTTGCATAGTGTGCAGTACTGTCCATCTCTCTTATAGAGAACTCTACCAGTGTTATTTTACATAATGGACAGTACTGTCCGTCTCTCTTATAGAGAACTCTACCAGTGTTATTTTACATAGTGTGCAGTACTGTCCATCTCTGTCGTAGAGAACTCTACCAGTGTTATTTTACATAGTGTGCAGTACTGTCCATCTCTCTCGTAGAGAACTCTACCAGTGTTATTTTACATAGTGTGCAGTAAGAGAACTCTACCAGTAGAGTTAGTGTTATTTTACATAGTGTACAGTACTGTCCGTCTCTCTCATAGAGAACTCTACCAGTGTTATTTTACATAGTGTACAGTACTGTCCATCTCTCTCGTAGAGAACTCTACCAGTGTTATTTTACATAGTGTAGAGAACTCTACCAGTGTTATTTTACATAGTGTACAGTACTGTCCGTCTCTCGTAGAGAACTCTACCAGTGTTATTTTACATAGTGTGCAGTACTGTCCATGTCTCTCGTAGAGAACTCTACCAGTGTTATTTTACATAGTGTACAGTACTGTCCATCTCTCTCGTAGAGAACTCTACCAGTGTTATTTTACATAGTGTGCAGTACTGTCCATCTCTGTCGTAGAGAACTCTACCAGTGTTATTTTACATAGTGTACAGTACTGTCCATCTCTCTCGTAGAGAACTCTACCAGTGTTATTTTACATAGTGTGCAGTACTGTCCATCTCTCTCGTAGAGAACTCTACCAGTGTTATTTTACATAGTGTACAGTACTGTCCATCTCTCTCGTAGAGAACTCTACCAGTGTTATTTTACATAGTGTGCAGTACTGTCCATCTCTCTCGTAGAGAACTCTACCAGTGTTATTTTACATAGTGTAGAGAACTCTACCAGTGTTATTTTACATAGTGTACAGTACTGTCCGTCTCTCTCATAGAGAACTCTACCAGTGTTATTTTACATAGTGTACAGTACTGTCCATCTCTCTCGTAGAGAACTCTACCAGTGTTATTTTACATAGTGTGCAGTACTGTCCATCTCTCTCGTAGAGAACTCTACCAGTGTTATTTTACATAGTGTACAGTACTGTCCATCTCTCTCGTAGAGAACTCTACCAGTGTTATTTTACATAGTGTAGAGTACTGTCCATCTCTCTCATAGAGAACTCTACCAGTGTTATTTTACATAGTGTACAGTACTGTCCATCTCTCTCATAGAGAACTCTACCAGTGTTATTTTACATAGTGTACAGTACTGTCCGTCTCTCGTAGAGAACTCTACCAGTGTTATTTTACATAGTGTAGAGAACTCTACATATGTAAAATTCCCAGTGTTATAGAGTTCCCAGTGTTATTTTACATAGTGTGCAGTACTGTCCATCTCTCTCATAGAGAACTCTACCAGTGTTATTTTACATAGTGTACAGTACTGTCCATCTCTCTCATAGAGAACTCTACCAGTGTTATTTTACATAGCGTAGAGAACTCTACCAGTGTTATTTTCCATAGTGTACAGTACTGTCCATCTCTCTCATAGAGAACTCTACCAGTGTTATTTTACATAGCGTAGAGAACTCTACCAGTGTTATTGTACATAGTGTACAGTAGGACTTTCTATAACAGTCAGCGCCTGCTGTCTAAGGAAACAACGTTGTGACTGGTCAACTCATTGGTTGGTTTATAGAGGAGTAGATATTTGATTACCTAAAAATGTATTGATCCTCAAGGTACCAACCATTTTTCTAGTATAGTGATTTACTCTACGTTCATTTTTGGGGTTGATGATAATAATATAATGATGCTATTACTATTATTATTATTAAATTATATAGAGTGTTAATTCTATAACATATCTAATAATATAATATAGAGTGTTAATCCTATAACATATCTAATAATATGATATAGTGGTGTTAATCAGGGTTGCCCTTTATCGCCTATGTTAATCGTATAAAGTGAATATTATGGATCAGTCTGGATCGTTTGTGAGACTGGTGGAAGGATCCAGAAGCTCTTACCCACAGTAGAGTCTACTGCCAGTCACAGATCTGACTGCGTGACCGAAGCAAATCCCCTTTGAAATGTTGGGAACATCAACAAATAAACAAGGCATTTTACAATCGTCATAGGGGCCGTTTTTCCCCTGGTCCTGCTGTTCTGCTGATTGGGCCGTAATACTGCCATCACAGCACCATTAAAACAGGGTTCTCAGACTGCTGGGTAATATAATTCACAGCTTGAAGGGGAAGCGTGTCCTTATAAGATCATATATCATTCCGGTGAAAGAGTCTTGACAGTTCTCAAAAATGTCAGATACTTCAATTAAACCGTTTCCTCCTCCGTTGTGGTTCCACGTAAGTAGGCAGCGATCCTTCAGGTGGAGGCCGACAGACAGGAGAAGATACAGGAAAATGATTGGTACAGGCAAAGTTTAATCAATGTATTAGATCGGCTGAGTGCTTGAAGATATTTCTGATACCAGCATGTGTCTATCACAGCTGTCCAAAACTGCCTGTAAAGGCCTGGGATGCTTGGCGGTAAATAGATCACTGGCGTTGTTCTAGGCTATACGTCCGACCCGCTATGAATAAAAATGATCTGGCGGAGACGACAGCGGATAGAAGAGGATTTGCTCACAGAAATTAGATTTTGTATTCTGCACAACGTGCCCGAGCAATTTCACCGTAACATTGCAAAGTGGTCGCTTATATCACTGCGATATCTGTTTTTATTTATTTCCAATGTAAAATGGCCTCTTGATCCATATTTATTACCAATTGAGTCGTCCACCCGTATAACATGAGATGACATATACATAGCGGTTGGTCCATTTCCCCTGCAGCAAATCCAATAGATTCACATTGTGAATGTTTATCTAATACCATTTATTAGATTGTTTGACTACAGAAGAAGAACAAGGCATCACATATAAATACTAGGTGTGTCTATATCCCCTTTACAAAGTTATTAATATACAGAACAGCCCATCACATATAAATACTAGGTGTGTCTATATCCCCTTTACAAAGTTATTAATATACAGAACAAGGCATCACATATAAATACTAGGTGTGTCTATATCCCCTTTACAAAGTTATTAATATACAGAACAGCCCATCACATATAAATACTAGGTGTGTCTATATCCCCTTTACAAAGTTATTAATATACAGAACAGCCCATCACATATAAATACTAGGTGTGTCTATATCCCCTTTACAAAGTTATTAATATACAGAACAGCCCATCACATATAAATACTAGGTGTGTCTATATCCCCTTTACAAAGTTATTAATATACAGAACAGCCCATCACATATAAATACTAGGTGTGTCTATATCCCCTTTGCATAGTTATCCCTAAATATACAGGACGGCATTGACAAGAACACTAGCTTATCATTATCCCTAAATATACAGGAACACTAGCTTATCATTATCCCTAAATATACAGGAACACTAGCTTATCATTATCCCTAAATATACAGGAACACTAGCTTATCATTATCCCTAAATATACAGGAACACTAGCTTATCATTATCCCTAAATATACAGGAACACTAGCTTATCATTATCCCTAAATATACAGGAACACTAGCTTATCATTATCCCTAAATATACAGGAACACTAGCTTATCATTATCCCTAAATATACAGGAACACTAGCTTATCATTATCCCTAAATATACAGGAACACTAGCTTATCATTATCCCTACAGGAACACTAGCTTATCATTATCCCTAAATATACAGGAACACTAGCTTATCATTATCCCTAAATATACAGGAACACTAGCTTATCATTATCCCTAAATATACAGGAACACTAGCTTATCATTATCCCTAAATATACAGGAACACTAGCTTATCATTATCCCTAAATATACAGGAACACTAGCTTATCATTATCCCTAAATATACAGGAACACTAGCTTATCATTATCCCTAAATATACAGGAACACTAGCTTATCATTATCCCTAAATATACAGGAACACTAGCTTATCATTATCCCTAAATATACAGGAACACTAGCTTATCATTATCCCTAAATATACAGGAACACTAGCTTATCATTATCCCTAAATATACAGGAACACTAGCTTATCATTATCCCTAAATATACAGGAACACTAGCTTATCATTATCCCTAAATATACAGGAACACTAGCTTATCATTATCCCTAAATATACAGGAGCACTAGCTTATCATTATCCCTAAATATACAGGAACACTAGCTTATCATTATCCCTACAGGAACAAGCTTATCATATAAATACAGGAACACTAGCTTATCATTATCCCATTAAATATACAGGAACACTAGCTTATCATTATCCCTAAATATACAGGAACACTAGCTTATCATTATCCCTAAATATACAGGAACACTAGCTTATCATTATCCCTAAATATACAGGAACACTAGCTTATCATTATCCCTAAATATACAGGAACACTAGCTTATCATTATCCCTAAATATACAGGAGCACTAGCTTATCATTATCCCTAAATATACAGGAACACTAGCTTATCATTATCCCTAAATATACAGGAACACTATCATTATCCCTAAATTATCCCTAAATATACAGGAACACTAGCTTATCATTATCCCTAAATATACAGGAGCACTAGCTTATCATTATCCCTAAATATACAGGAACACTAGCTTATCATTATCCCTAAATATACAGGAACACTAGCTTATCATTATCCCTAAATATACAGGAACACTAGCTTATCATTATCCCTAAATATACAGGAACACTAGCTTATCATTATCCCTAAATATACAGGAGCACTAGCTTATCATTATCCCTAAATATACAGGAACACTAGCTTATCATTATCCCTAAATATACAGGAACACTAGCTTATCATTATCCCTAAATATACAGGAACACTAGCTTATCATTATCCCTAAATATACAGGAACACTAGCTTATCATTATCCCTAAATATACAGGAACACTAGCTTATCATTATCCCTAAATATACAGGAACACTAGCTTATCATTATCCCTAAATATACAGGAACACTAGCTTATCATTATCCCTAAATATTATCATTATCCCTAAATATACAGGAACACTAGCTTATCATTATCCCTAAATATACAGGAACACTAGCTTATCATTATCCCTAAATATACAGGAACACTAGCTTATCATTATCCCTAAATATACAGGAACACTAGCTTATCATTATCCTTATCATTAAATATACAGGAACACTAGCTTATCATTATCCCTAAATATACAGGAACACTAGCTTATCATTATCCCTAAATATACAGGAACACTAGCTTATCATTATCCCTAAATATACAGGAACACTAGCTTATCATTATCCCTAAATATACAGGAACACTAGCTTATCATTATCCCTAAATATACAGGAACACTAGCTTATCATTATCCCTAAATATACAGGAACACTAGCTTATCATTATCCCTAAATATACAGGAACACTAGCTTATCATTATCCCTAAATATACAGGAACACTAGCTTATCATTATCCCTAAATATACAGGACACTAGCTTATCATACTAAATATAGGAACACTAGCTTATCATTATCCCTAAATATACAGGAACACTAGCTTATCATTATCCCTAAATATACAGGAGCACTAGCTTATCATTATCCCTAAATATACAGGAACACTAGCTTATCATTATCCCTAAATATACAGGAACACTAGCTTATCATTATCCCTAAATATACAGGAACACTAGCTTATCATTATCCCTAAATATACAGGAACACTAGCTTATCATTATCCCTAAATATACAGGAACACTAGCTTATCATTATCCCAGGAACACTAGCTTATCATTATCCCTAAATATACAGGAACACTAGCTTATCATTATCCCTAAATATACAGGAACACTAGCTTATCATTATCCCTAAATATACAGGAACACTAGCTTATCATTATCCCTAAATATACAGGAACACTAGCTTATCATTATCCCTAAATATACAGGAACACTAGCTTATCATTATCCCTAAATATACAGGAACACTAGCTTATCATTATCCCTAAATATACAGGAACACTAGCTTATCATTATCCCTAAATATACAGGAACACTAGCTTATCATTATCCCTAAATATACAGGAACACTAGCTTATCATTATCCCTAAATATACAGGAACACTAGCTTATCATTATCCCTAAATATACAGGAACACTAGCTTATCATTATCCCTAAATATACACTAGCTTAATTATCCCTAAATATAGCTTATCATTATCCCTAAATATACAGGAACACTAGCTTATCATTATCCCTAAATATACAGGAACACTAGCTTATCATTATCCCTAAATATACAGGAACACTAGCTTATCATTATCCCTCAATATACAGGACAGCATTGACAGGAACACTAGCTTATCATTATCCCTCAATATACAGGAACACTAGCTTATCATTATCCCTCAATATACAGGAACACTAGCTTATCATTATCCCTAAATATACAGGAGCACTAGCTTATCATTATCCCTAAATATACAGGAACACTAGCTTATCATTATCCCTAAATATACAGGAACACTAGCTTATCATTATCCCTAAATATACAGGAACACTAGCTTATCATTATCCCTAAATATACAGGAACACTAGCTTATCATTATCCCTAAATATACAGGAACACTAGCTTATCATTATCCCTAAATATACAGGAACACTAGCTTATCATTATCCCTAAATATACAGGAACACTAGCTTATCATTATCCCTAAATATACAGGAACACTAGCTTATCATTATCCCTAAATATACAGGAACACTAGCTTATCATTATCCCTAAATATACAGGAACACTAGCTTATCATTATCCCTAAATATACAGGAACACTAGCTTATCATTATCCCTAAATATACAGGAACACTAGCTTATCATTATCCCTAAATATACAGGAACACTAGCTTATCATTATCCCTAAATATACAGGAACACTAGCTTATCATTATCCCTAAATATACAGGAACACTAGCTTATCATTATCCCTAAATATACAGGAACACTAGCTTATCATTATCCCTAAATATACAGGACAGCATTGACAGGAACACTAGCTTATCATTATCCCTAAATATACAGGAACACTAGCTTATCATTATCCCTAAATATACAGGAACACTAGCTTATCATTATCCCTAAATATACAGGAACACTAGCTTATCATTATCCCTAAATATACAGGAACACTAGCTTATCATTATCCCTAAATATACAGGAACACTAGCTTATCATTATCCCTAAATATACAGGAACACTAGCTTATCATTATCCCTAAATATACAGGAACACTAGCTTATCATTATCCCTAAATATACAGGAACACTAGCTTATCATTATCCCTAAATATACAGGAACACTAGCTTATCATTATCCCTAAATATACAGGAACACTAGCTTATCATTATCCCTAAATATACAGGAACACTAGCTTATCATTATCCCTAAATATATAGCTTATCATTATCCCTAAATATACAGGAACACTAGCTTATCATTATCCCTAAATATACAGGAACACTAGCTTATCATTATCCCTAAATATACAGGAACACTAGCTTATCATTATCCCTAAATATACAGGACACTAGCTTATCATTATCCCTAAATATACAGGAACACTAGCTTATCATTATCCCTAAATATACAGGAACACTAGCTTATCATTATCCCTAAATATACAGGAACACTAGCTTATCATTATCCCTAAATATACAGGAACACTAGCTTATCATTATCCCTAAATATACAGGAACACTAGCTTATCATTATCCCTAAATATACAGGAACACTAGCTTATCATTATCCCTAAATATACAGGAACACTAGCTTATCATTATCCCTAAATATACAGGAACACTAGCTTATCATTATCCCTAAATATACAGGAACACTAGCTTATCATTATCCCTAAATATACAGGAACACTAGCTTATCATTATCCCTAAATATACAGGAACACTAGCTTATCATTATCCCTAAATATACAGGAACACTAGCTTATCATTATCCCTAAATATACAGGAACACTAGCTTATCATTATCCCTAAATATACAGGAACACTAGCTTATCATTATCCCTAAATATACAGGAACACTAGCTTATCATTATCCCTAAATATACAGGAACACTAGCTTATCATTACCTAAATATACAGGAACACTAGCTTATCATTATCCCTAAATATACAGGAACACTAGCTTATCATTATCCCTAAATATACAGGAACACTAGCTTATCATTATCCCTAAATATACAGGAACACTAGCTTATCATTATCCCTAAATATACAGGAACACTAGCTTATCATTATCCCTAAATATACAGGAACACTAGCTTATCATTATCCCTAAATATACAGGAACACTAGCTTATCATTATCCCTAAATATACAGGAACACTAGCTTATCATTATCCCTAAATATACAGGAACACTAGCTTATCATTATCCCTAAATATACAGGAACACTAGCTTATCATTATCCCTAAATATACAGGAACACTAGCTTATCATTATCCCTAAATATACAGGAACACTAGCTTATCATTATCCCTAAATATACAGGAACACTAGCTTATCATTATCCCTAAATATACAGGAACACTAGCTTATCATTATCCCTAAATATACAGGAGCACTAGCTTATCATTATCCCTAAATATACAGGAACACTAGCTTATCATTATCCCTAAATATACAGGAGCACTAGCTTATCATTATCCCTAAATATACAGGACAGCATTGACAAGAACACTAGCTTATCATTAATGAAGGTAATGAATTAGAGAAAAGTCTATAGAAAACACTAGGTTATCATTAAGTAAATGAGTAGAGAAAAGACTATAGACCAGTAGGTTATCATTAGGTTAATGAATAGAGAAAAGACTATAGACCAGTAGGTTATCATTAAGTTAATGAGTAGAGAACAGACTATAGACCAGTAGGTTATCATTAAGTTAATGAGTAGAGAACAGACTATAGACCAGTAGGTTATCATTAAGTTAATGAGTAGAGAACAGACTATAGACCAGTAGGTTATCATTAAGTTAATGAGTAGAGAACAGACTATAGACCAGTAGGTTATCATTAAGTTAATGAGTAGAGAACAGACTATAGACCAGTAGGTTATCATTAAGTTAATGAGTAGAGAACAGACTATAGACCAGTAGGTTATCATTAAGTTCTAGAGCATACTACAGCCCTAGCTTCCATCATACTACAGCCCTAGCTTCCATCATACTACAGCCCTAGCTTCCATCATACTACAGCCCTAGCTTCCATCATACTACAGCCCTAGCTTCCATCATACTAGAGCCCTAGCTTCCATCATACTAGAGCCCTAGCTTCCATCACGGTTACACCACCCAGGGATTTAGGCCATGGTTCCTATGAGGCTGCTCTTGGAGAAACACCACAACATCCCACAAGACCTTTAGCCATACTAAATCTGCCTTTTTCCCCGCTTCCTGTATTCCGTATGGTTTTCTCAGGCTTTTCTAGGTCAGACGTCTTAAATAGTGGGGTTTTGTTGCTGCAGCATCTAGACTCGCAGGTATTTACAGGGAAACCTGGAGAGTATCAGAACTGCTCTGTGATCATAGAAAACATGTTCCACTGGGGACTGTACCCACATGGGGCAGACATACACAGAATGAAGTGGACAATATATATATTCTTTCTTTCACTGTTTCTGCTACATGGGATATGACTGCTGTTGCCCTGTTTCTGCTACATGGGATATGACTGCTGTTGCCCTATTTCTGCTACATGGGATATGACTGCTGTTGCCCTGTTTCTGCTACATGGGATATGACTGCTGTTGCCCTGTTTCTGCTACATGGGATATGACTGCTGTTGCCCTGTTTCTGTTACATGGGATATGACTGCTGTTGCCCTGTTTCTGCTACATGGGATATGACTGCTGTTGCCCTGTTTCTGCTACATGGGATATGACTGCTGTTGCCCTGTTTCTGCTACATGGGATATGACTGCTGTTACCCTGTTTCTGCTACATGGGATATGACTGCTGTTGCCCTGTTTCTGTTACATGGGATATGACTGCTGTTGCCCTGTTTCTGCTACATGGGATATGACTGCTGTTGCCTGTTTCTGTTTGGGATCTGCTGTTGCCCTGTTTCTGGGATATGACTGCTGTTGCCCTGTTTCTGCTACATGGGATATGACTGCTGTTGCCCTGTTTCTGCTACATGGGATATGACTGCTGTTACCCTGTTTCTGCTACATGGGATATGACTGCTGTTACCCTGTTTCTGCTACATGGGATATGACTGCTGTTGCCCTGTTTCTGCTACATGGGATATGACTGCTGTTGCCCTGTTTCTGCTACATGGGATATGACTGCTGTTGCCCTGTTTCTGCTACATGGGATATGACTGCTGTTACCCTGTTTCTGCTACATGGGATATGACTGCTGTTACCCTGTTTCTGCTACATGGGATATGACTGCTGTTGCCCTGTTTCTGCTACATGGGATATGACTGCTGTTACCCTGTTTCTGCTACATGGGATATGACTGCTGTTACCCTGTTTCTGCTACATGGGATATGACTGCTGTTGCCCTGTTTCTGTTACATGGGATATGACTGCTGTTGCCCTGTTTCTGCTACATGGGATATGACTGCTGATATGACTGCCCTGTTTCTGCTACATGGGATATGACTGCTGTTGCCCTGTTTCTGCTACATGGGATATGACTGCTGTTGCCCTGTTTCTGCTACATGGGATATGACTGCTGTTACCCTGTTTCTGCTACATGGGATATGACTGCTGTTACCCTGTTTCTGCTACATGGGATATGACTGCTGTTACCCTGTTTCTGCTACATGGGATATGACTGCTGTTGCCCTGTTTCTGCTACATGGGATATGACTGCTGTTGCCCTGTTTCTGCTACATGGGATATGACTGCTGTTGCCCTGTTTCTGCTACATGGGATATGACTGCTGTTACCCTGTTTCTGCTACATGGGATATGACTGCACCCTGTTTCTGGGATATGACTGCTGTTACCCTGTTTCTGCTACATGGGATATGACTGCTGTTACCCTGTTTCTGCTACATGGGATATGACTGCTGTTGCCCTGTTTCTGCTACATGGGATATGACTGCTGTTGCCCTGTTTCTGCTACATGGGATATGACTGCTGTTACCCTGTTTCTGCTACATGGGATATGACTGCTGTTGCCCTGTTTCTGCCATGGGATATGACTGCTTTGCCCTGTTTCTGCTACATGGGATATGACTGCTGTTGCCCTGTTTCCCTGTTTCTGTTTCTGCTACATGGGATATGACTGCTGTTGCCCTGTTTCTGCTACATGGGATATGACTGCTGTTGCCCTGTTTCTGCTACATGGGATATGACTGCTGTTGCCCTGTTTCTGCTACATGGGATATGACTGCTATTACCCTGTTTCTGCTACATGGGATATGACTGCTGTTACCCTGTTTCTGCTACATGGGATATGACTGCTGTTGCCCTGTTTCTGCTACATGGGATATGACTGCTGTTGCCCTGTTTCTGCTACATGGGATATGACTGCTGTTACCCTGTTTCTGCTACATGGGATATGACTACTGTTGTCCTTTCTTTCTTTTTTTTGCTTCACAGGATATGTCTGTTGTTGCCCAGATTTGAATGAATCGGTTGTCTCTCTCGCCACACACACACACACACACACACACACACACACACACACACACACACACACACACACACACACACACACACACACACACACACACACACACACACACACACACACACACACACACACTCACATATACACAGCAGCAGCAATTACAACATTTGGCATTGATGAGGCTCATTGTTGCCATTCCCGTGGAGGCCAGGCCTAGCGTGGGTGTGGAAACTAAATGACCCTCTACCCTCAGTTGTAGGCTCTCCCAAGGGGGCCCGGGTTGCCCTGTGAGTAAGCTTGTACCACGGCTACCCTTGACATACCTTCTCTGCAGACCCAGGAACGCCAGGTTGGACGCCAGGTCTTCGCCAGGCCCGTGAATGGAGTGCTGTGTGCCAGATGCTACCAGCTGTGCTAGAGGTTTCACAACGGCGGACACCTGTCCTCTCGGAGCCGAGGCTCCAGAAGCCATCAGCAGTTGGCCCTAAAGAGCCGTCAGCAGGAAATGAGGCAGCAACCTCGAAGTGAAAGGCCTTGCTGAGAACCCTTAATGAGGCAGCAACCTCGCTGCCAAGCCACGTTTTAGAGACACAGACAGGTTTCCTTTGCCATCATTTACCTCAGCATGTTTCTGGCCTCAGGACATTTCCACAACACTTTTGTCATGTATTTGGCCTGTGTCATTTGGAACAATTAGATGACGATGACATCTGACTTTGGTCAAGAACATGCAAGACTAATTCGGTCAATGATTAGGAACAAAAAAATGTTTTTGTTTTTTTGCAGGACTGTGATCGGCACTATAATTTGTGATGATACCATCTCCCAAAAGTATAGCTTCAGGGATAAGGGACCGTGGTCCAGGAGGGTTCCTATAGCTACTCCTTGTAAAGTACTCAGTAGATCGCTTTTGATCTGAGCTTTCGGGTTTTCTAGTCACGTTTATTCATCAACAATTTCAGAACAATACCCGCCAATTTTCACTACTCTCAGATCTAGATGCTGTGAAAATCTTTGTTCAATTACCTTCGTCTTTACGATGCGATATCAAAAAAAAAGTCATTATAGAAAAGGGCCTTATGGGAATATGGTTAATATGAACCACAATTCGTGTCATGACCCATGTTATTTGTGTATGAAACGTGAGACATGAATTACAGCCGAGCTCTGTGGCTTCCCCCTAGTGGGCAGGACTACCTGGAAAGTACAGATTTGCATCTGGCCGTTATGTAGAGCTAAACTTTCTAGAAACTTCTTGAGCAATAAATTACCACCATGTTGCTTTCTTTCTTCCTACTTCTACTTTTTATTTTATTTTTATTTTTTACATTTTAAATGATATAAGTTACATTTACATTTACATTTAAGTCATTTAGCAGACGCTCTTATCCAGAGCGACTTACAAATTGGTGCGTTCACCTTATGACATCCAGTGGAACAGCCACTTTACAATAGTGCATCTAAATCTTTTAAGGGGGGGGGGTGTGAGAAGGATTACTTTATCCTATCCTAGGTATTCCTTAAAGAGGTGGGGTTTCAGGTGTCTCCGGAAGGTGGTGATTGACTCCGCTGTCCTGGCGTCGTGAGGGAGTTTGTTCCACCATTGGCGGGCCAGAGCAGCGAACAGTTTTGACTGGGCTGAGCGGGAACTGTACTTCCTCAGTGGTAGGGAGGCGAGCAGTTGTGTCTAAAATGTAAATGTTTTGAAGATGTAGGACACCCTGGATACATGGGGTTTTGAGTCTGTCTGTCTGTACAGACACCTGTTGGGGGTCAGATACACCAGTATCTCTACCTGCACATGACCATCTGATCATTGATCACTCCAGTGTTAATCTGCTAAATTGTAATTATTCGCCTACCTCCTCATGCCTTTTGCACACAATGTATATAGACTCTCTTTTTTTTCTACTGTGTTATTGACTTGTTCATTGTTTATTGTTTACTCTATGTGTAACTCTGTGTTGTTGTCTGTTCACACTGCTATGCTTTATCTTGGCCAGGTCGCAGTTGTAAATGAGAACTTGTTCTCAACTAGCCTACCTGGTTAAATAAAGGTGTTCTCAACTAGCCTACCTGGTTAAATAAAGGTGTTCTCAACTAGCCTACCTGGTTAAATAAAGGTGTTCTCAACTAGCCTACCTGGTTAAATAAAGGTGTTCTCAACTAGCCTACCTGGTTAAATAAAGGTGTTCTCAACTAGCCTACCTGGTTAAATAAAGGTGTTCTCAACTAGCCTACCTGGTTAAATAAAGGTGAAATAAAAAAAATATTTAGGGTGAACAGAATAGAGATGTAGGGAAGACACAGTGTTTCTATCTTGCCCAGTCTGAGGATGGTAGTATGTGAACGTGTGTATATACCTGTCCTGATTGGTTAATGGGACATTATTCACTGGCCTGTTGAATAGAGAAGTGTGATTTGTTTTCACGGCAGGGAGCAGAGAGCAGAGAGCAGGGAGCAGGGAGCAGGGAGCAGAGAGCAGGGAGCAGGGAGCAGGGAGCGGAGAGCGGGGAGCGGAGAGCGGGGAGCGGGGAGCGGAGAGCGGGGAGCGGGGAGCGGGGAGCGGGGAGCGGAGAGCGGGGAGCGGAGAGCGGGGAGCGGGGAGCGGGGAGCGGAGAGCGGGGAGCGGGGAGCGGGGAGCGGGGAGCGGGTAGCAGGGAGCAGGGAGCAGGGAGCAGGGAGCAGGGAGCAGGGAGCAGAGAGCAGGGAGCAGGGAGCAGGGAGCAGGGAGCAGGGAGCAGAGAGCAGGGAGCAGAGAGCAGGGAGCAGGGAGCAGGGAGCAGAGAGCAGGGAGCAGGGAGCAGGGAGCAGGGAGCAGGGAGCAGGGAGCAGAGGGCAGGGAGCAGGGGGCAGGGAGCAGGGAGCAGAGAGCAGGGAGCAGGGAGCAGGGACTGAGGTTCATGGAGATGAAAAGGACATACCCTACGGTGAGGAGTCAGGACAGGTGGCTGTTCCCGTTCCTGTTCCTGTCCCTGTTTCTGTTCCTGTCCCCGTTTCTGTTCCCGTTCCTGTTCCCGTTCCTGTTCCTGTTCCCGTTCCTGTCCCCGTTCCCTGTCCCCGTTCCCGTTCCCGTCACCGTTCCCGTTCCTGTCCCCGTTCCCGTTCCCGTTCCTGTTCCCGTCCCCGTTCCCGTTCCCTGTCCCCGTTCCTGTTCCTGTCCCCGTTCTCGTTCCCTGTCCCCGTTCCTGTTCCCGTCCCAGTTCCTGTTCCCGTTCCGTTCCTGTTCCCCTTCCCCTTCCCCTTCCCCTTCCCCTTCCCGTTCCCGTTCCCGTTCCTGTTCCTGTCTCTGTTCCCGTTCCCGTTTCCGTTCCTGTTCCCGTTCCCGTTCCCGTTCCCTGTCCCCGTTACCGTTCCCTGTCCCCGTTCCTGTTCCCTGTCCCCGTTCCTGTTCCCGTCCCCGTTCCAGTTCCTGTCCCCATTCCCGTTCCCTGTCCCCGTTCCTGTTCCCGTCCCCGTTCCTGTTCCCGTTTCTGTTCCCGTTCCCGTTCCCGTTCCCGTTCCTGTCTCTGTTCCTGTTCCCGTTCCTGTCTCTGTTCCCGTTCCCGTCCCTGTTCCCGTTCCCGTTCCCGTTCCTGTCTCTGTTCCTGTTCCACCATGGAGTTGGCTCCTTCAGATCTGTCTGGATCGCAAACCTTCCCTCGACTCAGTGGGCTTCACAACTTCATATAAGGAAATATCAGGGCCTGTTGAGTATATTGCTTTTAAATGGCTTTTTCTTTATGTTGAAAATACATGTGTCCACAGTGAGAGCAGGCTGTACACCAGAATATGACATGACTGGTTTCTATTATAAATGCTTTAAATGAAAACAAAAATGGGCCCAAAATAGTCTTGCTTTGTCACAATAAAAATGTTGGCTCTGAAAAACAATGAGTGATGCCTTCCCCCTCAGGACAGGAGAGATAAATCTAGATATATTGAGGTATTGTTTCCCCTCAGGACAGGAGAGATAAATCTAGATATACTGAGGTATTGTTTCTCCTCAGGAGAGATAAATCTAGATATATTGAGTTATTGTTTCTCCTCAGGAGAGATAAATCTAAATATATTGAGGTATTGTTTCCGCTCAGGAGAGATAAATCTAGATATATTGAGGTATTGTTTCTCCTCAGGAGAGATAAATCTAGATATAGTGAGGTATTGTTTCTCCTCTGGAGAGATACATCTAGATATATTGAGGTATTGTTTCTCCTCAGGAGAGATAAATCTAGATATATTGAGGTATTGTTTCTCCTCAGGAGAGATAAATCTAGATATATTGAGGTATTGTTTCTCCTCAGGAGAGATAAATCTAGATATATTGAGGTATTGTTTCTCCTCAGGAGAGATAAATCTAGTTATATTGAGGTATTGTCTCCCCTCAGGAGAGATAAGTCTAGTTATATGCTGAGCATATGTGTCCTATTTGTCGTCTTTGTGCCTTTTCAGGCCTGTGTTGGTTGAATCGTAAAGGTGTCCGAAATGGCCTTTTTGCAGGGTGACACGTTGCCAAATCAAACGTGTGAGTGTTGCTGTAATGGACGATAATAGATGAATGGACAGACAGAACCAGACTCGGGCCTGGCGGAGCTGTTTAACCTTCAGGTAACACTGTTTGTGTATCACTTGTTAGGTGAGAGACATTGGCTTGCTTCCTCAAAAAAAAAGCACCCTGGTACCTATGTGCCTCGGGGTAAAAAAAGTAGTGCACCAGATAGGGAATAGGGTACCGTTGTAGGCACACTACACACACATGGTGATTGGTGTGCGGAGACTTACGCCATTAACGCAACAGCAGCACCTCTGGTCCAACTTCTTTAAGAGGATCTGGTTAAACGCTGCTTTTCTCTCCACCTCTCGACATCATCCCAGCTGTAGACCAGCAATACCAATCCTCCCCTGGGCAGTGTTTAATTATCGGCCCTGGCAATGCCATCAGTACGTGTGTAATTATGTGTCAGGTTTAGGCTGGTTGGTATGAAGAGTGGAACCGGTGAGTTGATGATTGTTGAAAGTGTAGATATTTAAACTATTCAAAATGTGTCAGTGTCATTAAACAGAGAGGGTCTGACCCCGGCTGTCAGTTATACCTCCGCTATGCAGATATTCTGTTTCTCTCTCTCTCTCTTTCTTTCTCAGACTCCCCTTCTCCCATTCCCTCCCTCTCGCTCTCCTTCACTCCCTTCCTCTCTCGTTCTCCTTCACTCCCTCCCTCCCTCTCTCGCTTTCCTTCACTCCATTCCTCTCTCGTTCTCCTTCACTCCCTCCCTCCCTCTCTCGCTTTCCTTCCTTCCCTCCCTCTCTCACTCTCCTTCCCTCCTTCTCTCACTGCCCTCCCTCCCTCCCTCCTCTCACCGTTGGATAGGAGATAGAGCAGGAAGTGTGAGAAGCTCTGCATGAATCCTGTTGCTCTGTTCAACACCCATTTCCTGTGTCGTCGACAGACACACTGGTGCAGCTCTCCTGCCTGCCGGCAGCCCAATATAGAACTACTACACCACAAAAAAAAAAAAGACATATTTTTAAAATTCCAGACAAAAAAAAAATAATAACTTGAAATACAAAATGAATTTGTTAGAAGTAGACAAATAGTGTTATCATTGTCATTGATGTATATCACAGGCTGCATCACATCCGGCCCGTGATTGGTTGTCCCATAGGGCGGCGCACAATTGGCTCAGCGTCGTCTGTGTTTTGGCCGGGGTAGACCGTCATTGTAAATAAGAATTAGTTCTTAATTAACTGACTTGTCTAAGTTAAATAAAGCTTCAATAAAATAAAATAAATAAAAAGAAAGTGTGTTTCATATGATGTGTCCACTGAGAAGTATTGAATGATAGAGTAATGAATGGTGAACGTCTTCCATTCTATAATCTACACAATGACATCATATTAGAACAGCATGTGCTGACTTTAATCTTCAGAGGCCTTTATCATCAGCTGGTTAGAGGAGCTGGCGTTCAGCCTCACAGACAAAACGTATTGGGCTCCATTAACACAGTAAGAAACAACCTTTTTGACACGATGAAATGTCATATTATATCTCTCCTTTGCTTTCCAGCGCTCTTCAATTTACCAGGACAAGCACCTTGAGCTCCGGCACCGCGTCGACACGAAACGCCTTGGAAGGCACGGCAGGGGGTTGCCGGTAGGCTGGGGGAGAGGGTGGGGGAGGTAAGGGGGTTGCCGGTAGGTTGGAGGGAGAGGGTGGGGGAGGTAAGGGGGGTTGGTAGGGGGTGTTTCTGTGGATTGTAAGATGTGTTGGTGTCCCAAGGACAAGTAGGGAATATCCATATTGTAATGAAAGGCGTGTACTAATTGTAGCTACACCTCTTTGCTTGAAAGTAATGAGTGGGGAACATGGGGTGGGGGGGGGTTCTCTAAGGATTAATTTGTAGTAAACTGAGAGAGGGGTAATTTATTTTATTTTACATAAACAAACTTTAGAGGTGTCCCCCTCTTTGGAAAATAAAGTCTACATATATGTTTTTATGTGTTGCAAACATTGACATTACAATTTTAACAATATGTACAGACAGGACACTACAACCAGGAAATGAATAACAATATGTACAGACAGTAAACTACAACCAGGAAATGAATAACAATATGTACAGACAGTAAACTACAACCAGGAAATGAATAACAATATGTACAGACAGTAAACTACAACCAGGAAATGAGTAACAATATGTACAGACAGTACACTACAACAAGGAAATGAATAACAATATGTACAGACAGTAAACTACAACCAGGAAATGAATAACAATATGTACAGACAGTAAACTACAACCAGGAAATGAGTAACAATATGTACAGACAGTACACTACAACAAGGAAATGAATAACAATATGTACAGACAGTAAACTACAACCAGGAAATTAATAACAATATGTAAAGATACAGTAAACTACAACCAGGAAATGAATAACAATATGTACAGACAGTAAACTACAAACAGGAAATGAATAACAATATGTACAGACAGTAAACTACAACCAGGAAATTAATAACAATATGTAAAGATACAGTAAACTACAACCAGGAAATGAATAACAATATGTACAGACAGGAAACTACAACCAGGAAATGAATAACAATATGTACAGACAGTAAACTACAACCAGGAAATGAATAACAATATGTGTGGTGTCTCTGAGACCTCCGCTGCCCTGAAACATCTTCATAATGACACACTGGAGCTCTCAGCTTCAATTAAAGTCTAGTATTTGCCCATGTGAATTAGATAATATAGACATTTGACATATGAAGACAATTACTTTCAGATCAGTGAGTTCTACAGTGTATTGTATATTACTGTATATTCCCCTATAGCAGTGAGTTCTACAGTGTATTCTATAGTAATGTATATTCCCCTATAACAGTGATTTCTACAGTGTAGTACTGTATATTCCCCTATAACAGTGAATTCTACAGTGTATTGTATAGTACTGTATATTCCTCTACAGTGTATTGTATATTACTGTATATTCCCCTATAGCAGTGAGTTCTACAGTGTATTGTATAGTACTGTATATTCCCCTATAGCAGTGAGTTCTACAGTGTATTGTATAGTACTGTATATTCCTCTACAGTGTATTGTATAGTACTGTATATTCCCCTATAACAGTGAGTTCTACAGTGTATTGTATAGTACTGTATATTCCTCTACAGTGTATTGTATAGTACTGTATATTCCCCTATAACAGTGAGTTCTACAGTGTATTGTATAGTACTGTATATTCCTCTACAGTGTATTGTATAGTACTGTATATTCCCCTATAGCAGTGATTTCTACAGTGTATTGTATAGTACTATATAGTCCCCTTTAGCAGTGAGTTCTACAGTGTATTCTATAGTAATGTATATTCCCCTATAACAGTGATTTCTACAGTGTAGTACTGTATATTCCCCTATAACAGTGAATTCTACAGTGTATTGTATAGTACTGTATATTCCCCTATAGCAGTGATTTCTACAGTGTATTGTATAGTACTGTATAGTCCCCTATAGCAGTGAGTTCTACAGTGTATTGTATAGTACTGTATATTCCCCTATAACAGTGATTTCTACAGTGTATTGTATAGTACTGTATATTCCCCTATAACAGTGATTTCTACAGTGTAGTACTGTATATTCCCCTATAACAGTGATTTCTACAGTGTATTGTGTAGTACTGTATATTCCCCTATAACAGTGAGTTCTACAGTGTATTGTATAGTACTGTATATTCCTCTACAGTGTATTGTATAGTACTGTATATTCCCCTATAACAGTGATTTCTACAGTGTATTGTGTAGTACTGTATATTCCCCTATAACAGTGATTTCTACAGTGTATTGTATAGTACTGTATATTCCCCTATAACAGTGAGTTCTACAGTGTATTGTATAGTACTGTATATTCCTCTACAGTGTATTGTATAGTACTGTATATTCCCCTATAACAGTGAGTTCTACAGTGTATTGTATAGTACTGTATATTCCCCTATACCAGTGATTTCTACAGTGTATTGTATAGTACTGTATAGTCCCCTTTAGCAGTGAGTTCTACATGTATTGTATAGTACTGTATATTCCCCTATAACAGTGAATTCTACAGTGTATTGTATAGTACTGTACATTCCCCTATAACAGTGATTTCTACAGTGTAGTACTGTATATTCCCCTATAACAGTGAGTTCTACAGTGTATTATATAGTACTGTATATTCCCCTATAGCAGTGATTTCTACAGTGTATTGTATAGTACTGTATAGTCCCCTATAGCAGTGAGTTCTACAGTGTATTGTATAGTACTGTATATTCCCATATAACAGTGAGTTCTACAGTGTATTGTATAGTACTGTATATTCCTCTACAGTGTATTGTATAGTACTGTATATTCCTCTATAACAGTGATTTCTACAGTGTAGTACTGTATATTCCCCTATAACAGTGATTTCTACAGTGTAGTACTGTATATTCCCCTATAACAGTGATTTCTACAGTGTATTGTATAGTACTGTATATTCCCCTATAACAGTGATTTCTACAGTGTATTGTATAGTACTGTATATTCCCCTATAACAGTGATTTCTACAGTATATTGTATAGTACTGTATATTCCCCTATAGCAGTGAGTTCTACAGTATATTGTATAGTACTGTATATTCCCCTATAACAGTGAGTTCTACAGTATATTGTATAGTACTGTATATTCCCCTATAGCAGTGAGTTCTACAGTGTATTGTATAGTACTGTTTAACTCCCTGTTTAACAGTGAAATATTAGACCATTTACCCAGAGTACTTCCCCCTAATGATGTTCATCTACATGAGATAAATTGCAACAGTTTATACATTAAAGGATAGCCATACATAATTACATGCGTTATAAAAAATAATGAACATTCAACAACTCTATTTGATTTGTACACATTATATGTATAATACTAATGTAATACTATAATACTAATGTAATACTATAATACTAATGTAATCATGTATTTAATACCCTGCAACTGTTCACCAGCTTACGCACATCTGTGCAAAGATTGTGCAATTGTGTTATTTAGCTACCAAACAAAAATACATATTGCTTGTAGATCAGTAGATTGGGGGAAGTTGAGGAAAAAGGGGGGAACGTTGAGCAACCTCCCCTTTGTTTAAGGAAACCAAACACAAGCTTTATCAAGTGACCGAATATTCAGGACGAGGTCATCAAGAAACTACATGGGAAAAGTGGTTATGTCCCCCAAAAAATCTGGTAGGTAGGTAGCCTAGTGGTTAGAGCCAGGTAGCCTAGTGGTTAGAGCCAGGTAGCCTAGTGGTTAGAGCCAGGTAGCCTAGTGGTTAGAGCCAGGTAGCCTAGTGGTTAGAGCCAGGTAGCCTAGTGGTTAGAGCCAGGTAGCCTAGTGGTTAGAGCCAGGTAACCTAGTGGTTAGAGCCAGGTAGCCTAGTGGTTAGAGCCAGGTAGCCTAGTGGTTAGAGGCAGGTATCCTAGTGGTTAGAGCCAGGTAACCTAGTGGTTAGAGCCAGGTAGCCTAGTGGTTAGAGCCAGGTAACCTAGTGGTTAGAGCCAGGTAGCCTAGTGTTTAGAGCCAGGTAGCCTAGTGGTTAGAGCCAGGTAGCCTAGTGGTTAGAGCCAGGTAGCCTAGTGGTTAGAGCCAGGTAACCTAGTGGTTAGAGCCAGGTAGCCTAGTGGTTAGAGCCAGGTAGCCTAGTGGTTAGAGCCAGGTAGCCTAGTGGTTAGAGCCAGGTAGCCTAGTGGTTAGAGGCAGGTAACCTAGTGGTTAGAGCCAGGTAGCCTAGTGGTTAGAGCCAGGTAACCTAGTGGTTAGAGCCAGGTAGCCTAGTGGTTAGAGCCAGGTAGCCTAGTGGTTAGAGCCAGGTAGCCTAGTGGTTAGAGCCAGGTAGCCTAGTGGTTAGAGCCAGGTAGCCTAGTGGTTAGAGCCAGGTAGCCTAGTGGTTAGAGCCAGGTAGCCTAGTGGTTAGAGCCAGGTAGCCTAGTGGTTAGAGCCAGGTAGCCTAGTGGTTAGAGCCAGGTAGCCTAGTGGTTAGAGCCATGTAGCCTAGTGGTTAGAGCCAGGTAGCCTAGTGGTTAGAGCCAGGTAGCCTAGTGGTTAGAGCCAGGTAGCCTAGTGGTTAGAGCCAGGTAGCCTAGTGGTTAGAGGCAGGTAGCCTAGTGGTTAGAGCCAGGTAGCCTAGTGGTTAGAGGCAGGTAGCCTAGTGGTTAGAGCCAGGTAGCCTAGTGGTTAGAGGCAGGTAGCCTAGTGGTTAGAGCCAGGTAGCCTAGTGGTTAGAGCCAGGTAGCCTAGTGGTTAGAGCCAGGTAACCTAGTGGTTAGAGCCAGGTAGCCTAGTGGTTAGAGCCAGGTAGCCTAGTGGTTAGAGCCAGGTAGCCTAGTGGTTAGAGCCAGGTGGTTAGAGCCAAGCCTAGTGGTTAGAGCCAGGTAGCCTAGTGGTTAGAGCCAGGTAGCCTAGTGGTTAGAGCCAGGTAGCCTAGTGGTTAGAGCCAGGTAGCCTAGTGGTTAGAGCCAGGTAGCCTAGTGGTTAGAGCCAGGTAGCCTAGTGGTTAGAGCCAGGTAGCCTAGTGGTTAGAGCCAGGTAGCCTAGTGGTTAGAGCCAGGTAGCCTAGTGGTTAGAGCCAGGTAGCCTAGTGGTTAGAGCCAGGTAGCCTAGTGGTTAGAGCCAGGTAGCCTAGTGGTTAGAGCCAGGTAGCCTAGTGGTTAGAGCCAGGTAGCCTAGTGGTTAGAGGCAGGTAGCCTAGTGGTTAGAGGCAGGTAGCCTAGTGGTTAGAGCCAGGTAGCCTAGTGGTTAGAGCCAGTGGTAGCCAGTGGTTAGAGCCAGGTAGCCTAGTGGTTAGAGCCAGGTAGCCTAGTGGTTAGAGCCAGGTAGCCTAGTGGTTAGAGCCAGGTAGCCTAGTGGTTAGAGCCAGGTAGCCTAGTGGTTAGAGCCAGGTAGCCTAGTGGTTAGAGGCAGGTAACCTAGTGGTTAGAGCCAGGTAGCCTAGTGGTTAGAGCCAGGTAGCCTAGTGGTTAGAGCCAGGTAGCCTAGTGGTTAGAGCCAGGTAGCCTAGTGGTTAGAGCCAGGTAGCCTAGTGGTTAGAGCAGGTAGCCTAGTGGTTAGAGCCAGGTAGCCTAGTGGTTAGAGCCAGGTAACCTAGTGGTTAGAGCCAGGTAGCCTAGTGGTTAGAGCCAGGTAACCTAGTGGTTAGAGCCAGGTAGCCTAGTGGTTAGAGCCAGGTAACCTAGTGGTTAGAGGCAGGTAGCCTAGTGGTTAGAGCCAGGTAGCCTAGTGGTTAGAGCCAGGTAACCTAGTGGTTAGAGCCAGGTAGCCTAGTGGTTAGAGCCAGGTAGCCTAGTGGTTAGAGCCAGGTAGCCTAGTGGTTAGAGCCAGGTAACCTAGTGGTTAGAGCCAGGTAGCCTAGTGGTTAGAGCCAGGTAGCCTAGTGGTTAGAGCCAGGTAGCCTAGTGGTTAGAGCCAGGTAGCCTAGTGGTTAGAGCCAGGTAGCCTAGTGGTTAGAGCCAGGTAGCCTAGTTGTTAGAGCCAGGTAGCCTAGTGTTTAGAGCCAGGTAACCTAGTGGTTAGAGCCAGGTAGCCTAGTGGTTAGAGCCAGGTAGCCTAGTGGTTAGAGCCAGGTAGCCTAGTGGTTAGAGCCAGGTAACCTAGTGGTTAGAGCCAGGTAGCCTAGTGGTTAGAGCCAGGTAACCTAGTGGTTAGAGCCAGGTAGCCTAGTGGTTAGATCCAGGTAGCCTAGTGGTTAGAGCCAGGTAGCCTAGTGGTTAGAACCAGGTAGCCTAGTGGTTAGAACCAGGTAGCCTAGTGGTTAGAGCCAGGTAGCCTAGTGGTTAGAGGCAGGTAGCCTAGTGGTTAGAGCCAGGTAGCCTAGTGGTTAGAGACAGGTAGCCTAGTGGTTAGAGCCAGGTAGCCTAGTGGTTAGAGCCAGGTAGCCTAGTGGTTAGAGCCAGGTAGCCTAGTGGTTAGAGCCAGGTAGCCTAGTGGTTAGAACCAGGTAGCCTAGTGGTTAGAGCCAGGTAGCCTAGTGGTTAGAGCCAGGTAGCCTAGTGGTTAGAGCCAGGTAGCCTAGTGGTTAGAGCCAGGTAACCTAGTGGTTAGAGGCAGGTAGCCTAGTGGTTAGAGGCAGGTAACCTAGTGGTTAGAGGCAGGTAGCCTAGTGGTTAGAGCCAGGTAGCCTAGTGGTTAGAGCCAGGTAGCCTAGTGGTTAGAGCCAGGTAGCCTAGTGGTTAGAGCCAGGTAGCCTAGTGGTTAGAGCCAGGTAGCCTAGTGGTTAGAGCCAGGTAGCCTAGTGGTTAGAGCCAGGTAGCCTAGTGGTTAGAGGCAGGTAACCTAGTGGTTAGAGCCAGGTAGCCTAGTGGTTAGAGCCAGGTAACCTAGTGGTTAGAGCCAGGTAGCCTAGTGGTTAGAGCCAGGTAGCCTAGTGGTTAGAGCCAGGTAGCCTAGTGGTTAGAGCCAGGTAGCCTAGTGGTTAGAGCCAGGTAACCTAGTGGTTAGAGCCAGGTAGCCTAGTGGTTAGAGCCAGGTAACCTAGTGGTTAGAGCCAGGTAGCCTTGTGGTTAGAGCCAGGTAACCTAGTGGTTAGAGGCAGGTAGCCTAGTGGTTAGAGCCAGGTAGCCTAGTGGTTAGAGCCAGGTAACCTAGTGGTTAGAGCCAGGTAGCCTAGTGGTTAGAGCCAGGTAGCCTAGTGGTTAGAGCCAGGTAGCCTAGTGGTTAGAGCCAGGTAACCTAGTGGTTAGAGCCAGGTAGCCTAGTGGTTAGAGCCAGGTAGCCTAGTGGTTAGAGCCAGGTAGCCTAGTGGTTAGAGCCAGGTAGCCTAGTGGTTAGAGCCAGGTAGCCTAGTGGTTAGAGCCAGGTAGCCTAGTTGTTAGAGCCAGGTAGCCTAGTGTTTAGAGCCAGGTAACCTAGTGGTTAGAGCCAGGTAGCCTAGTGGTTAGAGCCAGGTAGCCTAGTGGTTAGAGCCAGGTAGCCTAGTGGTTAGAGCCAGGTAGCCTAGTGGTTAGAGCCAGGTAGCCTAGTGGTTAGAGCCAGGTAGCCTAGTGGTTAGAGCCAGGTAGCCTAGTGGTTAGAGCCAGGTAGCCTAGTGGTTAGAGCCAGGTAACCTAGTGGTTAGAGGCAGGTAGCCTAGTGGTTAGAGCCAGGTAGCCTAGTGGTTAGAGCCAGGTAGCCTAGTGGTTAGAGCCAGGTAACCTAGTGGTTAGAGCCAGGTAGCCTAGTGGTTAGAGCCAGGTAGCCTAGTGGTTAGAGCCAGGTAGCCTAGTGGTTAGAGCCAGGTAACCTAGTGGTTAGAGCCAGGTAGCCTAGTGGTTAGAGCCAGGTAGCCTAGTGGTTAGAGCCAGGTAGCCTAGTGGTTAGAGCCAGGTAGCCTAGTGGTTAGAGCCAGGTAGCCTAGTGGTTAGAGCCAGGTAGCCTAGTGGTTAGAGCCAGGTAGCCTAGTGGTTAGAGCCAGGTAGCCTAGTGGTTAGAGCCAGGTAGCCTAGTGGTTAGAGCCAGGTAACCTAGTGGTTAGAGCCAGGTAGCCTAGTGGTTAGAGCCAGGTAGCCTAGTGGTTAGAGGCAGGTAGCCTAGTGTTTAGAGGCAGGTAGCCTAGTGGTTAGAACCAGGTAGCGTAGTGGTTAGAGCCAGGTAGCCTAGTGGTTAGAGGCAGGTATCCTAGTGGTTAGAGCCAGGTAACCTAGTGGTTAGAGGCAGGTAGCCTAGTGGTTAGAGCCAGGTAGCCTAGTGGTTAGAGCCAGGTAGCCTAGTGGTTAGAGCCAGGTAACCTAGTGGTTAGAGGCAGGTAGCCTAGTGGTTAGAGCCAGGTAGCCTAGTGGTTGGAGCCAGGTAGCCTAGTGGTTAGAGCCAGGTAGCCTGGTGGTTAGAGCCAGGTAGTCTAGTGGTTAGAGGCAGGTAGCCTAGTGGTTAGAGCAGGTATCCTAGTGGTTAGAGCCAGGTAGCCTAGTGGTTAGAGCCAGGTAGCCTAGTGGTTAGAGCCAGGTAGCCTAGTGGTTAGAGCCAGGTAACCTAGTGGTTAGAGGCAGGTAGCCTAGTGGTTAGAGCCAGGTAGCCTAGTGGTTAGAGCCAGGTAGCCTAGTGGTTAGAGCCAGGTAGCCTAGTGGTTAGAGCCAGGTAACCTAGTGGTTAGAGGCAGGTAGCCTAGTGGTTAGAGCCAGGTAGCCTAGTGGTTAGAGCGTTGGACTAGTAACCGAAAGTGTTACAAGATCGAATCCCTGAGATGACAAGGTACAAATCTGCTGTTCTCCCTCTGAACAAGGCAGTTAACCCACTGTTCCTAGACCAGTTAACCCACTGTTCCTAGACCAGTTAACCCACTGTTCCTAGACCAGTTAGCCCACTGTCCCTAGACCAGTTAACCCACTGTTCCTAGACCAGTTAACCCACTGTCCCTAGACCAGTTAACCCACTGTTCCTAGACCAGTTAACCCACTGTTCCTAGACCAGTTAGCCCCACTGTTCCTAGACCAGTTTAGCCCCACTGTTCCTAGACCAGTTAACCCACTGTTCCTAGACCAGTTAACCCCACTGTTCCTAGACCAGTTAACCCCACTGTTCCTAGACCAGTTAACCCCACTGTTCCTAGACCAGTTAACCCCACTGTTCCTAGGCCGCCATTGAAAATAAGAATTTGTCCTTAACTGACTAGTTAAATAAAGGTAAAATATGAAGATTGTTCTATACATCAGTTGGGGTCTCTATCAGCTTCAATATGAGGTATTAAACCTGGCATGAAAGTGCATCCTTGTAGCTGTGTGGACTAATATAGTCAAAATATTTTCCTTTGGTTGAGTTGAGCCAATATCCATTGGATAAGTTGAGCTAACGTCCATTGGGTAAGTTGAGCCAATGGCCTTTGGGTAAGTTGAGACAATGGCTATTGGGTAAGTTGAGCCAATGGCCTTTGGGTAAGTTGAGCCAATGGCCATTTGTTAAATTGAGCCAATGTCCTTGGGTTAACCCTTGTGTTGTCTGAAGGGTCAAAAATGACCTGCCACTATGTTTAACAGCAGAGAAACCGCCCCTAAATTATATTTTTTCAACTTGAAATTTAACGACTTTTCCTAGAGTGATCCCAACATTAGAACAAGTGAAACATCGCCTTTCTTCATATTTCCATGAACGCTGTACACCACCAGGGTTCAAAGGTTGTCTTAGGGTCAGACCCGGCAGTTATAAAATCATTTACACATCACAAAGACACACACACACACACACACACACACACACACACACACACACACACACTGATAAATTGAGAATGCTGCTGACTGAACTCAAACAAGACTAAAACTTTCTTGCATCTCCCCTCCACGAACCCACTTACGACCCCTCCACGACCCCTCCACGACCCCTCTACGACCCCACACATGACTCTAGTTCACACAATGTCGTGTTAGTGTCCTGTCTGTGTCCTGTCTGAGCTACAATGTCTTGTTAGTGTCCTGTCTGAGCTACAATGTCATGTTAGTGTCCTGTCTGAGCTACAATGTCTTGTTAGTGTCCTGTCTGAGCTACAATGTATTGTTAGTGTCCTGTCTGATATACAATGTCTTGTTAGTGTCCTGTCTGAGCTACAATGTTGTGGTAGTGTCCTGTCTGAGATACAATGTTGTGGTAGTGTCCTGTCTGAGCTACAATGTCTTGTTAGTGTCCTGTCTGAGCTACAATGTATTGTTAGTGTCCTGTCTGATATACAATGTCTTGTTAGTGTCCTGTCTGAGCTACAATGTTGTGGTAGTGTCCTGTCTGAGATACAATGTTGTGGTAGTGTCCTGTCTGAGATACAATGCCTTGTTAGTGTCCTGTCTGATATACAATGTCTTGTTAGTGTCCTGTCTGATATACAATGTCATGTTAGTGTCCTGTCTGAGATACAATGTCTTGTTAGTGTCCTGTCTGAGATACAATGTCTTGGTAGTGTCCTGTCTGAGCTACAATGTCATGTTAGTGTCCTGTCTGAGATACAATGACTTGTTAGTGTCGTGTCTGAGCTACAATGTCTTGTTAGTGTCGTGTCTGAGCTACAATGCCTTGTTAGTGTCCTGTCTGAGCTACAATGTCTTGTTAGTGTCCTGTCTGAGCTACAATGCCTTGTTAGTGTCCTGTCTGAGATACAATGTCTTGTTAGTGTCCTGTCTGAGCTACAATGTTGTGGTAGTGTCCTGTCTGAGATACAATGTCTTGTTAGTGTCCTGTCTGAGCTACAATGTCTTGTTAGTGTCCTGTCTGAGCTACAAT
The DNA here is from genome assembly GCF_034236695.1 of Oncorhynchus nerka. Classification (NCBI taxonomy): domain Eukaryota; kingdom Metazoa; phylum Chordata; class Actinopteri; order Salmoniformes; family Salmonidae; genus Oncorhynchus; species Oncorhynchus nerka. The sequence continues at coordinate 7,768,105 of NC_088405.1, forward strand.
GTCTTGTTAGTGTCCTGTCTGATATACAATGTCTTGTTAGTGTCCTGTCTGTGTCCTGTCTGAGCTACAATGACGTGTTAATGTCCTGTCTGAGATACAATGTCTTGTTAGTTTATTATCCAAGCTCCTTCATGGAGTGACCATCATTTTTCACAGACGGCTGAACTTTCTGGCCTGAGTGACAGACCAGAGGCTATCAAACTTCCAAATGGTCGTTGTACTTCCAATGTAATTACCAGTTAATTACTTCCACATGTTAATAGAGATTTTAGCAGAAGAGTATATATATATATATTTATATATCATACAAGAGCTATTGTTACAGAGCCTGAAATAATTTCCATGTGATCGTTTTCAGCGTATATCAAAATCGGAATAATTATGCACTAATTAAGAAAAGTAGGGCCTGCTCCAGAAGTTAAGACTGCATTAATTTGAATGTTTTTACAGTTCTTTAATTGGGATAAGGGCAGTAAATTATGAGGTGGCTCCACACTCCATCAAGGCCTGCCTCCTCTAAACCCCAACTCAAGGTCAGACAAAGTTACTCATTCAAAAATGAAACCCTACTCCCTTTATAGTGCACTACATTTGAACAGGGCCTATTGGGTAGCACACTATAAAGGCAAAAGGGTGCCATTTGGGACACAGGCCAAGTTAAAGTCAGCACTATTCCCTCTGCTCTCACAGCCACATAATTTGTATTGGTGATGTACAGAGCAGCATGTATTGGTGATGTATAGAGCAGCATGTATTGGTGATGTATAGAGCAGCATGTATTGGTGATATACAGAGCAGCATGTAGTGGTGATGTATAGAGCAGCATGTATTGGTGATGTATTGGTGATGTACAGAGCAGCATGTATTGGTGATGTACAGAGCAGCATGTATTGGTGATGTATTGGTGATGTACAGAGCAGCATGTATTGGTGATGTATAGAGCAGCATGTATTGGTGATGTATAGAGCAGCATGTATTGGTGATGTATAGAGCAGCATGTATTGGTGATGTACAGAGCAGCATGTATTGGTGATGTATAGAGCAGCATGTATTGGTGATGTACAGAGCAGCATGTATTGGTGATGTACAGAGCAGCATGTATTGGTGATGTATAGAGCAGCATGTATTGGTGATGTACAGAGCAGCATGTATTGGTGATGTATAGAGCAGCATGTATTGGTGATGTATTGGTGATGTATTGGTGATGTATTGGTGATGTATAGAGCAGCATGTATTGGTGATGTACAGAGCAGCATGTATTGGTGATATACAAAGCAGCATGTAGTGGTGATGTATAGAGCAGCATGTATTGGTGATGTATTGGTGATGTACAGAGCAGCATGTATTGGTGATGTACAGAGCAGCATGTAGTGGTGATGTATAGAGCAGCATGTATTGGTGATGTATAGAGCAGCATGTATTGGTGATGTATAGAGCAGCATGTATTGGTGATGTATAGAGCAGCATGTATTGGTGATGTATTGGTGATGTATAGAGCAGCATGTATTGGTGATGTATAGAGCAGCATGTATTGGTGATGTATTGGTGATGTATTGGTGATGTATAGAGCAGCATGTATTGGTGATGTACAGAGCAGCATGTATTGGTGATATACAGAGCAGCATGTAGTGGTGATGTATAGAGCAGCATGTATTGGTGATGTATTGGTGATGTATAGAGCAGCATGTATTGGTGATGTATAGAGCAGCATGTATTGGTGATGTATAGAGCAGCATGTATTGGTGATGTATAGAGCAGCATGTATTGGTGATATACAGAGCAGCATGTATTGGTGATGTATTGGTGATATACAGAGCAGCATGTATTGGTGATGTATAGAGCAGCATGTATTGGTGATGTATAGAGCAGCATGTATTGGTGATGTATTGGTGATGTATAGAGCAGCACGTATTGGTGATGTATAGAGCAGCATGTATTGGTGATGTATAGAGCAGCATGTATTGGTGATGTATAGAGCAGCATGTATTGGTGATGTATAGAGCAGCATGTATTGGTGATATACAGAGCAGCATGTATTGGTGATGTATAGAGCAGCATGTATTGGTGATATACAGAGCAGCATGTATAGGTGATGTATAGAGCAGCATGTATTGGTGATGTATTGGTGATGTACAGAGCAGCATGTATTGGTGATGTACAGAGCAGCATGTAGTGGTGATGTATTGGTGATGTACAGAGCAGCATGTATTGGTGATGTACAGAGCAGCATGTATTGGTGATGTATTGGTGATGTACAGAGCAGCATGTATTGGTGATATATAGAGCAGCATGTATTGGTGATGTATAGAGCAGCATGTATTGGTGATGTACAGAGCAGCATGTATTGGTGATGTACAGAGCAGCATGTATTGGTGGTGTATTGGTGATGTACAGAGCAGCATGTATTGGTGATGTATTGGTGATGTACAGAGCAGCATGTATTGGTGATATACAGAGCAGCATGTATAGGTGATGTATAGAGCAGCATGTATTGGTGATGTATTGGTGATGTACAGAGCAGCATGTATTGGTGATGTACAGAGCAGCATGTAGTGGTGATGTATTGGTGATGTACAGAGCAGCATGTATTGGTGATGTACAGAGCAGCATGTATTGATGATGTATAGAGCAGCATGTATTGGTGATGTATAGAGCAGCATGTATTGGTGATGTACAGAGCAGCATGTATTGGTGATGTATTGGTGATGTACAGAGCAGCATGTATTGGTGATATACAGAGCAGCATGTATAGGTGATGTATAGAGCAGCATGTATTGGTGATGTATTGGTGATGTACAGAGCAGCATGTATTGGTGATGTATTGGTGATGTACAGAGCAGCATGTATTGGTGATATACAGAGCAGCATGTATAGGTGATGTATAGAGCAGCATGTATTGGTGATGTATTGGTGATGTACAGAGCAGCATGTATTGGTGATGTACAGAGCAGCATGTAGTGGTGATGTATTGGTGATGTACAGAGCAGCATGTATTGGTGATGTAGAGCAGCATGATGTATACAGAGCAGCATGATGTGATGTATAGAGCAGCATGTATTGGTGATGTACAGAGCAGCATGTATTGGTGATGTACAGAGCAGCATGTATTGGTGATGTACAGAGCAGCATGTATTGGTGATGTATTGGTGATGTATAGAGCAGCATGTATTGGTGATGTATTGATGATGTACAGAGCAGCATGTATTGGTGATGTACAGAGCAGCATGTATTGGTGATGTATTGGTGATGTACAGAGCAGCATGCATTGGTGATGTATAGAGCAGCATGTATTGGTGATGTACAGAGCAGCATGTATTGGTGATGTACAGAGCAGCATGTATTGGTGATGTATTGGTGATGTACAGAGTAGCATGTATTGGTGATGTACAGAGCAGCATGTATTGGTGATGTACAGAGCAGCATGCATTGGTGATGTACAGAGCAGCATGTATTGGTGATGTACAGAGCAACATGTATTGGTGATGTACAGAGCAGCATGTATTGGTGATGTATTGGTGATGTACAGAGCAGCATGTATTGGTGATGTATTGGTGATGTACAGAGCAGCATGTATTGGTGATGTATTGGTGATGTACAGGGCAGCATGTATTGGTGATATACAGAGCAGCATGTATTGGTGATGTACAGAGCAGCATGTATTGGTGATATACAGAGCAGCATGTACATTTACATTTAAGTCATTTAGCAGACGCTCTTATCCAGAGCGACTTACAAATTGGTGCATTCACCTTATGACCTCCAGTGGAACAGTAGTGCATCTAAATCTTTTCAGGGGGAGGGGGGGTGAGAGGGATTACTTTATCCTATCCTAGGTATTCCTTAAAGAGGTGGGGTTTCAGGTGTCTCCGGAAGGTGGTGATTGACTCCGCTGTCCTGGCGTCGTGAGGGAGTTTGTTCCACCATTGGGGGGCCAGAGCAGCGAACAGTTTTGACTGGGCTGAGCGGGAACTGTACTTCCTCAGTGGTAGGGAGGCGAGCAGGCCAGAGGTGGATGAACCTCTGGCCTGTATATTGGTGATATACAGAGCAGCATGTATTGGTGATGTTTTGGTGATGTACAGAGCAGCATGTATAGAGCAGCATGTATTGGTGATGTACAGAGCAGCATGTATTGGTGATGTACAGAGCAGCATGTATTGGTGATGTATTGGTGATGTACAGAGCAGCATGCATTGGTGATGTATAGAGCAGCATGTATTGGTGATGTATTGGTGATGTACAGAGCAGCATGCATTGGTGATGTATAGAGTAGCATGTATTGGTGATGTATAGAGCAGCATGTATAGGTGATGTATAGAGCAGCATGTATTGGTGATGTATAGAGCAGCATGTATTGGTGATGTACAGAGCAGCATGTATTGGTGATGTATAGAGCAGCATGTATTGGTGATGTACAGAGCAGTATGTATTGGTGATGTACAGAGCAGCATGTATTGGTGATGTACAGAGCAGCATGTATTGGTGATGTATAGAGCAGCATGTATTGATGATGTACAGAGCAGCATGTATTGGTGATGTATAGAGCAGCATGTATTGATGATGTATTGGTGATGTACAGAGCAGTATGTATTGGTGATGTATAGAGCAGCATGTATTGGTGATATACAGAGCAGCATGTATTGGTGATGTATTGGTGATGTACAGAGCAGCATGTATTGGTGATGTACAGAGCAGCATGTATTGGTGATGTACAGAGCAGCATGCATTGGTGATGTACAGAGCAGCATGTATTGGTGATGTACAGAGCAGCATGTATTGGTGATGTACAGAGCAGGATGTATTGGTGATGTACAGAGCAGCATGTATTGGTGATGTACAGAGCAGCATGCATTGGTGATGTACAGAGCAGCATGTATTGGTGATGTACAGAGCAGCATGTATTGGTGATGTACAGAGCAGCATGTATTGGTGATGTATTGGTGATGTACAGAGCAGCATGTATTGGTGATGTATTGGTGATGTACAGAGCAGCATGTATTGGTGATGTATTGGTGATGTACAGAGCAGCATGTATTGGTGATGTATTGGTGATGTACAGAGCAGCATGTATTGGTGATATACAGAGCAGCATGTATTGGTGATGTACAGAGCAGCATGTATTGGTGATATACAGAGCAGCATGTATTGGTGATGTTTTGGTGATGTACAGAGCAGCATGTATTGATGATATACAGAGCAGCATGTATTGGTGATGTATTGGTTATGTACAGAGCAGCATGTATTGGTGATGTATAGAGCAGCATGTATTGGTGATGTACAGAGCAGCATGTATTGGTGATGTACAGAGCAGCATGTATTGGTGATGTACAGAGCAGCATGTATTGGTGATGTATAAAGCAGCATGTATTGGTGATGTATAGAGCAGCATGTATTGGTGATGTATAGAGCAGCATGTATTGGTGATATACAGAGCAGCATGTATTGGTGATGTATAGAGCAGCATGTATTGGTGATGTATAGAGCAGCATGTATTGGTGATGTATTGGTGATGTATAGAGCAGCATGTATTGGTGATATACAGAGCAGCATGTATTGCTGATGTATAGAGCAGCATGTATAGGTGATGTATAGAGTAGCATGTATTGGTGATGTATAGAGCAGCATGTATAGGTGATGTATAGAGCAGCATGTATTGGTGATGTATAGAGCAGCATGTATTGGTGATGTACAGAGCAGCATGTATTGGTGATGTATAGAGCAGCATGTATTGGTGATGTACAGAGCAGTATGTATTGGTGATGTACAGAGCAGCATGTATTGGTGATGTACAGAGCAGCATGTATTGGTGATGTATTGGTGATGTACAGAGCAGTATGTATTGGTGATGTATAGAGCAGCATGTATTGGTGATATACAGAGCAGCATGTATTGGTGATGTATAGAGCAGCATGTATTGGTGATGTATTGGTGATGTACAGCATGTAGTATGTATTGGTGATGTATAGAGCAGCATGTATTGGTGATATACAGAGCAGCATGTATTGGTGATGTACAGAGCAGCATGTATTGGTGATGTATTGGTGATGTACAGAGCAGCATGTATTGGTGATATATAGAGCAGCATGTATTGGTGATGTATAGAGCAGCATGTATTGGTGATGTACAGAGCAGCATGTATTGGTGATGTACAGAGCAGCATGTATTGGTGGTGTATTGGTGATGTACAGAGCAGCATGTATTGGTGATGTATAGAGCAGCATGTATTGGTGATGTATTGGTGATGTACAGAGCAGCATGTATTGGTGATGTACAGAGCAGCATGTAGTGGTGATGTATTGGTGATGTACAGAGCAGCATGTATTGGTGATGTACAGAGCAGCATGTATTGATGATGTATAGAGCAGCATGTATTGGTGATGTATAGAGCAGCATGTATTGGTGATGTATAGAGCAGCATGTATTGGTGATGTACAGAGCAGCATGTATTGGTGATGTATTGGTGATGTACAGAGCAGCATGTATTGGTGATGTATAGAGCAGCATGTATTGGTGATGTATAGAGCAGCATGTATTGGTGATGTACAGAGCAGCATGTATTGGTGATGTATTGGTGATGTACAGAGCAGCATGTATAGGTGATGTATAGAGCAGCATGTATTGGTGATGTATTGGTGATGTACAGAGCAGCATGTATTGGTGATGTACAGAGCAGCATGTATTGGTGATGTACAGAGCAGCATGTATTGGTGATGTACAGAGCAGCATGCATTGGTGATGTATTGGTGATGTATAGAGCAGCATGTATTGGTGATGTATTGATGATGTACAGAGCAGCATGTATTGGTGATGTACAGAGCAGCATGCATTGGTGATGTATAGAGCAGCGTGTATTGGTGATGTACAGAGCAGCATGTATTGGTGATGTACAGAGCAGCATGTATTGGTGATGTATTGGTGATGTACAGAGCAGCATGTATTGGTGATGTACAGAGCAGCATGTATTGGTGATGTACAGAGCAGCATGCATTGGTGATGTACAGAGCAGCATGTATTGGTGATGTACAGAGCAGCATGTATTGGTGATGTACAGAGCAGCATGTATTGGTGATGTACAGAGCAGCATGTAATGGTGATGTACAGAGCAGCATGTATTGGTGATGTACAGAGCAGCATGTATTGGTGATGTATTGGTGATGTACAGAGCAGCATGCATTGGTGATGTATAGAGCAGCATGTATTGGTGATGTACAGAGCAGCATGTATTGGTGATGTACAGAGCAGCATGTATTGGTGATGTATTGGTGATGTACAGAGCAGCATGTATTGGTGATGTACAGAGCAGAATGTATTGGTGATGTACAGAGCAGCATGCATTGGTGATGTACAGAGCAGCATGTATTGGTGATGTACAGAGCAGCATGTATTGGTGATGTACAGAGCAGCATGTATTGGTGATGTATTGGTGATGTACAGAGCAGCATGTATTGGTGATGTACAGAGCAGCATGTATTGGTGATGTATAGAGCAGCATGTATTGGTGATGTACAGAGCAGTATGTATTGGTGATGTACAGAGCAGCATGTATTGGTGATGTACAGAGCAGCATGTATTGGTGATGTATAGAGCAGCATGTATTGGTGATGTATAGAGCAGCATGTATTGGTGATGTACAGAGCAGCATGTATTGGTGATGTATAGAGCAGCATGTATTGGTGATGTACAGAGCAGTATGTATTGGTGATGTACAGAGCAGCATGTATTGGTGATGTACAGAGCAGCATGTATTGGTGATGTATTGGTGATGTACAGAGCAGTATGTATTGGTGATGTATAGAGCAGCATGTATTGGTGATATACAGAGCAGCATGTATTGGTGATGTATAGAGCAGCATGTATTGGTGATGTATTGGTGATGTACAGAGCAGTATGTATTGGTGATGTATAGAGCAGCATGTATTGGTGATATACAGAGCAGCATGTATTGGTGATGTACAGAGCAGCATGTATTGGTGATGTATTGGTGATGTACAGAGCAGCATGTATTGGTGATATATAGAGCAGCATGTATTGGTGATGTATAGAGCAGCATGTATTGGTGATGTACAGAGCAGCATGTATTGGTGATGTACAGAGCAGCATGTATTGGTGGTGTATTGGTGATGTACAGAGCAGCATGTATTGCAGCATGATGATATATATAGAGCAGCATGTATTGGTGATGTATTGGTGATGTACAGAGCAGCATGTATTGGTGATGTACAGAGCAGCATGTGAGTGGTGATGTATTGGTGATGTACAGAGCAGCATGTATTGGTGATGTACAGAGCAGCATGTATTGATGATATAGAGCAGCATGTATTGGTGATGTATAGAGCAGCATGTATTGGTGATGTACAGAGCAGCATGTATTGGTGATGTATTGGTGATGTACAGAGCAGCATGTATTGGTGATATACAGAGCAGCATATATAGGTGATGTATAGAGCAGCATGTATTGGTGATGTATTGGTGATGTACAGAGCAGCATGTATTGGTGATGTACAGAGCAGCATGTATTGGTGATGTACAGAGCAGCATGTATTGGTGATGTACAGAGCAGCATGCATTGGTGATGTATTGGTGATGTATAGAGCAGCATGTATTGGTGATGTATTGATGATGTACAGAGCAGCATGTATTGGTGATGTACAGAGCAGCATGCATTGGTGATGTATAGAGCAGCGTGTATTGGTGATGTACAGAGCAGCATGTATTGGTGATGTACAGAGCAGCATGTATTGGTGATGTATTGGTGATGTACAGAGCAGCATGTATTGGTGATGTACAGAGCAGCATGTATTGGTGATGTACAGAGCAGCATGCATTGGTGATGTACAGAGCAGCATGTATTGGTGATGTACAGAGCAGCATGTATTGGTGATGTACAGAGCAGCATGTATTGGTGATGTACAGAGCAGCATGTAATGGTGATGTACAGAGCAGCATGTATTGGTGATGTACAGAGCAGCATGTATTGGTGATGTATTGGTGATGTACAGAGCAGCATGCATTGGTGATGTATAGAGCAGCATGTATTGGTGATGTACAGAGCAGCATGTATTGGTGATGTACAGAGCAGCATGTATTGGTGATGTATTGGTGATGTACAGAGCAGCATGTATTGGTGATGTACAGAGCAGAATGTATTGGTGATGTACAGAGCAGCATGCATTGGTGATGTACAGAGCAGCATGTATTGGTGATGTACAGAGCAGCATGTATTGGTGATGTACAGAGCAGCATGTATTGGTGATGTATTGGTGATGTACAGAGCAGCATGTATTGGTGATGTATTGGTGATGTACAGAGCAGCATGTATTGGTGATGTATTGGTGATGTACAGAGCAGCATGTATTGGTGATATACAGAGCAGCATGTATTGGTGATATACAGAGCAGCATGTATTGGTGATATACAGAGCAGCATGTATTGGTGATGTTTTGGTGATGTACAGAGCAGCATGTATTGATGATATACAGAGCAGCATGTATTGGTGATGTATTGGTTATGTACAGAGCAGCATGTATTGGTGATGTATAGAGCAGCATGTATTGGTGATGTACAGAGCAGCATGTATTGGTGATGTACAGAGCAGCATGTATTGGTGATGTACAGAGCAGCATGTATTGGTGATGTATAGAGCAGCATGTATTGGCATGTATTGGTGATGTATAGAGCAGCATGTATTGGTGATGTATAGAGCAGCATGTATTGGTGATGTATAGAGCAGCATGTATTGGTGATATACAGAGCAGCATGTATTGGTGATGTATAGAGCAGCATGTATTGGTGATGTATAGAGCAGCATGTATTGGTGATGTATTTGTGATGTATAGAGCAGCATGTATTGGTGATATACAGAGCAGCATGTATTGCTGATGTATAGAGCAGCATGTATAGGTGATGTATAGAGTAGCATGTATTGGTGATGTATAGAGCAGCATGTATTGGTGATGTATAGAGCAGCATGTATTGGTGATGTATAGAGCAGCATGTATAGGTGATGTATAGAGCAGCATGTATTGGTGATGTATAGAGCAGCATGTATTGGTGATGTACATAGCAGCATGTATTGGTGATATACAGAGCAGCATGTATTGGTGATATACAGAGCAGCATGTATTGGTGATGTATTGGTGATGTACAGAGCAGCATGTATTGGTGATATACAGAGCAGCATGTATTGGTGATGTACAGAGCAGCATGTATTGGTGATATACAGAGCAGCATGTATTGGTGATATACAGAGCAGCATGTATTGGTGATGTTTTGGTGATGTACAGAGCAGCATGTATTGATGATATACAGAGCAGCATGTATTGGTGATGTATTGGTTATGTAGAGAGCAGCATGTATTGGTGATGTATAGAGCAGCATGTATTGGTGATGTACAGAGCAGCATGTATTGGTGATGTACAGAGCAGCATGTATTGGTGATGTACAGAGCAGCATGTATTGGTGATGTATAGAGCAGCATGTATTGGTGATGTATAGAGCAGCATGTATTGGTGATGTATAGAGCAGCATGTATTGGTGATATACAGAGCAGCATGTATTGGTGATGTATAGAGCAGCATGTATTGGTGATGTATAGAGCAGCATGTATTGGTGATGTATTGGTGATGTATAGAGCAGCATGTATTGGTGATATACAGAGCAGCATGTATTGCTGATGTATAGAGCAGCATGTATAGGTGATGTATAGAGTAGCATGTATTGGTGATGTATAGAGCAGCATGTATAGGTGATGTATAGAGCAGCATGTATTGGTGATGTATAGAGCAGCATGTATTGGTGATGTACATAGCAGCATGTATTGGTGATGTATAGAGCAGCATGTATTGGTGATGTACAGAGCAGCATGTATTGGTGATGTACAGAGCAGCATGTATTGGTGATGTATAGAGCAGCATGTATTGATGATGTATTGGTGATGTACAGAGCAGTATGTATTGGTGATGTATAGAGCAGCATGTATTGGTGATATACAGAGCAGCATGTATTGGTGATGTATAGAGCAGCATGTATTGGTGATGTATTGGTGATGTACAGAGCAGTATGTATTGGTGATGTATAGAGCAGCATGTATTGGTGATATACAGAGCAGCATGTATTGGTGATGTACAGAGCAGCATGTATTGGTGATGTATTGGTGATGTACAGAGCAGCATGTATTGGTGATATATAGAGCAGCATGTATTGGTGATGTATAGAGCAGCATGTATTGGTGATGTACAGAGCAGCATGTATTGGTGATGTACAGAGCAGCATGTATTGGTGGTGTATTGGTGATGTACAGAGCAGCATGTATTGGTGATGTATTGGTGATGTACAGAGCAGCATGTATTGGTGATATACAGAGCAGCATGTATAGGTGATGTATAGAGCAGCATGTATTGGTGATGTATTGGTGATGTACAGAGCAGCATGTATTGGTGATGTACAGAGCAGCATGTAGTGGTGATGTATCGGTGATGTACAGAGCAGCATGTATTGGTGATGTATAGAGCAGCATGTATTGGTGATGTATAGAGCAGCATGTATTGGTGATGTATAGAGCAGCATGTATTGGTGATGTATAGAGCAGCATGTATTGGTGATGTATTGGTGATGTATAGAGCAGCATGTATTGGTGATGTATTGGTGATGTATGAGAGCAGCATGTATTGGTGATGTATTGGTGATGTATAGATAGAGCAGCATGTATTGGTGATGTATAGAGCAGCATGTATTGATGATGTATAGAGCAGCATGTATTGGTGATGTATAGAGCAGCATGTATTGGTGATGTACAGAGCAGCATGTATTGGTGATGTACAGAGCAGCATGTATTGGTGATGTACAGAGCAGCATGTATTGTGATGTATTGGTGATGTATAGAGCAGCATGTATTGGTGATGTATTGATGATGTACAGAGCAGCATGTATTGGTGATGTATAGAGCAGCATGTCTTGGTGATGTACAGAGCAGCATGTATTGGTGATGTATTGGTGATGAGGAGCATGTATTGGTGATGTACAGAGCAGCATGTATTGGTGATGTATTGATGATGTACAGAGCAGCATGTATTGGTGATGTATAGAGCAGCATGTATTGGTGATGTACAGAGCAGCATGTATTGGTGATGTACAGAGCAGCATGTATTGGTGATGTATTGATGATGTACAGAACAGCATGTATTGGTGATGTATAGAGCAGCATGTATTGGTGATGTACAGAGCAGCATGTATTGGTGATGTACAGAGCAGCATGTATTGGTGATGTACAGAACAGCATGTATTGCAGTGATGTATTGGTGATGTACAGAGCAGCATGTATTGGTGATGTATAGAGCAGCATGTTTTGGTGATGTACAGAGCAGCATGTATTGGTGATGTACAGAGCAGCATGTATTGGTGATGTACAGAACAGCATGTATTGGTGATGTATTGGTGATGTACAGAGCAGCATGTATTGGTGATGTATAGAGCAGCATGTTTTGGTGATGTATAGAGCAGCATGTATTGGTGATGTATAGAGCAGCATGTATTGGTGATGTATAGAGCAGCATGTATTGGTGATGTATAGAGCAGCATGTATTGGTGATGTATTGGTGATGTATAGAGCAGCATGTATTGGTGATGTATTGGTGATGTATAGAGCAGCATGTATTGGTGATGTATTGGTGATGTATAGAGCAGCATGTATTGGTGATGTATAGAGCAGCATGTATTGGTGATGTATAGAGCAGCATGTATTGATGATGTACAGAGCAGCATGTATTGGTGATGTATAGAGCAGCATGTATTGGTGATGTATAGAGCAGCATGTATTGGTGATGTATAGAGCAGCATGTATTGGTGATGTATAGAGCAGCATGTATTGGTGATGTATAGAGCAGCATGTATTGGTGATGTATAGAGCAGCATGTATTGGTGATGTATAGAGCAGCATGTATTGGTGATGTATAGAGCAGCATGTATTGGTGATGTATAGAGCAGCATGTATTGGTGATGTATAGAGCAGCATGTATTGATGATGTACAGAGCAGCATGTATTGGTGATGTATAGAGCAGCATGTATTGGTGATGTATTGGTGATGTATAGAGCAGCATATATTGGTGATGTATTGGTGATGTATAGAGCAGCATGTATTGGTGATGTATTGGTGATATATAGAGCAGCATGTATTGGTGATGTATAGAGCAGCATGTATTGATGATGTATAGAGCAGCATGTATTGGTGATGTATAGAGCAGCATGTATTGGTGATGTACAGAGCAGCATGTATTGGTGATATACAGAGCAGCATGTATAGGTGATGTATAGAGCAGCATGTATTGGTGATGTATTGGTGATGTACAGAGCAGCATGTATTGGTGATGTACAGAGCAGCATGTAGTGGTGATGTATCGGTGATGTACAGAGCAGCATGTATTGGTGATGTATAGAGCAGCATGTATTGGTGATGTATAGAGCAGCATGTATTGGTGATGTATAGAGCAGCATGTATTGGTGATGTATAGAGCAGCATGTATTGGTGATGTATTGGTGATGTATAGAGCAGCATGTATTGGTGATGTATTGGTGATGTATAGAGCAGCATGTATTGGTGATGTATTGGTGATGTATAGAGCAGCATGTATTGGTGATGTATAGAGCAGCATGTATTGATGATGTATAGAGCAGCATGTATTGGTGATGTATAGAGCAGCATGTATTGGTGATGTACAGAGCAGCATGTATTGGTGATGTACAGAGCAGCATGTATTGGTGATGTACAGAGCAGCATGTATTGGTGATGTATTGGTGATGTATAGAGCAGCATGTATTGGTGATGTATTGATGATGTACAGAGCAGCATGTATTGGTGATGTATAGAGCAGCATGTCTTGGTGATGTACAGAGCAGCATGTATTGGTGATGTATAGAGGAGCATGTATTGGTGATGTACAGAGCAGCATGTATTGGTGATGTATTGATGATGTACAGAGCAGCATGTATTGGTGATGTATAGAGCAGCATGTATTGGTGATGTACAGAGCAGCATGTATTGGTGATGTACAGAGCAGCATGTATTGGTGATGTATTGATGATGTACAGAACAGCATGTATTGGTGATGTATAGAGCAGCATGTATTGGTGATGTACAGAGCAGCATGTATTGGTGATGTACAGAGCAGCATGTATTGGTGATGTACAGAACAGCATGTATTGGTGATGTATTGGTGATGTACAGAGCAGCATGTATTGGTGATGTATAGAGCAGCATGTTTTGGTGATGTACAGAGCAGCATGTATTGGTGATGTACAGAGCAGCATGTATTGGTGATGTACAGAACAGCATGTATTGGTGATGTATTGGTGATGTACAGAGCAGCATGTATTGGTGATGTATAGAGCAGCATGTTTTGGTGATGTATAGAGCAGCATGTATTGGTGATGTATAGAGCAGCATGTATTGGTGATGTATAGAGCAGCATGTATTGGTGATGTATAGAGCAGCATGTATTGGTGATGTATTGGTGATGTATAGAGCAGCATGTATTGGTGATGTATTGGTGATGTATAGAGCAGCATGTATTGGTGATGTATTGGTGATGTATAGAGCAGCATGTATTGGTGATGTATAGAGCAGCATGTATTGGTGATGTATAGAGCAGCATGTATTGATGATGTACAGAGCAGCATGTATTGGTGATGTATAGAGCAGCATGTATTGGTGATGTATAGAGCAGCATGTATTGGTGATGTATAGAGCAGCATGTATTGGTGATGTATAGAGCAGCATGTATTGGTGATGTATAGAGCAGCATGTATTGGTGATGTATAGAGCAGCATGTATTGGTGATGTATAGAGCAGCATGTATTGGTGATGTATAGAGCAGCATGTATTGGTGATGTATAGAGCAGCATGTATTGGTGATGTATAGAGCAGCATGTATTGATGATGTACAGAGCAGCATGTATTGGTGATGTATAGAGCAGCATGTATTGGTGATGTATTGGTGATGTATAGAGCAGCATATATTGGTGATGTATTGGTGATGTATAGAGCAGCATGTATTGGTGATGTATTGGTGATATATAGAGCAGCATGTATTGGTGATGTATAGAGCAGCATGTATTGATGATGTATAGAGCAGCATGTATTGGTGATGTATAGAGCAGCATGTATTGGTGATGTACAGAGCAGCATGTATTGGTGATGTACAGAGCAGCATGTATTGGTGATGTATTGGTGATGTATAGAGCAGCATGTATTGGTGATGTATTGATGATGTACAGAGCAGCATGTATTGGTGATGTATAGAGCAGCATGTCTTGGTGATGTACAGAGCAGCATGTATTGGTGATGTATAGAGGAGCATGTATTGGTGATGTATTGATGATGTACAGAACAGCATGTATTGGTGATGTATAGAGCAGCATGTATTGGTGATGTACAGAGCAGCATGTATTGGTGATGTACAGAGCAGCATGTATTGGTGATGTACAGAACAGCATGTATTGGTGATGTATTGGTGATGTACATGACTTTACCTGACATTTTGCAGTATATATCTTTGCACTACAATAACATGACTTTACCTGACATTTTGCAGTATATTTCTTTGCACTACAATAACATGACTTTACCTGACATTTTGCAGTATATATCTTTGCACTACAATAACATGACTTTACCTGACATTTTGCAGTATATATCTTTGCACTACAATAACATGACTTTACCTGACATTTTGCAGTATATATCTTTGCACTACAATAACATGACTTTACCTGACATTTTGCAGTATATATCTTTGCACTACAATAACATGACTTTACCTGACATTTTGCAGTATATATCTTTGCACTACAATAACATGACTTTACCTGACATTTTGCAGTATATATCTTTGCACTACAATAACATGACTTTACCTGACATTTTGCAGTATATTTCTTTGCACTACAATAACATGACTTTACCTGACATTTTGCAGTATATATCTTTGCACTACAATAACATGACTTTACCTGACATTTTGCAGTATATATCTTTGCACTACAATAACATGACTTTACCTGACATTTTGCAGTATATATCTTTGCACTACAATAACATGACTTTACCTGACATTTTGAAAAGCAAGTTTTTTTGCAGTATGCTAATCTTACTGCCGATCCTTAGAAACTGCAGTAATATTTCTATTTAAGACTAGTTTTAGCACTTAAATAATACGCATGTTAGATTGAATTAATAGATCCTGTATGAATTTTAAAGAATAAATATATCAAGAGTTTTGTCATGCTATTTCAACGTGTTGAGTTGCTGAGACCTGGATTAAACCTATAATTGAGTTGCTGCCGCCGTCACCTAAAAGATACACACACACACACACACACACACACACACACACACACACACACACACACACACACACGCACACACACACATGCACACACACACACACACACACACACACACACACACACACACACACACACGCAATGCATAGGACCTTTTCATTCACAGGATAAATGCAGTGGACCGCTGAACATGATTAGAGCACCTGCTGTTCGGGATAAAGAGACAGTTGCTTGGCGAAATAGACAAATCGTTAGACACCTACCAAGACATTTGTCAGGCAAAGCTTTTTTTCCCCCCCATCTCACATGCTTGCATTGGGCCCCTCATCATATTCTTTAAAATTATTTTAGAGGTTTTGGTAAATGACGTAAAGCGCTCTTAATTTTGTATTTCTGCCAGGAGAACGATCAGGTCATTAGCAATAACAAATGGCCAGGGTTGCACCATATGCCCGTTGTAGATTGTCAACCTTCCACATTATTTCTGACGCGTCAAACAAATTGTCCAGGTTTGGCTCGGATCCATTTTCCCATGGCGGGAACACTGCAAACAGTCGTCTTCTCATAGTCGGTACTTATCTGTCTCCCATTTCTCCCTGCTCCGGTCCCTTACTACAGGATCTCATTAGAACCTACTAGTTCTAGTGCATTCCCTCATTACCTTTACATGATTCACCTTCCTGTCCCTTCCTTACCACAGCGAGATTCACACCGGACCAGACACCAGGCAGCACTTGAGATTACATTTCTGCCTCTTGAAACCTGTCAAATCACACAGTTAGGAGGAGATTGTGCTCTCGGGGAAGTGAGTGGAGAGGATAGGAGGCATGGAAGGGATAGCAAGAAAACTGAATTTCCAAGCTGATAAATGAGCTCTTTCCCAACTGCACATGGTATGTGTTTTAAACTGGCTCCCTCTGGTCCTCACGCCGGAGATTCATCCTTCATGATGAGTAGAAGACCTTCTCCCTCATGTGGGGGTCGTGTGTTGAAAGGAAGCTGAAAGTAAAGGCCCCCACGTTGGGGTCCATGCATCGGATGCAGCCGCATCTGTGGTTCAATACTGTTATCAACCCTACCTCAGCAGCAGTCATTACTGATACCAACCTTCCTTCAGCAGCAGTCATTACTGATACCAACCCTCCTTCAGCAGCAGTCATTACTGATACCAACCCTCCTTCAGCAGCAGTCATTACTGGTACCAACCCTCCTTCAGCAGCAGTCATTACTGGTACCAACCCTTCTTCAGCAGCAGTCATTACTGGTACCAACCCTCCTTCAGCAGCAGTCATTACTGATACCAACCCTTCTTCAGCAGCAGTCATTACTGATACCAACCCTCCTTCAGCAGCAGTCATTACTGGTACCAACCCTCCTTCAGCAGCAGTCATTACTGGTACCACCAACCCTCCTTCAGCAGCAGTCATTACTGGTACCAACCCTCCATCAGCAGCAGTCATTACTGGTACCAACCCTCCTTCAGCAGCAGTCATTACTGGTACCACCAACCCTCCTTCAGCAGCAGTCATTACTGGTACCAACCCTCCATCAGCAGCAGTCATTACTGGTACCAACCCTCCTTCAGCAGCAGTCATTACTGATACCAACCCTCCTTCAGCAGCAGTCATTACTGGTACCAACCCTACTTCAGCAGCAGTCATTACTGATACCACCAACCCTCCTCCAGCAGCAGTCATTACTGATACCAACCCTCCTTCAGCAGCAGTCATTACTGGTACCAACCCTACTTCAGCAGCAGTCATTACTGGTACCAACCCTCCTTCAGCAGCAGTCATTACTGGTACCAACCCTCCATCAGCAGCAGTCATTACTGGTACCAACCCTCCTTCAGCAGCAGTCATTACTGATACCAACCCTCCTTCAGCAGCAGTCATTACTGGTACCAACCCTCCTTCAGCAGCAGTCATTACTGGTACCAACCCTACTTCAGCAGCAGTCATTACTGGTACCAACCCTCCTTCAGCAGCAGTCATTACTGGTACCAACCCTCCATCAGCAGCAGTCATTACTGGTACCAACCCTCCTTCAGCAGCAGTCATTACTGATACCAACCCTCCTTCAGCAGCAGTCATTACTGGTACCAACCCTAATTCAGCAGCAGTCATTACTGATACCAACCCTCCTTCAGCAGCTGTCATTACTGGTACCAACCCTCCTCCAGCAGCAGTCATTACTGATACCAACCCTCCTTCAGCAGCAGTCATTACTGGTACCAACCCTCCTTCAGTAGCAGTCATTACTGGTACCCACTCTCCTTCAGCAGCAGTCATTACTGATACCAACCCTCCTTCAGCAGCAGTCATTACTGGTACCAACCCTCCTTCAGCAGCAGTCATTACTGGTACCAACCCTCCTTCAGCAGCAGTCATTACTGGTACCAACCCTTCTTCAGCAGCAGTCATTACTGGTACCAACCCTCCTTCAGCAGCAGTCATTACTGATACCAACCCTTCTTCAGCAGCAGTCATTACTGATACCAACCCTCCTTCAGCAGCAGTCATTACTGGTACCAACCCTCCTTCAGCAGCAGTCATTACTGGTACCACCAACCCTCCTTCAGCAGCAGTCATTACTGGTACCAACCCTCCATCAGCAGCAGTCATTACTGGTACCAACCCTCCTTCAGCAGCAGTCATTACTGGTACCACCAACCCTCCTTCAGCAGCAGTCATTACTGGTACCAACCCTCCATCAGCAGCAGTCATTACTGGTACCAACCCTCCTTCAGCAGCAGTCATTACTGATACCAACCCTCCTTCAGCAGCAGTCATTACTGGTACCAACCCTACTTCAGCAGCAGTCATTACTGATACCACCAACCCTCCTCCAGCAGCAGTCATTACTGATACCAACCCTCCTTCAGCAGCAGTCATTACTGGTACCAACCCTACTTCAGCAGCAGTCATTAGTGGTACCAACCCTCCTTCAGCAGCAGTCATTACTGGTACCAACCCTCCATCAGCAGCAGTCATTACTGGTACCAACCCTCCTTCAGCAGCAGTCATTACTGATACCAACCCTCCTTCAGCAGCAGTCATTACTGGTACCAACCCTCCTTCAGCAGCAGTCATTACTGGTACCAACCCTACTTCAGCAGCAGTCATTACTGGTACCAACCCTCCTTCAGCAGCAGTCATTACTGGTACCAACCCTCCATCAGCAGCAGTCATTACTGGTACCAACCCTCCTTCAGCAGCAGTCATTACTGATACCAACCCTCCTTCAGCAGCAGTCATTACTGGTACCAACCCTAATTCAGCAGCAGTCATTACTGATACCAACCCTCCTTCAGCAGCTGTCATTACTGGTACCAACCCTCCTCCAGCAGCAGTCATTACTGATACCAACCCTCCTTCAGCAGCAGTCATTACTGGTACCAACCCTCCTTCAGTAGCAGTCATTACTGGTACCCACTCTCCTTCAGCAGCAGTCATTACTGATACCAACCCTCCTTCAGCAGCAGTCATTACTGGTACCAACCCTCCTTCAGCAGCAGTCATTACTGGTACCAACCCTCCTTCAGCAGCAGTCATTACTGATACCAACCCTCCTTCAGCAGCAGTCATTACTGGTACCACCAACCCTCCTTCAGCAGCAGTCATTACTAATACCAACCCTCCTTCAGCAGCAGTCATTACTGATACCAACCCTCCTTCAGCAGCAGTCATTACTGGTACAAACCCTCCTTCAGCAGCAGTCATTACTGGTACCAACCCTCCTTCAGCAGCATTCATTACTGGTCATTACTGGTACCAGCCTTTCCTTGAGCCATTCTCTACGTGGAACAGTTGACGTATGCAACCTTGTAACATGCAGAATGGTATAACGGTATGGCATGAATCATTAGCTATTTCCCCCCTTTAGCATGTCCCTGGAGACTCATTATGTGTCTGGTCAAAACAAAGTGGATTGACTGCCTGGCTGTTTCGGTTTGTTTTCATGTGTCACGCAGGGCAGCATTACCTAAAGCAAAGTCGCCTCAAACCTTTTCTACATTAATTGCATCATAAGAATAAATGGTCTTTTGAATTGAGGAATTCTGTTGGATTAGAGGTTATATTTCCTGACTATAGGATGTAGTTAACCGTCTGTGTTCCTGGGTACACTTACAAGTACCCTCTGTGTCACTAGCTGACCTTGACAGTGACCTTAAACCATGTAACTAGAACTATCACAGTATAGTAATTACAATATAGGCCATTAGTTCAGCCTACCTTTGTACCATATTGTAAGACCAGAGGATATGAGAGGATGGCTTCACAGCTTCCATGGAAAGCCTCCTGACTCTCTTGACAGAAAGGGGGTGGGGTGTTGAGGAGTGGAGGAGGGGGGGTGTTGAGGAGTGGAGTGGAGTGGGGGGCTATGTCATGGGACTGCATGGTCGTGTCCAAAATGGCACCCTATCCCTTACAGAGTGCACTACATTCGACCAGAGACGTATGCACTATATAAGGGAGCCATTTCAGAAACAGTCTATGACCCAGAAAGGATATGTGTGTCCAACCAGCCCTCGACTGTTCCTGTCAGGAAATTATCTTATCTGGGTCAGCATTTATTAGCAAAGTTACTTGTCATTCTCTTCTTCAGAATACAGGGAATATGTCAGAGCGTCAGGAGCATGTGGATCGTCTTCATGTTGGAAAACAGGCATCAACAATTATCATTTATCATTTGTCTGTGGGTCACCCAATCCCAGACAACATGCTGATCTCTTCATTGTCTCGTTGTCATTGTCTCAGGTTCTTACCTCACTGTAAGCTTCTGGGTGAAGAGAGCAAAGAGGAATACGTACGTATTGGTTAAACCCCAACAGGGCCTAACCCAACAGTAATGTTATGTTACGACTGATGCACCTTGTCTAGACTGAGGATGAGTGGAGATGTTGACAGTTCTACAGACTCTTATTGAGAGGTGAGAGAGTCTCAGGTCTAGACTGAGGATGAGAGGTGAGAGAGTCTCAGGTCTAGACTGAGGATGAGTGGAGATGTTGACAGTCCTACAGACTCTTATTGAGAGGTGAGAGAGTCTCAGGTCTAGACTGAGGATGATTGGAGATGTTGACAGTTCTACAGACTCTTATTGAGAGGTGAGAGAGTCTCAGGTCTAGACTGAGGATGAGTGGAGATGTTGACAGTTCTACAGACTCTTATTGGGAGGTGAGAGAGTCTCAGGTCTAGACTGAGGATGAGTGGAGATGTTGACAGTTCCTCAGACTCTTATTGAGAGGTGAGAGAGTCTCAGGTCTAGACTGAGGATGAGTGGAGATGTTAACAGTTCCTCAGACTCTTATTGAGAGGTGAGAGAGTCTCAGGTCTAGACTGAGGATGAGTGGAGATGTTGACAGTTCCTCAGACTCTTATTGAGAGGTGAGAGAGTCTCAGGTCTAGACTGAGGATGAGTGGAGATGTTGACAGCTCTACAGACTCTTATTGAGAGGTGAGAGAGTCTCAGGTCTAGACTGAGGATGAGTGGAGATGTTGACAGCTCTACAGACTCTTATTGAGAGGTGAGAGTCTCAGGTCTAGACTGAGGATGAGTGGAGATGTTGACAGCTCTACAGACTCTTATTGAGAGGTGAGAGTCTCAGGTGTGTTTTACAGAGTAATTGCTTTATTGTCTCTACCCAGGTGTTACTTCCCCTACCCAATCTATGTTCATGTGTCAAGGTTATGCACTAACAATCTCTGACCAGCCTGTTTTGACTGCCCGGCATTTTGGAAGCCTTGACTTGGTAACATTAAATTTGGGTATGTTGTTGTCTCTACCTTCTTGCCCCTTTGTGCTGTTGTCTGTGCCCAAAAATGTTTGTATCATGTTTTGTGCCGCTAACATGTTGTGCTGCTACCATGTTGTGTTGCTACCATGTTGTTGTCATGTGATTTTGCTACCATGCTGTGTTGTCATGTGTTGCTACCATGTTGCGTTTCTGCCATGTTGTTGTGCTACCATGTTGATGTGCTACCATGTTGTTGTGCTACCATGTTGTTGTGCTACCATGTTGTTGTGCCACCATGTTGTGTTGCTGCCATGTTGATGTGCTACCATGTTGTTGTGCTACCATGTTGTTCTGCTACCATGTTGTTATGCTACCATGTTGTTGTGCCACCATGTTGTGTTGCTGCCATGTTGTGTTGCTGGCATGTTGTGTTGCTGGCATGTTGGTGTGTTACCATGTTGTGTTGCTACCATGTTGTTGTGCTACCATGTTGTGTTGCTACCATGTTGTTGTGATACCATGTTGTGTTGCTACCATGTTGTTGTGCTACCATGTTGTTGTGTTGCTACCATGTTGATGTGCTACCATGTTGTGTTGCTACCATGTTGTTGTGCTACCATGTTGTTGTGCTACCATGTGTTGCTGCCATGTTGTGTTGCTACCATGTTGTGTTTGATTCTGACCTCCCTGTAATGTGTGATTCTGACCTCCCTGTCTGATTCTGACCTCCCTGTAAGGTGTGATTCTGACCTCCCTGTCTGATTCTGACCTCCCTGTAAGGTCTGATTCTGACCTCCCTGTAAGGTGTGATTCTGACCTCCCTGTAAGGTCTGATTCTGACCTCCCTGTAAGGTGTGATTCTGACCTCCCTGTAAGGTGTGATTCTGACCTCCCTGTCTGATCCTGACCTCCCTGTCTGATCCTGACCTCCCTGTCTGATTCTGACCTCCCTGTAAGGTGTGATTCTGACCTCCCTGTCTGATTCTGACCTCCCTGTAAGGTGTGATTCTGACCTTCCTGTAAGGTGTGATTCTGACCTCCCTGTCTGATTCTGACCTTCCTGTAAGCTGTGATTCTGACCTCCCTATCTGATTCTGACCTCCCTGTCTGATTCTGACCTCCCTGTCTGATTCTGACCTCCCTGTAAGGTGTGATTCTGACCTCCCTGTCTGATTCTGACCCCCATGTAAGGTGTGATTCTGACCCCCATGAAAGGTCTGATTCTGACCCCCATGTAAGGTCTGATTCTGACTTCCCTGTAAGGTCTGATTCTGACTTACATTTACATTTACATTTACGTCATTTAGCAGACGCTCTTATCCAGAGCGACTTACAAATTAGGTCTGATTCTGACTTCCCTGTCTGATCCTGACCTCCCTGTCTGATTCTGACCTCCCTGTAAGGTCTGATTCTGACCTCCCTGTAAGGTCTGATTCTGATCTCCCTGTAAGGTGTGATTCTGACCTCCATGTCTGATCCTGACCTCCCTGTAAGGTGTGATTCTGACCTCCCTGTCTGATCCTGACCTCCCTGTAAGGTGTGATTCTGACCTCCCTGTCTGATCCTGACCTCCCTGTAAGGTGTGATTCTGACCTCCCTGTAAGGTGTGATTCTGATCTCCCTGTAAGGTCTGATTCTGACCTCCCTGTAAGGTGTGATTCTGACTTCCCTGTCTGATCCTGACTTCCCTGTCTGATCCTGACCTCCCTGTCTGATCCTGACCTCCCTGTAAGGTCTGATTCTGACCTCCCTGTCTGATCCTGACCTCCCTGTAAGGTCTGATTCTGATCTCCCTGTAAGGTCTGATTCTGATCTCCCTGTAAGGTCTGATCCTGACCTCCCTCCTCTGATTCTGACCTCCCTGTAAGGTGTGATTCTGATCTCCCTGTAAGGTAAAATTCTGACCTCCCTGTCTGATCCTGACCTCCCTGTAAGGTCTGATTCTGATCTCCCTGTAAGGTCTGATTCTGATCTCCCTGTAAGGTCTGATTCTGACCTCCCTCCTCTGATTCTGACCTCCCTGTAAGGTGTGATTCTGACCTCCCTGTAAGGTCTGATTCTGACCTCCCTGTAAGGTCTGATTCTGACCTCCCTGTAAGGTGTGATTCTGACCTCCCTGTAAGGTGTGATTATGACCTCCCTGTAAGGTGTGATCCTGACCTCCCTGTAAGGTGTGATTCTGACCTCCATGTCTGATCCTGACCTCCCTGTAAGGTGTGATTCTGACCTCCCTGTCTGATTCTGACCTCCCTGTAAGGTGTGATTCTGACCTCCCTGTCTGATCCTGACCTCCCTGTAAGGTGTGATTCTGACCTCCCTGTAAGGTCTGATTCTGACCTCCCTGTAAGGTGTGATTCTGACTTCCCTGTCTGATCCTGACTTCCCTGTCTGATCCTGACCTCCCTGTAAGGTCTGATTCTGACCTCCCTGTCTGATCCTGACCTCCCTGTAAGGTCTGATTCTGATCTCCCTGTAAGGTCTGATTCTGATCTCCCTGTAAGGTCTGATCCTGACCTCCCTCCTCTGATTCTGACCTCCCTGTAAGGTGTGATTCTGACCTCCCTCCTCTGATTCTGACCTCCCTGTAAGGTGTGATTCTGACCTCCCTCCTCTGATTCTGACCTCCCTGTAAGGTCTGATTCTGACCTCCCTGTAAGGTGTGATTCTGACTTCCCTGTAACGTCCGATGAGTTTTGCTCCCTAACAGAAACAATCCATAATGTCTCAGCAACACTCTGTTTCTTTGGTGTTTGGTGACACAATCAATTCATTATACTGTTTATTCAACAAATTTGAAAATAGTGTTTGA
This sequence comes from Oncorhynchus nerka, assembly GCF_034236695.1. Classification (NCBI taxonomy): domain Eukaryota; kingdom Metazoa; phylum Chordata; class Actinopteri; order Salmoniformes; family Salmonidae; genus Oncorhynchus; species Oncorhynchus nerka. The sequence continues at coordinate 7,792,987 of NC_088405.1, forward strand.
AAAATGCAAGAGGAGGCAGATATTTTATGGAACTCTGGAGAAAGAGGACGCAGCCTCTTCCTCCTCCTGTGTGTTTTTCTTCTTCTTTCATGACAGTCTTCATTCGGTCCGCGAGGAAACTTTATTGCTCATTATGTGTGGGGCCACAATGACAGATGATTTATTGAGAGCCCAAAAAATGTGCTTTGGACTGCAGAGGTTCTTATTCTCCTGTACTGCTGCTTGTCAGCTCTTTCTAGCAACCAAGGTAACAATGCAGGGAGAGGCCTTAACAACAATACCATGACAGTGAGTAATAAATATTATATAGATGTTGTCTGTACAGTTACTGTGAACTTCTACAGGAAGGTAAAGGCCTGGTTTGATGGTTTCTTGTAAAAGGTTTTAATTAAGACAGGGTTTACTTAATGTCAAAACAGAAAGTTAAGTGCATTAAATATACTGTACAAGTACTTTACCTAAACATTCTAATGAAATATACTGTACAAGGTACTTTACCTAAACATTCTAATGAAATATACTGTACAAGGTTCTTTACCTAAACGTTCTAATTAAATATACTGTACAAGGTACTTTACCTAAACGTTCTAATTTAATATAATGTGCAAAGTACTTTACCTAAACATTCTAATTTAATATACTATAGATGGTACTTTACCTAAACATTCTAATTAAATATACTGTACAAGGTACTTTACCTGGACATCCTAATTAAATATACTGTACAAGGTACTATTCCTAGACACATAATTAAATATACTGTACAAGGTACTATTCCTAGAAGTCCTAATTAAATATACTGTACAAGGTACTATTCCTAGAAACATAATTAAATATATGGTACAAGGTAAGATTCCTAGAAGTCCTAATTAAATATATTAATTAAATATAATGTACTATTCCTAGAAATCATAAATAAATATAAGGTACTATGCCTAGATGTCCTAATTAAATACATTAATTAAATATAAGGTACTATGCCTAGATGTCCTAATTAAATATACTAATGAAATAAGGTACCATTCCTAGATGTCCTAATTAAATACATTAATTAAATATAAGGTACTATGCCTAGATGTCCTAATTAAATACATTAATTAAATATAAGGTACTATGCCTAGATGTCCTAATTAAATACATTAATTAAATATAAGGTACTATGCCTAGATGTCCTAATTAAATATAAGGTACTATGCCTAGATGTCCTAATTAAATACATTAATTAAATATAAGGTACTATGCCTAGATGTCCTAATTAAATACATTAATTAAATATAAGGTACTATGCCTAGATGTCCTAATTAAATACATTAATTAAATATAAGGTACTATTCCTAGATGTCCTAATTAAATATACTAATGAAATAAGGTACTATGCCTAGATGTCCTAATTAAATATACTAATGAGATAAGGCACTATTCCTAGATGTCCTAATTAAATATACTAATGAAATAAGGTACTATGCCTAGATGTCCTAATTAAATATACTAATGAAATAAGGTACCATTCCTAGATGTCCTAATTAAATATACTAATGAAATAAGGTATTATGCCTAGATGTCCTAATTAAATACATTAATTAAATATAAGGTACTATGCCTAGATGTCCTAATTAAATATACTAATGAAATAAGGTACTATTCCTAGATGTCCTAATTAAATATACTAATGAAATAAGGTACTATTCCTAGATGTCCTAATTAAATATACTAATGAAATAAGGTACTATTCCTAGATGTCCTAATTAAATACATTAATTAAATATAAGGTACTATTCCTAGATGTCCTAATTGCACACCATAAGATATAAAGTACAGTACATAAAGTATATGATTACTGGTTAGTTATGAGTCAGGCTAAATGTAACAAAAGCAATATGGCTTCCACACTGAATTAAAATAATTCTAGAGTTTTAATGTTCCTAAGACGTTTTTTTTCTTTTTCTAGTTACATGGCGTTTGTGATTATGAGAATTATGAGATCCAAGAATGGTGTCCTCATCAAATAGAAGCAGGCAATCCTTTTAATTTAGCTTGATAATAAAAGCTGCCTCCTAACCCCTTGTGGCTAATAAAGACAGACGCCTCCAATCCAGAGAGCATATGAAAGACTTCATTATGGGATTGAAGTTTCCTAATAATGAATACTTTATTTTTAGTCTATGACACACGTCCTGACCATGATGGATCTACTTCTGATTCAGGTATAAATGCCAGGATGATGACATCACCGGTTTCCGTGCACTTCACCACAACCTCAGTCACGTGTTTAAATACCACACCTTGTAATTTTCATGGCGCACACTTATTCATCATCCGTGAAATGTGACTATGCCTAGCGTTTTCATTTAGTTGTTATATTAGTTTAACTAGGAACATTTGTCTCTACAAAACCACAAATCCTACAGAGGCTTTTTTAAACATTTGCAAGAAGCCTTCTGTTTTCCTTTCTTTTGGTATTCCTTTCTAGAGTTAGAAATGATTACGTTCCCCCAGATCCTGTGTCCCGTGTATTTATCTTTATATATATATTTTTATATTTGTCTTAACCGCAACTTCAACATACTCTCCTGCAACCCGCCTCATCCAATGTGGTATGGTTCTGCTATGTTCTTTACTTCAGAACTGGAACCCCCAACAGAGCTAACTAGTTACTAGCTAGTAGTCAGCTAGCCACTGCTAGCAGTCATCAGTTAACCTTTAGCCTGGACAACTCCTGCCAGTCTGCACAGCGTGATTAAACCCAAAGCTTATCGGACTCCTTTTCTCCACATCCCTGGATTCCTACCGCAAGGTCTGAACCTCTTCACCTGGATCATCGCAGCTAGCTAGCTGCTATCCTGATTGGCTTCTCCTGGCTAACGTCCCTGTCCCGAAGCAAGCACCAACTAGATAGCTAAGGAGGTCCATCAGCCACTCCTTGGGCTACAATACTTATATTGCCAATTGGCCTGGACCCCTTTTATTGCTTATACGGAGTCCCGCTGATCCATTACGACTGGACTACCGACGTAATCCGCCCAAGGTTTTTTTTCAACAGGCCCCTAAAAGATGCCTGGTTATTCTTTAAAAGTGTCTTCCTCACCATCTTAAATAAGCATGACCCATTCAATTTTTTTTTACCAGGAACAGATATAGCCCAGACCTGACTGCCCTTGACCAGCACAAACATATCCTGTGGCGTACGGCATCAGCATCGAATAGCGAAATGCAACTTTTCAGGGAAGTTAGGAACCAACAGGCAGTTAGGAAAACAAAGGCCAGCTTTTTCAAAAAGAAATTTGCATCCTGCAGCACAAACTCCAAAAAGTTCTGGGACACTGTAATGTCCATAAGAGCACCTTCTCCCAGCTGCCCACTACACTGAGGCTAGAAAACCGTCACAACCGATAAATCCACAATAATTGAGAATTTCAACAAGCCTTTCTCTTCGGCTGGCCATGCTTTCCACCTGGCTACCCCAACCCTGGTCAACAGCCCTGCACCCCCCACAGCAACTTGCCCAAGCATCCCCATTTCTCCTTCACACAAATCCAGATAGCTGATGTTCTGAAAGAGCTGCAAAATCTGGACTCCTACAAACCAGCATGGCTAGACAATCTGGACCCTCTCTTTCTAAAATTATCAGCCGAAATTGTTGCAACCCCTATTACTAGCCTGTTCAACCTCTCTTTTGTATCGTCTGAGATCCCCAAAGATTGGAAAGCTGCCGCGGTCATCCCCCTCTTTAAAGGGGGAGAGAATCTAGACCCAAACTGCTACAGACCTATATCTATCCTACCCTGCCTTTCTAAGGTCTTCGAAAGCCAAGTTACCGACCATTTCGAATCCCACCATGCCTTCTCCTCTATGCAATCTGGTTTCTGAGCTGGTCATGGGTGCACCTCAGCCATGCTCAAGGTCCTAAACAATATCATAACCACCATCGATTAGAGACAATACTGTGCAGCACTATTCATCGACCTGTCCAATGCTTTCGACTCTGTCAATCACCACATTCTTATCGGCAGACTCAACAGCCTTGGTTTCTCACATGATTGCCTCGCCTGGTTCACCAACTACTTCACAGACAGAGTTGTTGTCCTGTTGTCCTGTTGTCCGGACCTCTGACAGTCTCTATGGGGGTGCCACAGGGTTCAATTCTCGGGCCGACTCTTCTCTGTATACATCAATGAAGTTGCTCTTGCTGCTGGTGATTCTCTGATCCACCTCTACGCAGATGACATCGTTCTGTATACTTCTGGCCCTTCGTTGGACACTGTGTTAATAACAAACCTCCAGATGACCTTCAATGCCATTCAACTCTCCTTACGTGGATTAAATTAAATCTACAATCGGCTTCCTATTTCGCAACAAAGCATCCTTCACTCAAGCTGCCAGACATACCCTCGTAAAACTGACTATCCTGCCAATCCTTGACTTTGGCAATGTCATTTACAAAATAGCCTCCAACACTCTACTCAGCAAATTGAATGTAGTCTATCACAGTGCCATCAGTTTTGTCACCAAAGCCTCATACACTACCCACCACTGCCTCCTGTATGCTCTCATTGGCTGCCCCTCACTTTATATTCGTCGCCAAACCCACTGGCTCCAGGTCATCTATAAGTCTCTGCTAGGTAAAGCCCTGCCATATCTCAGCTTACTGGTCAACATAGCAGCCCTCACCTGTAACACAAGCTCCAGCAGGTATATCTCACTGGTCACCCCCAAAGCCAATTCCTCCTTTGGCCACCTTTCCTTCAGTTCTCTGCTGTCAATGACTGGAACTAATTGCAAAAATCACTGAAGCTGGAGACTCATATCTCCCTCACTAACTTTAAGCACCAGCTGTCAGAGCAGCTCACAGATCACTGCACCTGTACATAGCCAATCTGTAAACAGCCCATCCAGCTACCTCATCCCCATACTGTTATTTATTTTTGCTACTTTGCATCCCAGTATCTCTACTTGCACATTCATCTTCTGCACATCTCTCACTCCAGTGTTTAATTGCTAAATTGTAATTATTTTGCCACTATGGCCTATTTAATGCCTTACCTTCCTTATCTTACCTCATTTGCACACACAGCATATAGACTTACTTTTTCTATTGTGTTACGTTCCCAGTTTCTGTTGTGGTTTGTGTATTTTGTATGTGTGTGTTTAAGGATGGCTTCCTGGATTTCTCTAAGCAGCTGATTGGTCGGGCCCCATTGGAAATTGGAGCTGACCCCGTCCTCTCGTTAGAAACAGCTGTCTTCAATTGCCAACTCCTTCTCCAGCTATATAAGCCAGTGTTCTGTTCTGCTCAGAGGAGAGATGATTGCTGAGAGAAGGGAGATGAATGTGTCCTGTGGTGGTGGTGGTGGTGGTGGTGGTGGTGGTGGTGGTGGTGGTGGTGGTGGGCTTTGAATTTATAGCGGCTTTTGGCTATTTTGGGGCGTTGGTGGTGGTTGTTGTTGAGAGAGATGATTGGTATGTCCTGTGTGGGTTGTTGCTCAGATAGAGCTTATTTGATGTCCTGTTTTGCTTGTTGCGGAGAATAGAGCTGATGTGTAAATTCTTTGTTAGTTGTTGCTCAGAGTTTTAAATATTGTGTAGCCACTGCTTCTGAGGTATGTGTGTGCCAGTAGGATGCAGTGAGTTTGATTATTGAAATAGTTTTTGTTATTCTGTTTTTGTTCCGAGGGGGGAAGGCACCTTGGGAGTGTTTAGGCAAGAGGCCTGCGGGCATACATATACCCTTAATATATATACTCTGTCAATACGCACTAGGTAAGACCTGGGAGGACCACCCCCTGTATTTTGGTTAGTGCATCAGGTGGTGCTAGTTAGGTAAGTAGTGGGTAGGCAGGTAAGATAGGAGAGGTTAGGTAAGTAGTGGGTAGGCAGGTAAGGTAGGAGAGGTTAGGTAAGTAGTGGGTAGGCGGGTAAGATAGGAGAGGTTAGGTAAGTAGTGGGTAGGCAGGTAAGATAGGAGAGGTTAGGTAAGTAGTGGGTAGGCAGGTAAGATAGGAGAGGTTAGGTAAGTAGTGGGTAGGCAGGTAAGATAGGAGAGGTTAGGTAAGTAGTGGGTAGGCAGGTAAGATAGGAGAGGGGGGGGCTTTGACATTTACTTTCTTTGCTTTGGTTCCGTCCACCCCCTTTTCCCAAAAATTACAGAGTGACGGAGTAAATTCCCTGTAAACGGAACCCATCTCATCCTTACTCACACCTACAGTCCCATACCTCTTTCACTCCACGGGGAGTTGAGTTGTAGCAGGGTGTTGCGTTCCCTCCTCCTAGAGGTCTACGTAACATTGCGTTATTGACTGTATGTTTGTTAATTCCATGTTTGTTGTTGTTTGTGTTGCACTGCGTTGCTTTATCTTGGCCAGGGCACAGTTTTAAATGAGAACTTGTTCTCAACTAGCCCACCTGGTTGGATAAAGGTGAAATATAAAATCCTGAGGTCATTTTAATGTGGCATTGATCTGCCTGTGACAGTAACAGAAGGGGTAGAAACCTGGGGTGGTAAACCCTGTTTAGAGACCTCATTAGGGGTGGTAGGTCCCGTCTATAGAGACCTCATTAGGGGTGGTAGGTCCCGTCTATAGAGACCTCATTAGGGGTGGTAGGCCCTGTCTATAGAGACCTCATTAGGATGGTAGACTCTGTCTATAGAGACCTCATTAGGGGTGGTAGGCCCTGTCTATAGAGACCTCATTAGGGGTGGTAGGCCCTGTCTATAGAGACCTCATTAGGATGGTAGACTCTGTCTATAGAGACCTCATTAGGGGTGGTAGGCCCTGTCTATAGAGACCTCATTATGGTGGTAGACCCTGTCTATAGAGACCTCGTTAGGGGTGGTAGGCCCTGTCTATAGAGACCTCATTAGGGGTGGTAGGCCCGGTCTATAGAGACCTCATTAGGGGTGGTAGGCCCTGTCTACAGAGACCTCATTAGGGGTGGTAGGCCCGGTCTATAGAGACCTCATTACGGGTGGTAGGCCCGGTCTATAGAGACCTCATTAGGGGTGGTAGGCCCTGGTCTATAGAGACCTCATTAGGGGTGGTAGGCCCGGTCTATAGAGACCTCATTAGGGGTGGTAGGCCCTGTCTATAGAGACCTCATTAGGGGTGGTAGGCCCTGTCTATAGAGACCTCATTAGGGGTGGTAGGCCGGGTCTATAGAGACCTCATTAGGGGTGGTAGGCCCGGTCTTCTTAGACCTCATTAGGGGTGGTAGGCCCGGTCTATAGAGACCTCATTAGGGGTGGTAGGCCCTGTCTATAGAGACCTCATTAGGGGTGGTAGGCCCCGTCTATAGAGACCTCATTAGGGGTGGTAGGCCCTGTCTATAGAGACCTCATTAGGGGTGGTAGGCCCGGTCTTCTTAGACCTCATTAAGGGTGGTAGGCTCTGTCTATAGAGACCTCATTAGGGTGGTAGGCCCTGTCTATAGAGACCTCATTAGGGGTGGTAGACCCTGTGTATAGAGACCTCATTACGGGTGGTAGGCCCGGTCTATAGAGACCTCATTAGGGGTGGTAGGCCCGGTCTATAGAGACCTCATTAGGGGTGGTAGGCCCGGTCTATAGAGACCTCATTAGTGGTGGTAGGCCCTGGTCTATAGAGACCTCATTAGTGGTGGTAGGCCCGGTCTATAGAGACCTCATTAGGGGTGGTAGGCCCTGTCTATAGAGACCTCATTAGGGGTGGTAGGCCCTGTCTATAGAGACCTCATTAGGGGTGGTAGGCCCGGTCTATAGAGACCTCATTAGGGTCCCCTCCAAGTCTCCGACCACTACCTTGTATCCTTCTCCCTCTCGCTCTCATCCAACACTTCCCACACTGCCCCTACTCGGATGGTATCGCGCCGTCCCAACCTTCGCTCTCTCTCCCCCGCTACTCTCTCCTCTTCCATCCTATCATCTCTTCCCTCTGCTCAAACCTTCTCCAACCTATCTCCTGATTCTGCCTCCTCAACCCTCCTCTCCTCCCTTTCTACATCCTTTGACTCTCTATGTCCCCTATCCTCCAGGCCGGCTCGGTCCTCCCCTCCCGCTCTGTGGCTCAACGACTCATTGCGAGCTCACAGAACAGGGCTCCGGGCAGCCGAGCGGAAATGGAGGAAAACTCGCCTCCCTGCGGACCTGACATCCTTTCACTCCCTCCTCTCTACATTTTCCTCTTCTCTCTCTGCTGCTAAAGCCACTTTCTACCACTCTAAATTCCAAGCATCTGCCTCTAACCCTAGGAAGCTCTTTGCAACCTTCTCCTCCCTCCTGAATCCTCCTCTCCCTCCTCCCTCTCTGCAGATGACTTCGTCAACCATTTTGAAAAGAAGGTCGACGACATCCGATCCTCGTTTGCTAAGTCAAACGACACCGCTGGTTCTGCTCACACTGCCCTACCCTGTGCTCTGACCTCTTTCTCCCCCCTCTCTCCAGATGAAATCTCGCGTCTTGTGACGGCCGGCCGCCCAACAACCTGCCCGCTTGACCCTATCCCCTCCTCTCTTCTCCAGACCATTTCCGGAGACCTTCTCCCTTACCTCACCTCGCTCATCAACTCATCCCTGACCGCTGGCTACGTCCCTTCCGTCTTCAAGAGAGCGAGAGTTGCACCCCTTCTGAAAAAACCTACACTCGATCCCACCGATGTCAACAACTACAGACCAGTATCCCTTCTTTCTTTTCTCTCCAAAACTCTTGAACGTGCCGTCCTTGGCCAGCTCTCCCGCTATCTCTCTCAGAATGACCTTCTTGATCCAAATCAGTCAGGTTTCAAGACTAGTCATTCAACTGAGACTGCTCTTCTCTGTATCACGGAGGCGCTCCGCACTGCTAAAGCTAACTCTCTCTCCTCTGCTCTCATCCTTCTAGACCTATCGGCTGCCTTCGATACTGTGAACCATCAGATCCTCCTCTCCACCCTCTCCGAGTTGGGCATCTCCGGCGCGGCCCACGCTTGGATTGCGTCCTACCTGACAGGTCGCTCCTACCAGGTGGCGTGGCGAGAATCCGTCTCCACACCACGTGCTCTCACCACTGGTGTCCCCCAGGGCTCTGTTCTAGGCCCTCTCCTATTCTCGCTATACACCAAGTCACTTGGCTCTGTCATAACCTCACATGGTCTCTCCTATCATTGCTATGCAGACGACACACAATTAATCTTCTCCTTTCCCCCTTCTGATGATCAGGTGGCGAATCACATCTCTGCATGTCTGGCAGACATATCAGTGTGGATGACGGATCACCACCTCAAGCTGAACCTCGGCAAGACGGAGCTGCTCTTCCTCCCGGGGAAGGACTGCCCGTTCCATGATCTCGCCATCACGGTTGACAACTCCATTGTGTCCTCCTCCCAGAGCGCTAAGAACCTTGGCGTGATCCTGGACAACACCCTGTCGTTCTCAACTAACATCAAAGCGGTGGCCCGTTCCTGTAGGTTCATGCTCTACAACATCCACAGAGTACGACCCTGCCTCACACAGGAAGCGGCGCAGGTCCTAATCCAGGCACTCGTCATCTCCCGTCTGGATTACTGCAACTCGCTGTTGGCTGGGCTCCCTGCCTGTGCCATTAAACCCCTACAACTCATCCAGAACGCCGCAGCCCGTCTGGTGTTCAACCTTCCCAAGTTCTCTCACGTCACCCTGCTCCTCCGCTCTCTCCACTGGCTTCCAGTTGAAGCTCGCATCCGCTACAAGACCATGGTGCTTGCCTACGGAGCTGTGAGGGGAACGGCACCTCAGTACCTCCAGGCTCTGATCAGGCCCTACACCCAAACAAGGGCACTGCGTTCATCCACCTCTGGCCTGCTCGCCTCCCTACCACTGAGGAAGTACAGTTCCCGCTCAGCCCAGTCAAAACTGTTCGCTGCTCTGGCCCCCCAATTGTGGAACAAACTCCCTCACGACGCCAGGACAGCGGAGTCAATCACCACCTTCCGGAGACACCTGAAACCCCACCTCTTTAAGGAATACCTAGGATAGGATAAAGTAATCCCTCTCACCCCCCGCCCCCTTAAAAGATTTAGATGCACTACTGTTCCACTGGATGTCATAAGGTGAATGCAGCAATTTGTAAGTCACTCTGGATAAGAGCGTCTGCTAAATGACTTAAATGTAAATGTAAATGTGGTAGGCCCGGTCTTCTTAGACCTCATTAGGGGTGGTAGGCCCGGTCTATAAAGACCTCATTAGGGGTGGTAGGCCCTGTCTATAGAGACCTCATTAGGGGTGGTAGGCCCCGTCTATAGAGACCTCATTAGGGGTGGTAGGCCCTGTCTATAGAGACCTCATTAGGGGTGGTAGGCCCGGTCTTCTTAGACCTCATTAAGGGTGGTAGGCTCTGTCTATAGAGACCTCATTAGGGTGGTAGGCCCTGTCTATAGAGACCTCATTAGGGGTGGTAGACCCTGTGTATAGAGACCTCATTAGGGGTGGTAGGCCCGGTCTATAGAGACCTCATTAGGGGTGGTAGGCCCTGTCTATAGAGACCTCATTAGGGGTGGTAGGCCCTGTCTATAGAGACCTCATTAGGGGTGGTAGGCCCTGTCTATAGAGACCTCATTAGGTGTGGTAGGCCCGGTCTTCTTAGACCTCATTAGGGGTGGTAGACCCTGTCTATAGAGACCTCATTAGGGGTGGTAGGCCCGGTCTTCTTAGACCTCATTAGGGGTGGTAGGCTCTGTGTATAGAGACCTCATTAGGTGTGGTAGGCCCTGTCTCTAGAGACCTCATTAGGGGTGGTAGACCCTGTCTATAGAGACCTCATTAGGGGTGGTAGACCCGGTCTTTTTAGACCTCATTAGGGGTGGTAGGCCGGGTCTATAGAGACCTCATTAGGGGTGGTAGACCCTGTCTATAGAGACCTCATTAGGGGTGGTAGGCCCGGTCTATAGAGACCTCATTAGGGGTGGTAGACCCTGTCTATAGAGACCTCGTTAGGGGTGGTAGACCCTGTCTATAGAAACCTCATTAGGGGTGGTACGCCCTGTCTATAGAGACCTCATTAGGGGTGGTAGACCCTGTCTATAGAGACCTCGTTAGGGGTGGTAGACCCTGTCTATAGAGACCTCGTTAGGGGTGGTAGACCCTGTCTATAGAGACCTCATTAGGGATGGTAGGCCCGGTCTATAGAGACCTCATTAGGGGTGGTAGGCCCTGTCTATAGAGAGCTCATTATGGTGGTAGGCCCTGTCTATAGAGACCTCGTTAGGGGTTGTAGACCCTGTCTATAGAAACCTCATTAGGGGTGGTACGCCCTGTCTAAAGAGACCTCATTAGGGGTGGTAGGCTCGGACTTTTTAGACATTAGGGGTGGTAGACCCTGTCTATAGAGACCTCATTAGGGGTGGTAGGTCCTGTCTATAGAGACCTCATTAGGGGTGGTAGACTCTGTCTATAGAGACCTCGTTAGGGGTGGTAGGCCCTGTCTATAGAGACCACATTAGGGGTGGTAGACCCTGTCTATAGAGACCTCATTAGGGGTGGTAGGCCCTGTCTATAGAGACCTCATTAGGGGTGGTAGGCCCGATCTATAGAGACCTCATTAGGGGTGGTAGACCCTGTCTATAGAGACCTCGTTAGGGGTGGTAGACCCTGTCTATAGAAACCTCATTAGGGGTGGTACGCCCTGTCTATAGAGACCTCATTAGGGGTGGTAGACCCTGTCTATAGAGACCTCGTTAGGGGTGGTAGACCCTGTCTATAGAGACCTCGTTAGGGGTGGTAGACCCTGTCTATAGAGACCTCATTAGGGGTGGTAGGCCCGGTCTATAGAGACCTCATTAGGGGTGGTAGGCCCTGTCTATAGAGACCTCATTAGGGGTGGTAGGCCCTGTCTATAGAGACCTCGTTAGGGGTTGTAGACCCTGTCTATAGAAACCTCATTAGGGGTGGTACGCCCTGTCTAAAGAGACCTCATTAGGGGTGGTAGGCTCGGACTTTTTAGACATTAGGGGTGGTAGACCCTGTCTATAGAGACCTCATTAGGGGTGGTAGGTCCTGTCTATAGAGACCTCATTAGGGGTGGTAGACTCTGTCTATAGAGACCTCGTTAGGGGTGGTAGGCCCTGTCTATAGAGACCACATTAGGGGTGGTAGACCCTGTCTATAGAATCCTCATTAGGGGTGGTAAGCCCTGTCTATAGAGACCTCGTTAGGGGTGGTAGACCCTGTCTATAGAAACCTCATTAGGGGTGGTACGCCCTGTCTATAGAGACCTCATTAGGGGTGGTAGACCCTGTCTATAGAGACTTCGTTAGGGGTGGTAGACCCTGTCTATAGAGACCTCATTAGGGGTGGTAGGCCCGGTCTATAGAGACCTCATTAGGTGTGGTAGGCCCTGTCTATAGAGACCTCATTAGGGGTGGTAGGCCCTGTCTATAGAGACCTCGTTAGGGGTGGTAGGCCCGGTCTTTTTAGACCTCATTAGGGGTGGTAGACCCTGTCTATAGAGACCTCATTAGGGATGGTAGGCCCGGTATATAGAGACCTCATTAGGGGTGGTAGGCCCTGTCTATAGAGAGCTCATTATGGTGGTAGGCCCTGTCTATAGAGACCTCATTAGGGTGGTAGACCCTGTCTATAGAGACCTCATTAGGGGTGGTAGACCCGGTCTTTTTAGACCTCATTAGGGGTGGTAGGCCGGGTCTATAGAGACCTCATTAGGGGTGGTAGACCCTGTCTATAGAGACCTCATTAGGGGTGGTAGGCCCTGTCTATAGAGACCTCATTAGGGGTGGTAGGCCCGATCTATAGAGACCTCATTAGGGGTGGTAGACCCTGTCTATAGAGACCTCGTTAGGGGTGGTAGACCCTGTCTATAGAAACCTCATTAGGGGTGGTACGCCCTGTCTATAGAGACCTCATTAGGGGTGGTAGACCCTGTCTATAGAGACCTCGTTAGGGGTGGTAGACCCTGTCTATAGAGACCTCGTTAGGGGTGGTAGACCCTGTCTATAGAGACCTCATTAGGGGTGGTAGGCCCGGTCTATAGAGACCTCATTAGGGGTGGTAGGCCCTGTCTATAGAGACCTCATTAGGGGTGGTAGGCCCTGTCTATAGAGACCTCGTTAGGGGTTGTAGACCCTGTCTATAGAAACCTCATTAGGGGTGGTACGCCCTGTCTAAAGAGACCTCATTAGGGGTGGTAGGCTCGGACTTTTTAGACATTAGGGGTGGTAGACCCTGTCTATAGAGACCTCATTAGGGGTGGTAGGTCCTGTCTATAGAGACCTCATTAGGGGTGGTAGACTCTGTCTATAGAGACCTCGTTAGGGGTGGTAGGCCCTGTCTATAGAGACCACATTAGGGGTGGTAGACCCTGTCTATAGAATCCTCATTAGGGGTGGTAAGCCCTGTCTATAGAGACCTCGTTAGGGGTGGTAGACCCTGTCTATAGAAACCTCATTAGGGGTGGTACGCCCTGTCTATAGAGACCTCATTAGGGGTGGTAGACCCTGTCTATAGAGACCTCGTTAGGGGTGTTAGACCCTGTCTATAGAGACCTCATTAGGGGTGGTAGGCCCAGTCTATAGAGACCTCATTAGGTGTGGTAGGCCCTGTCTATAGAGACCTCATTAGGGGTGGTAGGCCCTGTCTATAGAGACCTCGTTAGGGGTGGTAGGCCCGGTCTTTTTAGACCTCATTAGGGGTGGTAGACCCTGTCTATAGAGACCTCATTAGGGGTGGTAGGCCCTGTCTCTAGAGACCTAATTAGGGGTGGTAGACCCTGTCTATAGAGACCTCATTAGGGGTGGTAGGTCCTGTCTATAGAGACCTCATTAGGGGTGGTAGACCCTGTCTATAGAGACCTCATTAGGGGTGGTAGACCCTGTATATAGAGACCTCATTAGGGGTGGTAGTTCCTGTGTATATAGACCTCATTAGGGGTGGTAGGCCCTGTCTATAGAGACCTCATTAGGGGTGGTAGGCCCTGTCTATAGAGACCTCATTAGGGGTGGTAGGCCCTGTCTATAGAGACCTCATTAGGGGTGGTAGGCCCTGTCTATAGAGACCTCATTAGGGGTGGTAGACCCTGTCTATAGAGACCTCATTAGGGGTGGTATGCCCCCGTCTATAGAGACCTCATTAGGGGTGGTAGACCCGGTCTATCGAGACCTCATTAGGGGTGGTAGGTCCTGTCTATAGAGACCTCATTAGGGGTGGTAGGCCCTGTCTATAGAGACCTCGTTAGGGGTGGTAGGCCCTGTCTATAGAAACCTCATTAAGGGTGGTAGGCCCTGTCTATAGAGACCTCATTAGGGGTGGTAGACCCTGTCTATGGAGACTTCATTAGGGGTGGTAGGCCCTGTCTATAGAGACCTCATTAGTGGTGGTATACCCTGTCTATAGAGACCTCATTAGGGGTGTTAGACCCTGTCTATAGAGACCTCATCAGGGGTGGTAGGCCCTGTCTATAGAGACCTCATTAGGGGTGGTAGACCCCGTCTATAGAGACCTCATTAGGGGTGGTAGACCCTGTCTATAGAGACCTCATTAGGGGTGGTATGCCCCCGTCTATAGAGACCTCATTAGGGGTGGTAGGCCCTGTCTATAGAGACCTCATTAGGGGTGGTAGGCCCTGTCTATAGAGACCTCATTAGGGGTGGTAGGCCCTGTCTATAGAGACCTCATTAGGGGTGGTAGGCCCTGTCTATAGAGACCTCATTAGGGGTGGTAGACCCTGTCTATAGAGACCTCATTAGGGGTGGTATGCCCCCGTCTATAGAGACCTCATTAGGGGTGGTAGACCCGGTCTATCGAGACCTCATTAGGGGTGGTAGGTCCTGTCTATAGAGACCTCATTAGGGGTGGTAGGCCCTGTCTATAGAGACCTCGTTAGGGGTGGTAGGCCCTGTCTATAGAAACCTCGTTAGGGGTGGTAGGCCCTGTCTATAGAGACCTCATTAGGGGTGGTAGACCCTGTCTATGGAGACTTCATTAGGGGTGGTAGGCCCTGTCTATAGAGACCTCATTAGTGGTGGTAGACCCTGTCTATAGAGACCTCATTAGGGGTGGTAGACCCTGTCTATAGAGACCTCATCAGGGGTGGTAGGCCCTGTCTATAGAGACCTCATTAGGGGTGGTAGACCCCGTCTATAGAGACCTCATTAGGGGTGGTAGGCCCTGTCTAGAGAGACCTCATTAGGGGTGGTAGGCCCTGTCTAGAGAGACCTCATTAGGGGTGATAGACCATGTCTATAGAGACCTCATTAGGGGTGGTAGGCCCTGTCTATAGATACCTCATTAGGGTGGTAGGCCCGGTCTATAGAGACCTCATTAGGGGTGGTAGACCCTGTCTATAGAGACCTCATTAGGGGTGGTAGACCCTGTCTATAGAGACCTCATTAGGGGTGGTAGGCCCTGTCTAGAGAGACCTCATTAGGGGTGGTAGACCCTGTCTATAGAGACCTCATTAGGGGTGGTAGGCCCTGTCTATAGAGACCTCGTTAGGGTGGTAGGCCCTGTCTATAGAGACCTCATTAGGGGTGGTAGACCCTGTCTATAGAGAACTCATTAGGGGTGGTAGGCCCTGTCTATAGAGACCTCGTTAGGGTGGTAGGCCCTGTCTATAGAGACCTCATTAGGGGTGGTAGACCCTGTCTATAGAGACCTCGTTAGGGGTGGTAGACCCTGTCTATAGAGACCTCATTAGGGGTGGTAGGCCCTGTCTATAGAGACCTCATTAGGGTGGTAGGCCCGTTCTATAGAGACCTCATTAGGGGTGGTAGACCCTGTCTATAGAGACCTCATTAGGGGTGGTAGACCCTGTCTATAGAGACCTCATTGGGGGTGGTAGGCCCTGTCTATAGAGACCTTGTTAGGGTGGTAGGCCCTGTCTATAGAGACCTCATTAGGGGTGGTAGACCCTGTCTATAGAGACATCGTTAGGGGTGCTAGGCCCTGTCTATAGAGACCTCATTAGGGGTGGTAGGTCCTGTCTATGGAGACCTCATTAGGGTTGTAGGTCCTGTCTATAGAGACCTCATTAGGATTGTAGGTCCTGTCTATAGAGACCTCATTAGGGGTGGTAGGCCCTGTCTATAGAGACCTCATTAGGGGTGGTAGGCCCTGTCTATAGAGACCATTAGGGGTGGTAGGCCCTGTCTATAGAGACCATTAGGGGTGGTAGGCCCTGTCTATAGAGACCATTAGGGGTGGTAGGCCCTGTCTATAGAGACCATTAGGGGTGGTAGGCCCTGTCTATAGAGACCTCATTAGGGTGGTAGACCCTGTCTATAGAGACCTCATTAGGGGTGGTAGGTGGTTTCATTTTCATGTAATTGTTTTGAAAGAGTGTTTTTGTTTTTGAAACCCCTTCTTTGTCAGGTAGAGGTTCTGTTGGAATTAGTATGAAGTTAAAAGGCGTCTGTCGATGAGCAGTCAGATGTCCCGACGAGAGCCACTGTCCCATCCCTTATACACAGTTCAGCCGTGTATTTCAGTTCAAATCCCCATTCATTATTAAACTGTGTCATCCCTACACCAGTTGAATCCTTTTCACCCAGAAACTCTTATCTATTAACAACTAATGTCGGACTGTTTTAGAATGAGGCTATAATTTATCATCGATGCAATATTAAAATGTAGCATTTCTCTTTCAGACTCCCGGGTACGGGCATTTGAGTGGAGTGGAATGAAATGGCTCTAAAATATTTACATAAAGGAGGGGGGGGACTTGATAAGGTTTAACATTACTCTGCATTTAGCGTTCCCGGGGAAGCCTTATCTACTCTTTTACTCAGGCAGTAAGACCTACACTCATGTTGTTGACTGGTGACCCCTTTAGAATGTACCTACAGGAGAGAATAACCTTCTGAACATGGCAGTAAGATCTACACTCATGTTGTTGACTGGTGACCCCTTTAGAATGTACTTAGAGGAGAGAATAACATTCTGAACATTGGCAGCAGTCTTACCGTTATACGACAGCGGACCTCCTATTAAAACGCACTGCTTGGCATCTAAGTAAGTCTGTATCAATGAAGTAACTAAGAACGTTATACTTAAACCTATTGAACCTCAAAGGTCTCATATACAGCACACATAATACAGTATAACCTTATAGGTCTCATATACAGCACACATAATACAGTATAACCTTATAGGTCTCATATACAGCACACATAATACAGTATAACCTTATAGGTCTCATATACAGCACACATAATACAGTATAACCTTATAGGTCTCATATACAGCACACATAATACAGTATAACCTTATAGGTCTCATATACAGCACACATAATACAGTATAACCTTATAGGTCTCATATACAGCACACATAATACAGTATAACCATTACAGGTCTCATCATATCAGCACACAGGTCTCATATACCCATTAATATATATATACAAGTTTTACATAATAGGTCTCATATACAGCACACATAATACAGTACAACCTTTAGGTCTCATATACAGCACACATAATACAGTATAACAGGTCTCATATACAGCACACATAATACAGTATAACCTTATAGGTCTCATATACAGCACACATAATACAGTATAACCTTATAGGTCTCATATACAGCAAATAATACAGTATAACCTTATAGGTCTCATATACAGCACACATAATACAGTATAACCTTATAGGTCTCATATACAGCACACATAATACAGTATAACCTTATAGGTCTCATATACAGCACACATAATACAGTACATAGGTCTCATATACAGTACAGCAACCGTATAGTTCTGACATACAGCACACATAATACAGTATAACCTTATAGGTCTCATATACAGCACACATAATACAGTATAACCTTAAGGTCTCATTACAGCACACATAATACAGTATAACCTTATAGGTATCATATACAGTTTTACAAATGTTAATGATAAGTACAATTTAAACATCATACAGCGGTTTAATTTACAGTACACCTTATAGGTCTCATATACACCACACATAATATTTTATAACCTTATAGGTCTCATAAAGCAACATAATAAGTATAAATAGGTCTCATATACAGCACACATTTTACAGGTCTCTACAGCACACATATACAGTACATAACCTTAAGGTCTCATATACAGCACACATAATCAAAGTATAATTTAGGTCCCAAAGCACATTTTACAACAACCTTATAGGTCTCAAGTTAATTCATACAATCCCCTTATAGCACACATAATACAGTATAACCTTATAGGTCTCATATGAACAGCACACATAATACAGTATAACCTTATAGGTCTCATATACAGCACACATAATACAGTATAACCTTATATCGGTCTCATATACAGCACACATAATACAGTAGAACATACCATAATGGTTGATTTCACTATCTCCTGACCCATTAATATATATATACAAGTTTTAAATGTTTATGATAACTACAAGTATTCCAGCATTTCATGTTTGACCTCTGAACACCAGAGAGGACAGAATTAATTGTCACCTTGCATCATCTCATTTTCATCATCGGCTAAAAAAAAAATATATAAAAAAAATGGAGGAAAAGTCTGTCTGGCACAAGTCAGATTTTAATCAAAGTCATTAGGGACCCAAAGCAGGAATTACATGCTCTATCACAATTTACATGTTAAGTTCTGCAACCCCCTGGGTAGTTCTGACACTAGCGGGGGAAACAGTGGGAGGTGACGTGTTTACGTTTAATTGATCATTTCATCTGGCTTTGGAAAATCAGGACAACGGAAAATCTGCACCTTTAGCCAAAGTAGTAATGGTGGTGTTCAAACATCTTTACACGGATTTAATTTAATACAATTAAACATCTTTACACAGATTTAATTTAATACATTTATGTGAACTTCTAGATATGAAGCCATGACTAATATTTTACGTAACGTAGGTATGCCTGTGATGTAACAGGAAGTCTGTGTCGTCTCTGATTTATGCTGGAAATCACACAGTAATAAACACATTTGTGCCGTGTACAAAATGTTGTTGTTTTTTAACAATCTCTGGAAATGTTCTATCAAGTTGCAGATTCACTCCTAACATCCCATCTACACAACACATCCTCTACGCTAGAGGTAAAAACCTCCATCCTTATTAACAGACTAACAGTCGTCGGGATCTCTAAGACGACCGCCCTAAACGTGAATAAATCACAGTAGTGAAGTCAGTCGTTAGCTGTGAGCACCAGTCAATAAAGGAGGAAGCTATAAGTTAGCTGTGAGCACCAGTCAATAAAGGAGGAAGCTATAAGTTAGCTGTGAGCACCAGTCAATAAAGGAGGAAGCTATAAGTTAGCTGTGAGCACCAGTCAATAAAGGAGGAAGCTATAAGTTAGCTGTGAGCACCAGTCAATAAAGGAGGAAGCTATAAGTTAGCTGTGAGCACCAGTCAATAAAGGAGGAAGCTATAAGTTAGCTGTGAGGACCAGTCAATAAAGGAGGAAGCTATAAGTTAGGCTGAGCACCAGTCAATAAAGGAGGAAGCTATAAGTTAGCTGTGAGCACCAGTCAATAAAGGAGGAAGCTATAAGTTAGCTGTGAGCACCAGTCAATAAAGGAGGAAGCTATAAGTTAGCTGTGAGCACCAGTCAATAAAGGAGGAAGCTATAAGTTAGCTGTGAGCACCAGTCAATAAAGGAGGAAGCTATAAAGGAGACACCAGTCAATAAAGGAGGAAGCTATAAGTTAGCTGTGAGCACCAGTCAATAAAGGAGGAAGCTATAAGTTAGCTGTGAGCACCAGTCAATAAAGGAGGAAGCTATAAGTTAGCTGTGAGCACCAGTCAATAAAGGAGGAAGCTATAAGGGTATAAAATGTGTAACATCTTTTGTAGCTGTGTTTGTGACTGATTACACTGTCATAGCTCTGGTACTTTTTGTATTTTCAGCCCTGGAGTTGAGAGCAGTCATTTACAGGGAAGAGAGAGAGAGAAGAGGAGAGAGGCTCAGAGAGAGAAGAGGAGAGAGGCTCAGAGAGAGAAGAGGAGACAGGCTCAGCTCAGAGAGAGACGAGGAGACAGGCTCAGCTCAGAGAGAGAAGAGGAGAGAGACTCAGCTCAGAGAGAGAAGAGGAGACAGGCTCAGCTCAGAGAGAAAATAGGAGACAGGCTCAGCTCAGAGAGAGAAGAGGAGACAGGCTCAGCTCAGAGAGAGAAGAGGAGACAGGCTCAGCTCAGAGAGAGAAGAGGAGACAGGCTCAGCTCAGAGAGAGAAGAGGAGACAGGCTCATCTCAGAGAGAGAAGAGGAGACAGGCTCAGCTCAGAGAGAGAAGAGGAGACAGGCTCAGCAGACAAAGAAGAGGAGACAGGCTCAGCAGACAGAGAAGAGGAGACAGGCTCATCTCAGAGAGAGAAGAGGAGACAGGCTCAGCTCAGAGAGAGAAGAAGAGACAGGCTCAGCAGACAGAGAAGAGGAGACAGGCTCATCTCAGACAGAGAAGAGGAGACAGGTTCAGCAGACTGAGAAGAAGAGACAGGCTCAGCTCAGAGAGAGAAGTGGAGACAGGCTCAGCTCAGAGAGAGAAGAGGAGACAGGCTCAGCAGACAGAGAAGAGGAGACAGGCTCAGCTCAGAGAGAGCCATGGCTGGGATTGAGGTAGTGAGGTTGCTCCTTCAGACATGACAAAGTGCATGCAGAACATCTCCACTGCATGTTGGTGTGTGATTCTACTGCTCCGCCCTCCTCCACCACCCCGCTATCCCCACTTCCACCTACAGAGCCCTGTGGAGGTAGTGAGAGAGAGAGAGCTCTGTGGAGGTAGTGAGAGAGAGAGAGAGTCCTGTGGAGGTAGTGAGAGAGAGCTCTGTGGAGGTGATGAGAGAGAGAGAGCCCTGTGGAGGTGATGAGAGAGAGAGCTCTGTGGAGGTGATGAGAGAGAGAGCCCTGTGGAGGAAGTGAGAGAGAGTCCTGTGGAGGTAGTGAGAGAGAGCTCTGTGGAGGTGATGAGAGAGAGAGAGAGCCCTGTGGAGGTAGTGGGAGAGAGCTCTGTGGAGGTGATGAGAGAGAGAGAGAGCCCTGTGGAGGTGATGAGAGAGAGAGCCCTGTGGAGGTAATGAGAGAGAGAGAGCCCTGTGGAGGTGATGAGAGAGAGCCCTGTAGAGGTAGAGAGAGGGAGAGAGGTAGAGAGAGAGAGCCCTGTAGAGGTAGTGAGAGAGAGCCCTGTAGAGGTAGTGAGAGAGAGCCCTGTAGAGGTAGTGAGAGAGAGCCCTGTAGAGGTAGAGGTAGAGAGAGAGAGCCCTGTAGAGGTAGAGAGAGAGCCCTGTAGAGGTAGAGAGAGGTAGAGAGAGAGAGCCCTGTAGAGGTAGAGAGAGGTAGAGAGAGAGAGAGCCCTGTAGAGGTAGAGAGAGAGAGAGAGAGAGAGAGAGAGAGAGAGAGAGAGCGTGAAATGTGGGACAGCTCCATACTCACCTAGCTTATTCATGTCATCTACATTTGGTTTCGCTCCACAGGAAGGATTGTCTCACTGTCTGTTCCCAGATCATTAACAACCTACGGAGTCTAACAGGTGTCAGCCTAGATGTTGTAACTCGCAGGGTTACGTTTCCACATCGTTTCACGACTGATTCCTCTCAGTGCTACTCTGATCCGTTGTCTGAATCCCCTGAATGTTCTTTTAGTCGATGACAGGGTTCCTGGATTTCTTCTTTGTAAGTCGTTGTGTTTGAGGAAATTATTCTTTATTTTTTTTACTGTGTGTGTTAATATACATATATTTTTTTTATCTGAATGCTGACTACATTTACATGTTTTATTTTTGTTTGTTTCTGTCAGGTTGTGTTATCTTTGGAAGCAGTGATTGTACATCACATTAAATTGGAAACAGCCAACTCTACACAGGTCTGAGGTCAAACGTCCAGATTCATGGTCCAGTGGACGAGAACACAATCTCTCACGGTGCACGCGTATGACCTAGGAAGTGCATTCAACCAAAATCAATTCTATTTTCAATTACACACAACAAGGGATGGCGAAAGGACACACACAAATATCTAGCTATATATAGTCATATTTTATTATTTTTTTTAAATATAATTCATAAAATATCTAATGCTTATCAACCTGATTTGTTTTTAAGAAAAACAAAAAATAGGAAGAAGTAATATAACAAGGAAGTAATATAACAAGGAAGTAATATAACAAGGAAGTAATATAACAAGGAACATGCTGTACAATAGAGCTAAACAGAGATGAGATAATCTCTGAAATATGTGTGCTTCCTTTTCCCCTCCTCCCCCCCAAAAAGGTGCAGTTTGGTCAGCTACGCAGGAGGGGCAGAATGTTTTATTTTTTTAACATAACCTTCCAAGCAATAAATCACTGGATCGCTGGTGACATTCATACAATGTGGATATAGTGTTAACTGTGTGAGTCAGACAGGCCTGTCTGCACCAGGGCTGTCCCTCCTCTGTGACCTTGGCTCCCTGTCATAATCAATCATTGTGGCACAGGACACGCTGCTGTTGAATAATATTACACTATTGGCATGTACAGTAAACAAAGTGCAAAAAAGGGGAATGTTGATTTGCGATGCTAACGTGACGATTATTGTCATGGGAAACACTGCGCGTCACATGATTGGTTAGGCCACCGCGCGCCACATGATTGGTTAGGCCAATGGGTCATTAGAATAAAACCCCTGTGTTTTAATGGTTACTCTCGGTGAGATAACGTTAGCTGCTAGAAGCGATCGTTGATTTTTGCAGAAACATATATAATTTAGTTGGGACAATTTTTTTCCAGCATGTTTCACAATTTACCCCTATATTGCTCAATAGTATAAAAAAAAAAACAGGGGGTACTGAAAAAGAAATCACAATTTATTTGAAATCTCACCAATTTTCTGCAAGTGAAATGGGGGTTATGTGAGTTCAGCAACTGGCAGCCCAACACATGGATAATGCATTTCTGTCCAACCATTCATCCTTCTTTGTGTCTCACACACACACGCAGACACACACACACACACACACACACACACACACACGCAGACACACACACATGCAGACACACACACACACATGCAGACACACACACACGCAGACACACACAGAAACACAGACACACATACACATGCAGACACACACACACACATGCAGACACACACACTTTCAGACACACACACACGCAGACACACAGAGAAACAGAGACACACATACACACACAGACACACACACACACACACACACACACACACACATGCAGACACACACATGCAGACACACACACACACACACACACACACACATGCAGACACACACACGCAGACACACACACACACACACACACACAGACAAAATAAATGATTGTAATTCACACACTGCCACTTTCTGGGAGATATTCATAGACACGGACAAAGAAGGGTGTCATGGAGGTCAGTGTGATGTCTCTTAATAACAGAGGATCTTTGGTACATTTAGATTCAAATCTAAGAGGTTATAAAACAGCATTTACACATTTAAAAAACACCAAGATTTGATAGCACCCCTTTGTAAACTTCAATCTATTAATCCAAAATGGTGTTCGTATTGTCCAAAGCTTACCACAGTTAGTTGTTTCCTCCCCACATCTCTTTCTTTTAACACAATTGTGCTTTCCCAATCCTGGGTCAGGTGACCTGCGTGGAGTGTAGGGCAGGCCCACCGCTAGATTTAAACTGATCTGTCTCTTAACAAATAGAAAGCGGTCGTGTCGTCACATGATTCACAGGCTGCCATGTTTTTTTTCCTAAACATCAGAGACAAGTGACGTGGTTGAGTTAAGGTGTCATCTTGGCACTAGTTGTTCATTTATTGTGGAAGACAAGCCATTCTCACCCGCCCTGCCGGCAACGATATGTTCTCTGTCAATGCCACTCTTAGCCTAACGTTGTGTGATTTAAAAAATATTTAAAAAAACCTGGCGTTGTGAAATGACTTTCTTCTCCGCACTCCGCGAGCGAGTGGCCCAAATTGCCTCCTCTGAGAACACCCAGGTATAGGCAGTGTTCAGACAGACCAACAGGGGAATACAACTCAAACCCCGTCGGCACACAAACACATCGGAGCAATATGCTAAGGTGTGACACAACCAGCCAAAACATTAGCTTTTTTTTGTTTTCAACAAACAGGAAGCGGCGTTTCGCTGCCACTTGATGTGCACTGTGCTAGACATGGCAGCGAAGAAATGGTGTGATTTTTCACATGTAAATGGGGTTCAGAAGAGCTGTTTAGAATATATAACAGATTCGGCCGAGCTCTTTTTGTGTGGTGATTATGTGGTACCTGTTGGAAAGTTGGTTATTTCTGTGTGTAAATTGGATGTAGTATTTTCTGTAGTGTAGCCTGAGGCACAGTAGGTGGTATTGATTGAGTTGGATGCAAGGTTAGGCACAGGAGAATTATGGGGGGGGGGGGGGGGAGGTAACCCAAGACGGAAAACTCAGCTCTTATTGGAACCTTTTACTTTTCCAACAAAAATAAAAAATATTCCTCCTGGAGTTGAGTTGTGAAATGAACTGGAATGACTTCATAGTGGCAGCTGATGCTCGGTGTTGGGATACAGTGCCAACATGTAACAGAATAAAGCTCACAATAAAGGCCCTATACTATTGTGAGACGTTGAGACTGCAAGATGGATACCTCATCGCTGGTACAATCTTAGGGAAACAAAGGGTTTCAAACTGGTTCTACAGCTGTGCCCAATAGGAGGACCCTTTTTGGTTCTAGGTAGAACCTCTTTTGGTTCCAGGTAGAACCTATTTTGGTTCCAGGTAGAACTCCTTTCCTCTGTGGAAAGGGTTCTACACGGAACCAAAACAGGTTCTTCAAAGGGTTCTCCTATGGGGACAGCTGAAGAACCCTTTTTGGTACCAGATAGCAACTTTTTTTTTCAAGGAGTGTAAAAGAATAAGAAATTAGATGTTAAAAAATACACGTTGTCAAATGACATTTAAATGACTTTATATAAACTTTCACCAACTTTAGTATGTTCTTTTTTTCGCAAAGATAACGTAACTATGTAAGAGGGTAAACTCTTAAGATAAAAATATGGAGAAACCCTCAAGAGGAAAAAGACAGTCCCCTCTTCAGCCTTCATGGTGCCCTCACCTAAACACAAAGAAATCCCTACAAACGAATGAG
Source organism: Oncorhynchus nerka (assembly GCF_034236695.1). Classification (NCBI taxonomy): domain Eukaryota; kingdom Metazoa; phylum Chordata; class Actinopteri; order Salmoniformes; family Salmonidae; genus Oncorhynchus; species Oncorhynchus nerka. The sequence continues at coordinate 7,818,034 of NC_088405.1, forward strand.
ACAAGACCTGAGCAGTTCTGAAGGTTAATCATAGCTGGATGAATTCAAACAAATCTCTCTGTCAGGGAGGTAGAGAGGAACATCAATGGAGCTTCCCAGTTATATATCTTTTACCTCAAGTGAAGCAATCTTCTTCTTTTTTTACAAAAAAAATAGATATGGAAAGTGCTATTGATCAGCACCTGCAAAGCTAACCACCAGGGATTCTCAGGGTATCTGTGTGAGCTGGGTGAGCGCCAGGGAGAATTACTACTATCTATATTTTAAGGGGAATAGTGTCCAAATTGGTACAGTATACTGAAGCAGATCAATATTATGGAGTGAAGTGCAAGAACAAGACATTGTAATAGGACTTTAAAAAATAAAATAAAATAAAGCTATTTCTGTTAAATAAGGCAATAGAATTGTTAGGTTTCATTGTAAATGGGATAGAAAAAAAGAGACTTTCATTGCAAATTGGCAGTGATTAGAGTAGTACTGTACTCAACACGGAGTCTGCATTTATTTACCTGTAGACATTATGGAGCGGCACCTTTTGAGCAAGTTTGAAGCCCCCCCCCTTTCAATTACACGTTAGCTGACATTTGCTTACCCTTTATGGGGTGGGTATTTAATCAGTTCTGATCTAAGACTTACAGGGAGGAGGAGGGGGACCTGCTTGATTTAATATCATCCTCATGTTAAATAGAAATCTGAACCATTTGTCACATGCTGTAATTGAAGTCTAAAGGGTACTGGGGGTTACATTAAGTTGTATGTCAGACAAACACTTATTCATCTCAGGTGCCTTACTGCATTTGACTTATAGTCCGTTGGGGATTTAAATGAAGGATCAGTCTGGTGTTGAGATTCTGTTCTAAGAAGAATCAGTCTGGTGTTGAGATTCTGTTCTAAGAAGGATCAGTCTGGTGTTGAGATTCTGCTCAAAGAAGGATCAGTCTGGTGTTGAGATTCTGCTCTAAGAAGGATCAGTCTGATGTTGAGATTCTGTTCTAAGAAGGATCAGTCTGGTGTTGAGATTCTGCTCTAAAAAGGATCAGTCTGGTGTTGAGATTCTGTTCTAAGAAGGATCAGTCTGGTGTTGAGATTCTGCTCTAAGAAGGATCAGTCTGGTGTTGAGATTGTGCTCTCAGAAGGATCAGTCTGGTGTTGAGATTCTGTTCTAAGAAGGATCAGTCTGGTGTTGAGATTCTGTTCTCAGAAGGATCAGTCTGGTGTTGAGATTCCGCTCAAAGAAGGATCCGTCTGGTGTTGAGATTCTGCTCTAAAAAGGATCAGTCTGGTGTTGAGATTCTGTTCTAAGAAGGATCAGTCTGATGTTGAGATTCTGTTCTAAGAAGGACCAGTCTGGTGTTGAGATTCTGCTCTAAAATGGATCAGTCTGATGTTGAGATTCGGCTCTAAGAAGGACCAGTCTGGTGTTGAGATTCTGCTCTAAAATGGATCAGTCTGATGTTGAGATTCGGCTCTAAGAAGGATCAGTCTCATCTACACTGTAATACATCCATTAACGTTTTGCTAAACAGAAATACACCTATGATCCAGAGTTGTAAGTCTGCTGAGCTCGGTGTCCAATCACAAGGTCATACAGTGCAGCCAATAATATATGTTAGGTTAAAATCAGAGAGTAAGTGTTAACAATCACTGTTCAGATCTGCTTATAGCCAGTATATTAATACATTAAACTAGTTCAGATGCCTCATCTGTATCTACAAGAAACCTGAGAGGTTCATCAACACAAACACCAAGACAACATCTGTGAGGTTCATCAACACAAACACCAATATACCATATGTGAGGTTCATCAACACAAACTCCAAGCCAACATCTGTGAGGTTCATCAACACCATTACCAAGACAACATTGGTGAGGTTCATCAACACAAACACCAAGACAACATCGGTGAGGTTCATCAACACAAACACCAAAAAACACCTATCGTTTGTTAACAGGAAATGCTGTTCTACAACTCTGGTTTAATGTCCTCCTCCCCTCCATCTCCACTTCCTCCTCTTCCAGCTCCTCCCCTCCATCTCCACTTCCTCCATCTCCACTTCCTCCTCTTCCACCTCCTCCTCCTCTACCTCCACCTACTCTTAGGCTTCCAAGTGAACATGATGAGATGTTAGTTAAGGAATGTAGTCTGGCTTCCTAGTGGGAGAGAGAGTCTGTGGTCTGTGACCTAGCCATCACCAGCTGGGAAGGAATGTAGTCTGGCTTCCTTGTGGGAGAGAGAGTCTGTGGTCTGTGACCTAGCCATCACCAGCTGGGAAGGAATGTAGTCTGGCTTCCTAGTGGGAGAGAGAGTCTGTGGTCTGTGACCTAGCCATCACCAGCTGGGAAGGAATGTAGTCTGGCTTCCTAGTGGGAGAGAGAGTCTGTGGTCTGTGACCTAGCCATCACCAGCTGGGAAGGAATGTAGTCTGGCTTCCTAGTGGGAGAGAGAGTCTGTGGTCTGTGACCTAGCCATCACCAGCTGGGAAGGAATGTAGTCTGGCTTCCTAGTGGGAGAGAGAGTCTGTGGTCTGTGACCTAGCCATCACCAGCTGGGAAGGAATGTAGTCTGGCTTCCTAGTGGGAGAGAGAGTCTGTGGTCTGTGACCTAGCCATCACCAGCTGGGAAGGAATGTAGTCTGGCTTCCTAGTGGGAGAGAGAGTCTGTGGTCTGTGACCTAGCCATCACCAGCTGGGAAGCAATGAGCTGTTACAGAGGAGACCTGGCTAGAGCTGCTAATGCAATGGACCATCATAGTGCATCCCAAATGGTAGCCTGTTCCCCGTAGTGCACTACTATAGACCAAGTCTCATAGGGCTCTGGTCAAAAGTAGTGTATTACTATAGACCAAGTCTCATAGGGCTCTGGTCAAAAGTAGTGTATTACTATAGACCAAGTCCCAAGCGGCTCTGGTCAAAAGTAGTGCACTACTGTAGACCAAGTCCCAAGCGGCTCTGGTCAAAAGTAGTGCACTACTATAGATCAAGTCCCATAGGGCTCTGGTCAAAAGTAGTGCACTATATAAGGAATAGGGTGCCATTTGGGATGAATTTCATGTGTTTAAATAAAGGGTTGTGCTGCTCTGAGAAAATGCATTTCTGTCTTAGAGGTTGTTGCTTTCATCTCCCTGTTTATTTTGTCTGTTGTTGTTTTAACGCTTTTCAAGGAGAGTAAGTTATTTCACTGCTAATTAGTTGTCCCTCGCTGGCACAGAGGAGGTAGTAAACTAATCAACAGCAAGTAAAGAAGTCTTTTACTTTTTCAGATAAAGACACAATGTTACGAATGTCGATTAGCTTTTTTTTTCAGTAGAATTGCTAAATTGCTATGTTTCACCAATATTCAAATGGTGTTAAGTTAAATGAAACAATCCAGAAATGATTTGCCAATGTCAGGAACCACCAACCAGAAACACAGAGGGATCCAGGTAGAAGGCAACGAGCCCAGGCACGGGAGAACAGATTTAAAACAGATTTAAATGTTTTTGTCTTATCCAGTGCATTCCTTTTGTTTTATTAACAAACTGTGTGAAATTATTTATCGTCAGTAACTTTCTTCCAAAAAGTGTCATGTTTTTAGGGGGCCAATTCCACTGACACACACACATCCTCTGACTCCAACATTTAATATTTTAAACCCTTGTTGAAAACCTGCAACCCATTAATGAGATGGTTTCCTACATTTGCCCCAGGGCATTTTAAAACACGGGTGCTTATCCGATCACTCACAATGTGACACAAACTTTAAATAGAGACAAGTGACAAGTATAGTCCAGTTTTACAGGGCATTATGGGACAGAACTGGGTAAAGCTGAAACGCTGGGACGGACGGGCGGCCAGGTAAAGATAAAACTAATTAGACAGGCCTGTAAATGTGTTTTTTTTCTCTCCGCTGGTTTAATGAGGTTCTAATATTACTCACAAGGATGTCCTGTCAGTCATACTCAGCTGTAGATGATGTGTCCCAGTGTTGGGGGGGGGGCTCAAAGGCCCCCATGGCAGTTATACTGATGTCTTGTTGCTCCTGCTAACGACACAGAGGAGAAATGCAAGGCCACAGGGTGCCACTCTACCACATGAATGTTGAAGAGATAAGGTATCAAATGGAGCCTTAAAAAGCTCTGAAACTGTGAAACGGTAACACACAGCCTGCTAGTCAGGTGTTTCTGAGGGTCAGAGTGTTGTATTGTATCTGGCTAGTCAGGTGTTTCTGAGTGTCAGAGTGTTGTATTGTATCTGGCTAGTCAGGTGTTTCTGAGGGTCAGAGTGTTGTATTGTACCTGGCTAGTCAGGTGTTTCTGAGGGTCAGAGTGTTGTATTGTATCTGGTTAGTCAGGTGTTTCTGAGGGTCAGAGTGTTGTATTGTACCTGGTTAGTCAGGTGTTTCTGAGGGTCAGAGTGTTGTATTGTACCTGGTTAGTCAGGTGTTTCTGAGGGTCAGAGTATTGTATTGTACCTGGTTAGTCAGGTGTTTCTGAGGGTCAGAGTATTGTATTGTACCTGGTTAGTCAGGTGTTTCTGAGGGTCAGAGTGTTGTATTGTACCTGGCTAGTCAGGTGTTTCTGAGGGTCAGAGTGTTGTATTGTATCTGACTAGTCTGGTGTTTCTGAGGGTCAGAGTGTTGTATTGTACCTGGCTAGTCAGGTGTTTCTGAGGGTCAGAGTATTGTATTTTACCTGGCTAGTCAGGTGTTTCTGAGGGTCAGAGTGTTGTATTGTACCTGGCTAGTCAGGTGTTTCTGAGGGTCAGAGTGTTGTATTGTATCTGGCTAGTCAGGTGTTTCTGAGGGTCAGAGTGTCATATTGTACCTGGTTAGTCAGGTGTTTCTGAGGCTCAGAGTGTTGTATTGTATCTGGTTAGTCAGGTGTTTCTGAGGGTCAGAGTATTGTATTGTACCTGGTTAGTCAGGTGTTTCTGAGGGTCAGAGTGTTGTATTGTACCTGGCTAGTCAGGTGTTTCTGAGGGTCAGAGTATTGTATTGTATCTGACTAGTCTGGTGTTTCTGAGGGTCAGAGTATTGTATTGTACCTGGTTAGTCAGGTGTTTCTGAGGGTCAGAGTGTTGTATTGTACCTGGCTAGTCAGGTGTTTCTGAGGGTCAGAGTGTTGTATTGTATCTGACTAGTCAGGTGTTTCTGAGGGTCAGAGTGTTGTATTGTACCTGACTAGTCAGGTGTTTCTGAGGGTCAGAGTATTGTATTTTACCTGACTAGTCAGGTGTTTCTGAGGGTCAGAGTGTTGTATTGTACCTGGTTAGTCAGGTGTTTCTGAGGGTCAGAGTGTTGTATTGTATCTGGTTAGTCAGGTGTTTCTGAGGGTCAGAGTATTGTATTGTACCTGACTAGTCAGGTGTTTCTGAGGGTCAGAGTGTTGTATTGTATCTGACTAGTCAGGTGTTTCTGAGGGTCAGAGTGTTGTATTGTATTGTACCTGGCTAGTCAGGTGTTTCTGAGGGTCAGAGTGTTGTATTGTACCTGGCTAATCAGGTGTTTCTGAGGGTCAGAGTGTTGTATTGTACCTGGCTAGTCAGGTGTTTCTGAGGGTCAGAGTGTTGTATTGTATCTGGTTAGTCAGGTGTTTCTGAGGGTCAGAGTGTTGTATTGTATCTGGTTAGTCAGGTGTTTCTGAGGGTCAGAGTGTTGTATTGTATCTGACTAGTCAGGTGTTTCTGAGGGTCAGAGTGTTGTATTGTACCTGACTAGTCAGGTGTTTCTGAGGGTCAGAGTATTGTATTTTACCTGACTAGTCAGGTGTTTCTGAGGGTCAGAGTGTTGTATTGTACCTGACTAGTCAGGTGTTTCTGAGGGTCAGAGTGTTGTATTGTACCTGACTAGTCAGGTGTTTCTGAGGGTCAGAGTGTTGTATTGTACCTGACTAGTCAGGTGTTTCTGAGGGTCAGAGTGTTGTATTGTATCTGACTAGTCAGGTGTTTCTGAGGGTCAGAGTGTTGTATTGTATCTGACTAGTCAGGTGTTTCTGAGGGTCAGAGTGTTGTATTGTACCTGGCTAGTCAGGTGTTTCTGAGGGTCAGAGTGTTGTATTGTACCTGGCTAGTCAGGTGTTTCTGAGGGTCAGAGTGTTGTATTGTATTGTACCTGGTTAGTCAGGTGTTTCTGAGGGTCAGAGTGTTGTATTGTACCTGGCTAGTCAGGTGTTTCTGAGGGTCAGAGTGTTGTATTGTACCTGACTAGTCAGGTGTTTCTGAGGGTCAGAGTGTTGTATTGTACCTGGTTAGTCAGGTGTTTCTGAGGGTCAGAGTATTGTATTGTATCTGACTAGTCAGGTGTTTCTGAGGGTCAGAGTATTGTATTGTACCTGGTTAGTCAGGTGTTTCTGAGGGTCAGAGTGTTGTATTGTACCTGGTTAGTCAGGTGTTTCTGAGGGTCAGAGTATTGTATTGTACCTGGTTAGTCAGGTGTTTCTGAGGGTCAGAGTGTTGTATTGTACCTGGTTAGTCAGGTGTTTCTGAGGGTCAGAGTGTTGTATTGTACCTGGCTAGTCAGGTGTTTCTGAGGGTCAGAGTGTTGTATTGTATCTGGTTAGTCAGGTGTTTCTGAGGGTCAGAGTGTTGTATTGTACCTGGCTAGTCAGGTGTTTCTGAGGGTCAGAGTGTTGTATTGTACCTGACTAGTCAGGTGTTTCTGAGGCTCAGAGTGTTGTATTGTATTGTACCTGACTAGTCAGGTGTTTCTGAGGGTCAGAGTGTTGTATTGTACCTGGTTAGTCAGGTGTTTCTGAGGGTCAGAGTGTTGTATTGTACCTGGCTAGTCAGGTGTTTCTGAGGGTCAGAGTGTTGTATTGTACCTGGTTAGTCAGGTGTTTCTGAGGGTCAGAGTATTGTATTGTATCTGGTTAGTCAGGTGTTTCTGAGGGTCAGAGTGTTGTATTGTATCTGGTTAGTCAGGTGTTTCTGAGGGTCAGAGTGTTGTATTGTATTGTACCTGGCTAGTCAGGTGTTTCTGAGGGTCAGAGTGTTGTATTGTATCTGGCTAGTCAGGTGTTTCTGAGGGTCAGAGTGTTGTATTGTACCTGGTTAGTCAGGTGTTTCTGAGGGTCAGAGTATTGTATTGTACCTGACTAGTCAGGTGTTTCTGAGGGTCAGAGTGTTGTATTGTATTGTACCTGGTTAGTCAGGTGTTTCTGAGGGTCAGAGTGTTGTATTGTATTGTACCTGGTTAGTCAGGTGTTTCTGAGGGTCAGAGTGGTGTATTGTATTGTACCTGGTTAGTCAGGTGTTTCTGAGGGTCAGAGTGTTGTATTGTATCTGGTTAGTCAGGTGTTTCTGAGGGTCAGAGTGTTGTATTGTATTGTACCTGGCTAGTCTGGTGTTTCTGAGGGTCAGAGTGTTGTATTGTATTGTATCTGGTTAGTCAGGTGTTTCTGAGGGTCAGAGTGTTGTATTGTATCTGGCTAGTCAGGTGTTTCTGAGGGTCAGAGTGTTGTATTGTACCTGGTTAGTCAGGTGTTTCTGAGTGTCAGAGTATTGTATTGTACCTGACTAGTCAGGTGTTTCTGAGGGTCAGAGTATTGTATTGTACCTGACTAGTCAGGTGTTTCTGAGGGTCAGAGTGTTGTATTGTATTGTATCTGGCTAGTCAGGTGTTTCTGAGGGTCAGAGTATTGTATTGTACCTGACTAGTCAGGTGTTTCTGAGGGTCAGAGTGTTGTATTGTACCTGGTTAGTCAGGTGTTTCTGAGGCTCAGAGTGTTGTATTGTACCTGGTTAGTCAGGTGTTTCTGAGGGTCAGAGTGTTGTATTGTACCTGGTTAGTCAGGTGTTTCTGAGGGTCAGAGTGTTGTATTGTACCTGACTAGTCAGGTGTTTCTGAGGGTCAGAGTGTTGTATTGTACCTGGTTAGTCAGGTGTTTCTGAGGGTCAGAGTATTGTATTGTATCTGACTAGTCAGGTGTTTCTGAGGGTCAGAGTATTGTATTGTACCTGGTTAGTCAGGTGTTTCTGAGGGTCAGAGTGTTGTATTGTACCTGGTTAGTCAGGTGTTTCTGAGGGTCAGAGTATTGTATTGTACCTGGTTAGTCAGGTGTTTCTGAGGGTCAGAGTGTTGTATTGTACCTGGTTAGTCAGGTGTTTCTGAGGGTCAGAGTGTTGTATTGTACCTGGTTAGTCAGGTGTTTCTGAGGGTCAGAGTGTTGTATTGTACCTGGCTAGTCAGGTGTTTCTGAGGGTCAGAGTGTTGTATTGTACCTGGTTAGTCAGGTGTTTCTGAGGGTCAGAGTGTTGTATTGTACCTGGCTAGTCAGGTGTTTCTGAGGGTCAGAGTGTTGTATTGTACCTGGTTAGTCAGGTGTTTCTGAGGGTCAGAGTATTGTATTGTATCTGGTTAGTCAGGTGTTTCTGAGGGTCAGAGTGTTGTATTGTATCTGGTTAGTCAGGTGTTTCTGAGGGTCAGAGTGTTGTATTGTATTGTACCTGGTTAGTCAGGTGTTTCTGAGGGTCAGAGTGGTGTATTGTATTGTACCTGGTTAGTCAGGTGTTTCTGAGGGTCAGAGTGGTGTATTGTATTGTATCTGGCTAGTCAGGTGTTTCTGAGGGTCAGAGTATTGTATTGTACCTGACTAGTCAGGTGTTTCTGAGGGTCAGAGTGTTGTATTGTACCTGGTTAGTCAGGTGTTTCTGAGGCTCAGAGTGTTGTATTGTACCTGGTTAGTCAGGTGTTTCTGAGGGTCAGAGTGTTGTATTGTACCTGGTTAGTCAGGTGTTTCTGAGGGTCAGAGTGTTGTATTGTACCTGACTAGTCAGGTGTTTCTGAGGGTCAGAGTGTTGTATTGTACCTGGTTAGTCAGGTGTTTCTGAGGGTCAGAGTATTGTATTGTATCTGACTAGTCAGGTGTTTCTGAGGGTCAGAGTATTGTATTGTACCTGGTTAGTCAGGTGTTTCTGAGGGTCAGAGTGTTGTATTGTACCTGGTTAGTCAGGTGTTTCTGAGGGTCAGAGTATTGTATTGTACCTGGTTAGTCAGGTGTTTCTGAGGGTCAGAGTGTTGTATTGTACCTGGTTAGTCAGGTGTTTCTGAGGGTCAGAGTGTTGTATTGTACCTGGTTAGTCAGGTGTTTCTGAGGGTCAGAGTGTTGTATTGTACCTGGCTAGTCAGGTGTTTCTGAGGGTCAGAGTGTTGTATTGTACCTGGCTAGTCAGGTGTTTCTGAGGGTCAGAGTGTTGTATTGTACCTGACTAGTCAGGTGTTTCTGAGGCTCAGAGTGTTGTATTGTATTGTACCTGACTAGTCAGGTGTTTCTGAGGGTCAGAGTGTTGTATTGTACCTGGTTAGTCAGGTGTTTCTGAGGGTCAGAGTGTTGTATTGTACCTGGCTAGTCAGGTGTTTCTGAGGGTCAGAGTGTTGTATTGTACCTGGTTAGTCAGGTGTTTCTGAGGGTCAGAGTATTGTATTGTATCTGGTTAGTCAGGTGTTTCTGAGGGTCAGAGTGTTGTATTGTATCTGGTTAGTCAGGTGTTTCTGAGGGTCAGAGTGTTGTATTGTATTGTACCTGGTTAGTCAGGTGTTTCTGAGGGTCAGAGTGGTGTATTGTATTGTACCTGGTTAGTCAGGTGTTTCTGAGGGTCAGAGTGGTGTATTGTATTGTACCTGGTTAGTCAGGTGTTTCTGAGGGTCAGAGTGTTGTATTGTACCTGGTTAGTCAGGTGTTTCTGAGGGTCAGAGTGTTGTATTTTACCTGACTAGTCAGGTGTTTCTGAGGGTCAGAGTATTGTATTGTACCTGGTTAGTCAGGTGTTTCTGAGGGTCAGAGTGTTGTATTTTACCTGACTAGTCAGGTGTTTCTGAGGGTCAGAGTGTTGTATTGTATTGTATCTGGCTAGTCAGGTGTTTCTGAGGGTCAGAGTATTGTATTGTACCTGACTAGTCAGGTGTTTCTGAGGGTCAGAGTGTTGTATTGTATCTGGCTAGTCAGGTGTTTCTGAGGGTCAGAGTGTTGTATTGTACCTGGTTAGTCAGGTGTTTCTGAGGGTCAGAGTGTTGTATTGTATCTGGTTAGTCAGGTGTTTCTGAGGGTCAGAGTATTGTATTGTATCTGGTTAGTCAGGTGTTTCTGAGGGTCAGAGTGTTGTATTGTATCTGGTTAGTCAGGTGTTTCTGAGGGTCAGAGTGTTGTATTGTATTGTACCTGGCTAGTCAGGTGTTTCTGAGGGTCAGAGTGTTGTATTGTATCTGGCTAGTCAGGTGTTTCTGAGGGTCAGAGTGTTGTATTGTACCTGGTTAGTCAGGTGTTTCTGAGGGTCAGAGTATTGTATTGTACCTGACTAGTCAGGTGTTTCTGAGGGTCAGAGTGTTGTATTGTATTGTACCTGGTTAGTCAGGTGTTTCTGAGGGTCAGAGTGTTGTATTGTATTGTACCTGGTTAGTCAGGTGTTTCTGAGGGTCAGAGTGGTGTATTGTATTGTACCTGGTTAGTCAGGTGTTTCTGAGGGTCAGAGTGTTGTATTGTATCTGGTTAGTCAGGTGTTTCTGAGGGTCAGAGTGTTGTATTGTATCTGGCTAGTCAGGTGTTTCTGAGGGTCAGAGTGTTGTATTGTACCTGGTTAGTCAGGTGTTTCTGAGTGTCAGAGTATTGTATTGTACCTGACTAGTCAGGTGTTTCTGAGGGTCAGAGTATTGTATTGTACATGACTAGTCAGGTGTTTCTGAGGGTCAGAGTGTTGTATTGTATTGTATCTGGCTAGTCAGGTGTTTCTGAGGGTCAGAGTATTGTATTGTACCTGACTAGTCAGGTGTTTCTGAGGGTCAGAGTATTGTATTGTACCTGGTTAGTCAGGTGTTTCTGAGGGTCAGAGTGTTGTATTGTACCTGGTTAGTCAGGTGTTTCTGAGGGTCAGAGTATTGTATTGTACCTGGTTAGTCAGGTGTTTCTGAGGGTCAGAGTGTTGTATTGTACCTGGTTAGTCAGGTGTTTCTGAGGGTCAGAGTGTTGTATTGTACCTGGTTAGTCAGGTGTTTCTGAGGGTCAGAGTGTTGTATTGTACCTGGTTAGTCAGGTGTTTCTGAGGGTCAGAGTGTTGTATTGTACCTGGTTAGTCAGGTGTTTCTGAGGGTCAGAGTATTGTATTGTATCTGACTAGTCAGGTGTTTCTGAGGGTCAGAGTGTTGTATTGTACCTGGTTAGTCAGGTGTTTCTGAGGGTCAGAGTGTTGTATTGTACCTGGTTAGTCAGGTGTTTCTGAGGGTCAGAGTGTTGTATTTTACCTGACTAGTCAGGTGTTTCTGAGGGTCAGAGTATTGTATTGTACCTGGTTAGTCAGGTGTTTCTGAGGGTCAGAGTGTTGTATTTTACCTGACTAGTCAGGTGTTTCTGAGGGTCAGAGTGTTGTATTGTATTGTATCTGGCTAGTCAGGTGTTTCTGAGGGTCAGAGTATTGTATTGTACCTGACTAGTTGTATTGTATCTCAGGTGTTTCTGAGGGTCAGAGTGTTGTATTGTACCTGGTTAGTCAGGTGTTTCTGAGGGTCAGAGTGTTGTATTGTACCTGGTTAGTCAGGTGTTTCTGAGGGTCAGAGTGTTGTATTGTATCTGGTTAGTCAGGTGTTTCTGAGGGTCAGAGTATTGTATTGTATCTGGTTAGTCAGGTGTATCTGGTTAGTCAGGTGTTTCTGAGGGTCAGAGTGTTGTATTGTATTGTACCTGGCTAGTCAGGTGTTTCTGAGGGTCAGAGTGTTGTATTGTATCTGGCTAGTCAGGTGTTTCTGAGGGTCAGAGTGTTGTATTGTACCTGGTTAGTCAGGTGTTTCTGAGGGTCAGAGTATTGTATTGTACCTGACTAGTCAGGTGTTTCTGAGGGTCAGAGTGTTGTATTGTATTGTACCTGGTTAGTCAGGTGTTTCTGAGGGTCAGAGTGTTGTATTTTACCTGACTAGTCAGGTGTTTCTGAGGGTCAGAGTATTGTATTGTACCTGGTTTGTCAGGTGTTTCTGAGGGTCAGAGTGTTGTATTTTACCTGACTAGTCAGGTGTTTCTGAGGGTCAGAGTGTTGTATTGTATTGTATCTGGCTAGTCAGGTGTTTCTGAGGGTCAGAGTATTGTATTGTACCTGACTAGTCAGGTGTTTCTGAGGGTCAGAGTGTTGTATTGTATCTGGCTAGTCAGGTGTTTCTGAGGGTCAGAGTGTTGTATTGTACCTGGTTAGTCAGGTGTTTCTGAGGGTCAGAGTGTTGTATTGTATTGTACCTGGCTAGTCAGGTGTTTCTGAGGGTCAGAGTGTTGTATTGTATCTGGCTAGTCAGGTGTTTCTGAGGGTCAGAGTGTTGTATTGTATTGTACCTGGCTAGTCAGGTGTTTCTGAGGGTCAGAGTGTTGTATTGTATCTGGTTAGTCAGGTGTTTCTGAGGGTCAGAGTGTTGTATTGTACCTGGTTAGTCAGGTGTTTCTGAGGGTCAGAGTGTTGTATTGTACCTGGTTAGTCAGGTGTTTCTGAGGGTCAGAGTGTTGTATTGTATTGTACCTGGTTAGTCAGGTGTTTCTGAGGGTCAGAGTGTTGTATTGTATCTGGTTAGTCAGGTGTTTCTGAGGGTCAGAGTGTTGTATTGTACCTGGTTAGTCAGGTGTTTCTGAGGGTCAGAGTGTTGTATTGTACCTGGTTAGTCAGGTGTTTCTGAGGGTCAGAGTGTTGTATTGTACCTGGCTAGTCAGGTGTTTCTGAGGGTCAGAGTGATGTATTGTACCTGGTTAGTCAGGTGTTTCTGAGGGTCAGAGTGGTGTATTGTATTGTACCTGGTTAGTCAGGTGTTTCTGAGGGTCAGAGTGTTGTATTGTATTGTATCTGACTAGTCAGGTGTTTCTGAGGGTCAGAGTGTTGTATTGTACCTGGCTAGTCAGGTGTTTCTGAGGCTCAGAGTGTTGTATTGTATCTGACTGGTCAGGTGTTTCTGAGGGTCAGAGTGTTGTATTGTATCTGACTAGTCAGGTGTTTCTGAGGGTCAGAGTGTTGTATTGTACCTGGCTAGTCAGGTGTTTCTGAGGCTCAGAGTGTTGTATTGTATCTGACTGGTCAGGTGTTTCTGAGGGTCAGAGTGTTGTATTGTATCTGACTGGTCAGGTGTTTCTGAGGGTCAGAGTGTTGTATTGTACCTGACTAGTCAGGTGTTTCTGAGGGTCAGAGTGTTGTATTGTACCTGACTAGTCAGGTGTTTCTCAGTGACTGGGACTCTCTTCTACATAACTGATGGGGTAGATTCATATCAATCTTCTTCGGGAACCTGCTTTGAAAAGTAGGATGATTCGTTTATTTATGTGTTCCTTTATTTAACTTGGCAAGTCAGTTAAGAACAAATTCTTATTTACAATGACGGCCTATCGGGGAACAGTGGGTTAAACTGCCTTGTTCAGGGGGGTAGAACGACAGATTTGAACCTTGTCAGCTCGTGGATTGGAGTTACTGGCCCAACACTCTAACCACTAGGCTCCCTGCAGCCCCTAAATAAAAAGAGCATTTAAAACTGAATTGACCAAAAGGAGATTTGTATAATCCTGTATGTATCGTGTATTGCCCTCGGCCTCTTCAAGACAGTATAATAATGGCCAAACAACAAGTCCCTGAATGACTCTACAGGTAACCAGTGAAAAAGGAGAGCGTATAACATGATTCCTCTGTGTGGAATCAGCCGTACACATCTGTGATCCCATATAGGAGAATCTGCATCCTGCCAGCCCCTGAGCTGAACCATGGAATTATAAAGACAACACACCAGCCATTCAGACAGACAGACAGAGACAGACAGACAGACAGACAGACAGACAGACAGACAGACAGACAGACAGACAGACAGACAGACAGACAGACAGACAGACAGACAGACAGACAGACAGACAGACAGATACAGACAGATACAGACGGACAGGCAGGCAGGCAGGCAGGGCTTTAGGAGATTAGACTGACAATATATGCCAAGTACCATGCCCAAATTGGCAGTTAATGAGGTTTGCATTTAAATCCCAGGGAAGTGAAGTGGCACTCTGAATGTGGACAAAAGTGAGGTGCCTCTTCAGCGCTGGTGAGTTAATGCAGGTTAAGAGAGAGAGGGAGAGGGAGAGAGAGAGAGAGAGGGAGGGCGAGGATTGCGAAGAAGGGGTCAGCCGCGGTAATAGAATACTGCCCTTCAACAATAGCTTCCTCTTGAGTTTGAGTGTGTCGCAGCCGTTGTAGACTCCTGTCGTCTGGTTGGCCTCCTGTATAACGGTTAGGAAACAGCACAGGTGGATACGCATTTATGTTCCTCATTACTCATGTTAGAGGAGGGCTGGTTAAACTCATGAATACGCAATTTCAATCTGTCCACAGTCACCTTAGGAAATAACAGACACCATGGTCTCCATTTAGACAGAATTTCGTGTTTGTGCCTGTGTGTGTTTCTGCATCTGTGCCTGTGTGCATGTGAAATAGTATTTCAGTCTTTCCCCAAACCTATCTATACAGTGTGATACCCTACGTAGATGTAAGTGCTTGGCCTCTAGGCTACTCCTATAACCTGTTAACATTTCAACCTCAGCAGATTCAGCTTGACCTCTAGGTTACTCTTATAAATCCTCTACAGCATAGGTGAGTCCACCGCGTGACGGTTGAGCTAACGCAGGCTAATGCGATTAGCATTTGGTTGTTAGTAACAAGAACATTTCCCAGGACAAAGGCATATCTGATATTGGTAGAAAGCTTACATTCTTGTTCATGTAACCGTGTTGTCAGATTCAACGTGACCTCCAGGCTACTCCTGTAACCTAAAGACTTTACCAATTCACTCTCAGCAGTTTCAGCTTGAAAAAAGGCCGATATATTGCTCCACTCAGCTGAAAGGCTTGAGCCTTCATGGATGACTAGCCTGTATGACTAAAATGCACACCTGTGCAAAAGTGGAAGGAAAACCTTAATCTCAGTTTCTCTGGCAGACAGACACGTCATCATGTTGGGATCGTCGCCGTAGAAACACACCGTTTAAAATAAAGTTATTCAATGTTTTAAAAATGATTCAAATGTTGTTGTATTTCTCTCCAAGCTGTGAAACACATTCCAAGATACGAGCCCAACACTGCCACCAAATGTCATAAGATATCGACGTGGAGGAAAACACCATGCTTTATATCCTAATGGAGGAAAACACCATGCTTCATATCATAATGGTGGAAAACACCATGCTTCATATCACAATGGTGGAAAACACCATGCTTCATATCACAATGGTGGAAAACACCATGCTTCATATCATAATGGTGGAAAACACCATGCTTCAT
This sequence comes from Oncorhynchus nerka, assembly GCF_034236695.1. NCBI lineage: Eukaryota > Metazoa > Chordata > Actinopteri > Salmoniformes > Salmonidae > Oncorhynchus > Oncorhynchus nerka. The sequence goes on from NC_088405.1 coordinate 7,833,276, forward strand.
ATCATAATGGAGAAAAACACCATGCTTCATATCATAATGGTGGAAACACCATGCTTTATATCATAATGGTGGAAACACCATGCTTCATATCATAATGGTGGAAACACCATGCTTCATATCATAATGGAGGAAAAACACCATGCTTCATATCCTAATGGAGAAAAACACCATGCTTCATATCATAATGGAGAAAAACACCATGCTTCATATCATAGTGGTGGAAAACACCATGCTTCATATCATAATGGTGGAAAACACCATGCTTCATATCATAATGGTGGAAAACACCATGCTTCATATCATAATGGAGGAAAACACCATGCTTCATATCATAATGGAGGAAAACACCATGCTTCATATCATAATGGAGGAAAAACACCATGCTTCATATCATAATGGTGGAAAACACCATGCTTCATATCATAATGGTGGAAACACCATGCTTCATATCATAATGGAGAAAAACACCATGCTTCATATCATAATGGTGGGAAACACCATGCTTCATATCATAATGGTGGAAAACACCATGCTTCATATCATAATGATGGAAAACACCATGCTTCACATCATAATGGAGGAAAACACCATGCTTCATATCATAATGGAGGAAAACACCATGCTTCATATCATAATGGTGGAAAACACCATGCTTCATATCATAATGGTGGAAACACCATGCTTCATATCCTAGTGGTTGAAAACACCATGCGTCATATCATAATGGTGGAAAACACCATGCTTCATATCATAATGGTGGAAAACACCATGCTTCATATCATAATGGTGGGAAACACCATGCTTCATATCCTAGTGGTTGAAAACACCATGCGTCATATCATAATGGTGGAAAACACCATGCTTCATATCATAATGGTGGAAACACCATGCTTCATATCATAATGGTGGAAAACACCATGCTTCATATCATAATGGTGGGAAACACCATGCTTCATATCCTAGTGGTTGAAAACACCATGCGTCATATCATAATGGTGGAAAACACCATGCTTCATATCATAATGGAGGAAAACACCATGCTTCATATCATAATGGTGGAAACACCATGCTTCATATCATAATGGAGGAAAACACCATGCTTCATATCATAATGGTGGAAACACCATGCTTCATATCCTAATGGAGGAAAACACCATGCTTCATATCATAATGGAGGAAAACACCATGCTTCATATCACAATGGTGGAAAACACCATGCTTCATATCATAATGGTGGAAAACACCATGCTTCATATCATAATGGAGGAAAACACCATGCTTCATATCATAATGGTGGAAACACCATGCTTCATATCCTAATGGAGGAAAACACCATGCTTCATATCATAATGGAGGAAAACACCATGCTTCATATCACAATGGTGGAAAACACCATGCTTCATATCATAATGGTGGAAAACACCATGCTTCATATCATAATGGTGGAAAACACCATGCTTCACATCATAATGGAGGAAAACACCATGCTTCATATCATAATGGTGGAAACACCATGCTTCATATCATAATGGTGGAAAACACCATGCTTCATATCATAATGGAGGAAAAACACCATGCTTCATATCATAATGGTGGAAACACCATGCTTCATATCCTAGTGGTTGAAAGGACTGTGCTTCCTTACTATTCAATGCGAATGGAAACTCACTAAAGCACAGTGGTTTTTTTCAACATTCTTTTAAATAAATCCCTATTCTTCCAGACACACTGTATATCTGAAATTCCCCCCAGTCTACTACATGGTGCTTGTGCTATATATATATATATATATAAAAACAACAAAAAACTAATCAAATAACATGTAAAAACATTGATAAAATAGCACGAGGGGGCTTTATATATTCTATATGCCTATATCACTGCCCAGC